>NC_141048.1:13437530-13822530 GCF_041138505.1 Cibotium barometz | reverse complement strand
ACATCACATCCATTCTCGCCCTATCACAACCCATATACATCTTATCCTATCACATACACTTCTTACCTCATCCCATACACATCTTAATTCATCTTATCACCTCTTATCACATCTTATACACTTCTTATCACATCCTATCTCATCTCATATCTATTTATAGAATACAAGAGAACTCTTATATTTGATATAAAATTTCTTTACACATTTATTTATGCATAAATTCCATTTAAGGAGATTAATACTTTCGAAGTAAAAATCAATCTTTTATGCATCTTCCTATGCATAAATATATTCTAAATGAAGATGACACTTTTGAATTAAAATTCAATCTTTTATGCATCTTCCTATGCATAAATTCAATTTAGATGAGAATGACACTTTTGAATCAATCTTTTATGCATCTTCCTATGCATAAATTCAATTTGGTAGGAATTACACTTTTAGAATAAAAGAATTTCTCTTATGCATCTAAGTTATGCATAAAATCCATTTATGATGAAAATCACACTTTTAGTATAAAAAGAATATCTTTTATGCATACTTCTATGCATGAAATCCAAATATGATAAAAGTAACACTTTTATAATAAAATAATCAACTCTTATGCATACTTCTATGCATGAAATTCAATTGTGATAAAAGTAACACTTTTATAATAAAATAATCAACTTTTATGCATACCTCTATGCATGAAATCCAAATATGATAAAAGTAACACTTTTATAATAAAATAATCAACTCTTATGCATACTTCTATGCATGAAATTCAATTGTGATAAAAGTAACACTTTTATAATAAAATAATCAACTTTTATGCATACCTCTATGCATGAAATCCAAATATGATAAAAGTAACACTTTTATAATAAAATAATCAACTCATGCATACTTCTATGCATGAAATTCAATTGTGATAAAAGTAACACTTTTATAATAAAATAATCAACTTTTATGCATACCTCTATGCATGAAATCCAAATATGATAAAAGTAACACTTTTATAATAAAATAATCAACTCTTATGCATACTTCTATGCATGAAATTCAATTGTGATAAAAGTAACACTTTTATAATAAAATAATCAACTTTTATGCATACCTCTATGCATAAAATCCAAATATGATAAAAGTAACACTTTTATAATAAAATAATCAACTCTTATGCATACTTCTATGCATGAAGTTCAATTAGGCTAAAAGTAACACTTTTATAATAAAATAATAATCTTTTATGCATACCTCTATGGATGAAATTCAATTAAGCTAAAAGTAACACTTTTACATTAATCTAATAATCAATTTCTCTATGATTACAATGAATATCTTTCAATTAATCTAGGATGATAATTCCTAGAATATGGTAGGAAGTCCTCTTTTCATGCTTTGAATGAAATTATTTTATGCGTAATTTTTATAAAAATTTTGCCATAGCTCCGCTGCTATGACTAATAAATCTCAATTTTTCTAAGGGATAAAGCTTATCATTAATGAAATAATTAGAATGAACTCTAATTGGATCATTAATCCATAATGGATTGAATCATCAATATATATAAACCAAAAGCATAGAAAAAAGCCATTAATTTGGCCTCAAGCATAGATTAATCTTGGATTAAGGAAAAGCTTTATGAAAAGCTTCATTTGGATTGAGAATGGGTCATGAGTATGACCATTTCTTGAGTGAGAGAGAGCATTTACATAAAAACCATTTGAATTAAGCATAAATGGAAATTTATATAATTCTTAACTATCATTAATCAATTAACTTCAATAGCATTCATCAATTTTATGTAATTCCTAACTATCATTAATCAATTAACCTCAATAGCATTAAAAAACCATTCCAATTAAGCTTCTCAAGCTTGAGAGGGGTTGAGAAGAGAGAAGCATTGAGAAATTATAGAAAAGATCAAAATTCACCATTTACCTTCAATTTGCTTGATTCTTTGTTCACGGTAGAGGCCCCCAACCAATCAATTGGTTAAGTATGTTGATGGAGCCACTAATGGGGATTGAAGAAAGAGGGAAGCTCCAAAAACTAGTGAATTATTAATGAATTCACAGTTCTTGGCTTAGGTGGAGTAGAGTAACGATGCATAAACACTATCTATTTTTCAACAAGGGGGAGGCTTCTATTTATAGGAAAAATTGAGCTCCTAACCAAAAAAACTGATTCTAGAATTTTCTAAATCAATTTGGTCAATATTTGACCATTTTTAGGTCAGTTAAGCTAACTTTTTGGAACTAGACTTGAATTAGGAGAGATGAAATATCTCAATTTTTATGAGTTTAAAACTCATTCAAGCATGTGAAATATGCACCTCCTTTAAAGAACTCCCCTTCCTTACATATGTGTCAAAATGGAATCATTATACCCAAAATATCTCATATTTTTAATATTACTCATAGTTTTTTTACTAATAAACCTTGTACATTTTCAACTCTTCATCTTATGTGAAATATGCACCTCCTTTAAAGAACTCCCCTTCCTTACATATGTGTCAAAATGGAATCATTATACCCAAAATATCTCATATTTTTAATATTGCTCATAGTTTTTTACTAATAAACCTTGTACATTTTCAACTCTTCATCTTATGTGAGCATTTACTCATTTTTGGATACCCAAAATATCTCATATTTTTAATATTGCTCATAGTTTTTTACTAATAAACCTTGTACATTTTCAACTCTTCATCTTATGTGAGCATTTACTCATTTTTGGGTATCTTCTTTTACAAAATTGGATTTATCTCCTCCCTACACATGGATTGATGCTATTGGCCCATAGGAACCTTAATTGGACCATAATCCAAAAATTTCTTAAAAACTAGACCCTTAGACTAAGGTCCTTCATACTCATTTCCAATTAATTCCAATTGCACATTGGAAAGTTCTTTTTGAATTTCTGTTTGAGGGAAACTTATTTTAATAAGATGAGAAATTTTTCTATCTACAAATATTCAAAATCTGAATATTCTCTCTCTAGAATATTCTCTCTCTCTCTAAGTCAAAACAGTTAGAAACAAGGTCTTTTATATTTCTGAAGAGGGGATTGATTACAGGGAAAGATGCTGGACATTTTGAGAGGCTGGGGAGGAATCTTACATTCTCTCCCACTTGAAAAACGCAAGATGTCCTCATCTCGCAAACTTGGGATAATTTCGCAAGATGCACGAACATGAGATTTAGAGAAAAATTTAATTAAGATTAACCACCAAATAAAAAAGTCTCAAGGAGAGTAAGGGTCAAGACAAGAACAAGATTTAAACTTTATTCATTTTTGGAACATATACAGTAAAGATAGAAGAACTCTTTACAATCCATAAGTCCGTCCATCATATGATCACAAAAGCAACACTCACAAGCTGCGCACGTATAAGGTAACTCATCTATAGGAATAATTCTGTTGGTTATTGCCGCACCTATCTGAGTGGTATGAGGTGATCTAACAAAAGGACCTCTGAGAGGCAAACCAAAAATGGGGTAAAGGCATATCTTCTGATAAGGAAGAAAACACGCCAGTAAGAAGACCCGCTCAGAAATCCCAAGATGTCTTGATCTCATGACGTAGTAGTATTGATCTCATGACGTAGTAGTATTGATCTCATGACGCAGTAGTATCGGGGACCCAAATCCAAGGCTTCAATAACCATGGCCAAGCGGACATTGTTACGAAAGTGCTGCTGACCCCAGGGTGTTACTCTAGTTATGTCTTGATAGGTCCGCCATTTGGTCTGAGCTACAGACATTCCCAAGTGAGGAAAAAGTGAGCGCTCATACTGTTCTATAAAATCTTTCTTCACAGACTCACTTGCGTCTTGAAGGTGAGAAATCATCATGGATAAAACTAATTCCTGTTGCCAAGCCATGAAGGAGATTAAGAAGAAGGGAGATCGATGGAAGTAAGATTACTGTGAGCGACAGGTAAAAGTTACGACTTATATAAAGGAAGGAACTAGCGTAACTTAGAAGCCAACGGTATCTTGTCACTAAAGTTTTACCATCTTTCCATGATTTGGGTTTGGCACATATTTCTATGAAATACATTAAGAACTTTGAGATGAGGAGGTAAAAGAAGCTTGTAGGCTAAGTCACCTACTTTCATTGAATTCAGATATAAGGCTCACAATATCTGGGGGATAACTTTTTATACTCCCCAAGAGAAAAAGAACTTCTTTTGGGCCGTACTCGAATGAAAACCAAAACCTTGGTATCCAAAACACCGATTTTCACTTCTGAACTCATTGTTCTGAATCCTTAAAACAGCGTGACTCTTGAGAAGTATTCTAGGGAGAGGGTCTTCCTTTTTTAAATAGAATCATTCTTTTATTTTAGAGAGGGAATAATTATAAGATAAAAAAGGGAGATTCTTACTCCTGTATACCTCGAAAGTTGGGGAGGAATCTTACATTCTACCCCACTTAAAAAAGTGCGAGATGTCCTCATCTCGCAAGGTAGAGGACAACTCTTTTTCTTAAGATCCAATTTTATTCTAGGGTTCCTTATATTCTGGTCAACCCAACAGAATATTGGGATAAATATCCCTTAGAACTCATCATTAAATAACAATTCATTCAGATCATATCATTCATATCTTTAACATGATAAAGGTCCATTAGACCGAAAAATTTCCTTCTGAACATTCCTCCACGGGAATTTCAGTCAAGTAAGTTCTCAATTTGTCATCCCTTAACTTGATCTAACGGTCAAGTGTTAACAGTAGCAATCTGACAGCACAATCCACTAATCTCATAGTGATTTGCTGAAATCATTATCATCATTTATCATCACAGGGACTCGTCCCATTCATCCTCATTGTAGTTTTGCTCAGGTTATTATATTTCAACTAAATTTCAGAAATCATCATTTTTCAATCAGAATCCAAATCAATTCATCAGTTCTCAAACAAAATTAAAATCATATCAACCACATTCAAAATCATCATCTGGATAGCATTAACGCTTATAATTTCAAGTCTTAGATTTACTCGTATATACTGCCGGTAAAGAGCTATAGTTTTACCCTCGGTATATACGGGTCGTCATAATACTTGGAACTATAAGGTAAATACCATCATGTCTAGGCCTCAAGCAAGTCAGGGTTCCATATAATTGCGGTACTTCCATTTGAAGACCCAGTTACTAATTTATGAATTTTCAGATTGAATATCAATTTGTATGAATTATATCACACAATTACAACCTTTTTGATTCTTGATAAATTTTTGATATATTTGGCTTCTCGGTTGATCCTCATTAACCAAAAAGCTCTGATACCAACTGTGAGATCCCTGTTCCCACCACACAATGGATTCGGGGTACTAGCAGCGGAAGTAGCCCTTCATGCGCGAGGCAGGGTCCCACACTCAGGGCCTCGTTCACGGATATCCGGACAAAAGACTAATCCGTCGGTTTTTCCAAAATCAAACCCGGAAAAACTTCCCTTATCCGGAAAGCACGGGCGATTCCTCCAGGATAACTTTTACTCTAACGTAGTCAAGACCATTAGTGATCAAACTGATCCGACTGCACCTATAAAGATACTTGGTCAGATCAAGGAAGAAACTTGCACTTGGATCATTGAGATCAACGCTTTTTTCCCCATCAAGAGGCACAGCCGTTGATTCCTATCCATAGAACAATTACTATCCGGGATTTACTTTATCTATCGTAGTAACAGAAATTGAGTCTCGATTTACGGATCCATCAGTCCAGCCTAACCCCATCCGATCCCATGGGTTAGCCAACCGCCCAACCACTGTAGTGATGGGATCCAATTTGGAATTTGGTTAGGTTTTGTCCCGGGTACCAAGGAAAAGAGTTCCAAGGCCCCCTAGCCGGAAGTTCATGCAAACATAAAACTAGCCACACCACTTACACACCCAATATGAAATTGCCTTTTTCTTAGCATCAGCTAAGAAAAAGTTAGCATCAGCTAACTTTAAAACAATCCTTTAATGAAACCATAGTACCACTGATCACAATCTTCCAATTTATCCGATTGATTCATAATTTTCCATCATTCCTTCATCAAAGTATCTATGGCATCATTGGCAACTAGAACGCTCACCACCTATCCACTTAGGGGTCTTTTCAATAGTTCCTAGCCCATAATACTCGGCAATATAATCACTTATAAAAATCAAGATGGACTCTCGTTGAAGATCAGCAAGATCAACCAACAGATCCATAAAAAGAGCCATGGACTAATCCATTGAAGACCAGCAAGGTCAATCAACCAGATCCATGCCAGGTTTCAGAAAACAACTCTTACTCCTTGTTCCAATATCTTCCTCGACGCACGCGTGGGTATCCTAGGCGACCCAGAGCCCGAGCACCGTATGGTCAGCACCCTCTAGGATCCTTCGCAGGTGACCTAGCGCTTCACTCATAGGCCGCTTCCTTGGTCCCTCATCCACCGTACTGGAAGCTCACCATTTTAATCGAACCGAGGCTGGTCAAGACCTCGGTCGACCTTGCTACGCGAGAGGTCCTCCATTGACTCTCCGTCTCAGCAGTTGCAACTTTATCAGTTAGGTCTCCATGACCTTAATCACAAGACGGTCAAAATGCTTCCCCAGCATTCTTGACATAAAACAGCCATTTACAAACAGCATTTACAAACAGTTTACAAATACAATTTCTATATTAACTCTCATTTTTTCACATTATCCCTCATTAATCCACATTACTTATTCCACATTCCATTTATATGTGTACTCATCCAATCACATCATTTTCCATCTCTTCACTTCAGATTCCTTCACATCACATATCATATATTCACATCCATATCCACATTCATATCCACATTCATATCCATACATCCATATCTACATGCTTACCTCCATTTTCACATCCTCATTTATACATCCACATCCCATATCCACATTCATACATATACATCCACATCCACATTCCACATTCACATCTATACATCCACATCTACATCCACATTCGCTTACATCCACATTCACATTCCCATTCACATCTATACATCCACATCTACATCCACATCCACATTCCACATTCATATCTATACATCCACATCTACATCCACATTCACATACATCCACATCCACATTCCCATTCACATCTATACATCCACATACATACATACATCCACATTCCACATTCACATCTATACATCCACATCTACATCCACATTCACATACATCCACATCCACATTTCCATTCACATCTATACATCCACATTTACATCCACATACATACATACATCCACATCCACATTCCACATTCACATCTATACAGCCACATCTACATCCACATTCATTTTCACATCTATACAGCCACATCTATATCCACATTCACATCTATGCATATACATCTTCATGCATACATCCATTTTCACATTCATACATCCACACTCCCATCTCCACATCCACACATCCACATACATACATCCATTTCCACATTCCCATTCATATAACCCCATATGCCTTCATATCTAATCTTTTACATCACATCCATTCTCGCCCTATCACAACCCATATACATCTTATCCTATCACATACACTTCTTACCTCATCCCATACACATCTTATCACATCTTAATTCATCTTATCACCTCTTATCACATCTTATACACCTCTTATCACATCCTATCTCATCTCATATCTATTTATAGAATACAAAAGAACTCTTATATTTGATATAAGATTTCTTTACACATTTATTTATGCATAAATTCCATTTAAGGAGATTAATACTTTCGAAGTAAAAATCAATCTTTTATGCTGTTAACCCATGGGCGGACATGGCGACGTACTATATTTTACGTCATTAATTTAAATATTCTGAGTCATGGACTGGGCTTGTCGGCACCATATGTTAAGAATGAAGGGATTGGGTGATCGCCGATGAGAGGCGCACCTTGGATATCAGTAGGATAAGGGTAAGGGTCGTCCGGCCATGTATGGGCGCCCAAGTGTGAACGGCCAAGTCACCTATATGAGTCAAATGTAACCCTAAAATCCTCATTCTCATGTGTTGTGAATACAAGAGTGCTCTTGCCTTATCTCCTTGGTTTCCTTCTCCTGCGTGTGTGTGTGTGTGAGAGAGAGAGAGAGAGAGAGTGAGAGGGCGATCGAGCGCACTGTGTAGCGGCACGATGACAGCGGCGAGGCGGTAGAGCGGCGACGCGACGGCTCCTCCTTCACAGCTGCGACACGGGAATTCTTCAAGGCGGCGGTTAAGCGGTGAGTGACACACCTTTTGCATTCTGTTTTGAGCTTGCCTTCCTGGTTGTATGCTTGCAGCCATTCGTGGCTCGCATACGGTGTTCGGCAAGTCCCCAGCTACGAGGTAAAACATACCTTCATTGTAATGGATTTCTCCAAGCATCCTATGTCATATCAAATGATCTTAGGACGTCCTTTCATGAGGGAAGCACAAATGGTGCATGGACTGGTCGAAAAACCATGTCTACCTACAATTCCAGGACTCTGTCATTCGAGTTGATCTTGAGAATGGTCGTGCACATCCTTTAGGAAGCAAGGTTATCATTGATAATCGATCGGATACCACTATTCACTCCGCCCCATTAAGGTATTGCTATACATGCAAAAAAGAGACTGATGATGGGAAAGATTCTCCTTACATGGATGTCCTACCGGGTATGACTGAGTCGGATAACGTGGATTGGGTACACCTAGCGGCAACCATAGACACATGGGGAAATAGAGGCACAAGTTGGGTAACACCTGAGGGGCAAGATATGCCACCGTTAGTGCCAATAAACATGATAGGTGTTATGCACTTGACTCCTGATGGCGAGAACGTGGCAAACTCCACCGACACTGAAAGTAGCGAAGACTCTGACCAATGCAACTCTGAGTATGAATCTCAAGAAGAAACTGACCCTAAGCCTCATGGGAAAAACGAATCAAATATTCACCCAAATGTGGAAGCAATGTGCTCAAGGCCTAGGACAGTGACCTCTTGCAGTTCATCCGAAAGTGAGGGGGTCACAAGTGAAGATCGACCAAGTGAATCTGACTCTGATAGAAACAAAAATCAAAAACTTGGTAAGAAGAAAACGAGACATAAGCGCCAACACTATCGAGCTAATGTACACACTGCAATAAACAAGGAAAGATCCACTGCAGAATGGCTTAGTTATGTAGGAGCCATTGACGCTCATCGGAAGATAGCGGATAATTGGGGACAATACCTCCAAAGTGTCATGTGGTGTATTCCGCAACCTCATGACGTCGCCCAATTAGAAATCGAAGAGAAGCCAAAACTAAGTCGTACTGCAAGAAGGCGGCAAAACCAAGAGTTGGCTCAACAACAAAAGGAGGCGGAATTAAAAGAAAAAAACCGAGCACAACAAGAACCAGTAGACTTACACCCCGCACCCGAGCATTTCAAATCATTCACCAGAGGGGAACGTAAAGTAGTCTACACAAAAGCCCAACGAACGCCTACCAATGGGAGTAGCGGTGTCTACGATGGCCCTGCGGTAGTTAAGGAGATAGACTTAGCAGATCCGGGTGAGGAGTCTAAACTAGTTTTCATTGCTCAAGACCTCACCAAGGTGGAAGAAGCTGCACTTATGAAGCTTCTTAAAGAATTCAAGGACATATTTGCTTGGACATATCATGATATGAAGGGTGTTCCACCCTCGGTGGTGTAACACACGATTCCAATGATTAGCACTGCTAAACCAGTCCAGCAACGTCCCTACCCAATGAATCCTAAGTACGCAAAGATTGTACAAGAGGAAATTGAAAAGCTGGTAAAATGTGGATTCATATACCCAATTGAGCACTCAGAATGGGTTTCTCCGATAGTCATCGTGCCAAAGAAGAATGGGAAACTCAGAGTGTGTGTTGATCTCAAAAGGTTAATGCAGCCACCAGAAGGGATCATTACCCCTTGCCATATTCTGAACATGTGCTTGAAAGAGTGGCAGGCAAGGAGGCATATAGCTTTTTAGATGGGTACTCGGGTTATAATCAGATCACAATTGCAGTCGAGGACCAAGCTAAAACAGCATTTATCACGGAGTTTGGAGTGTTTGCCTTTCGCATCATGGCTTTTGGCTTGACCAATGCACCTGCAACATTCCAACGATTGATAAACACGGCCTTTAAGGAATATCTAAGGGACTTCTGTGAAGCTTTCTTAGATGATCTTTGTGTTCATTCCTCTTGGGACGAGCACTTGATGTGTTTACGAAAGATATTTGAAAGGTGTAGATTATATCGCATCTCCTTGAATCCTTTCAAATGCCAATTCTGGGTTAAACACGGAGTTATCTTAGGGCATATAGTGTCCAAAAATGGGATTTCCACTGACGAGAGTAAAATCAAGGTCATTCTGGAATTGCCCCCACCCACCAACTATAAGGGAGTCCAACGCTTTATGGGCCACGTTGGTTATTATCGACGGTTTATTCTATTCTTTGCCGAGATAGCTCGACCATTGTATAAGCTTCTCATCGAGTTTATTTGGACCGAAGAATGTGACCGTGCCTATGAGCTATTAAAGAAGGCCTTGGCGAGTGCTCCAATCTTGAGAATGCCTAACTGGGATTTACTCTTCCATGTGCATATTGATGCATCAAACTTTGCTATTGGGTGTGTGTTGACTCAACCTGGAGAACACAAGCTAGACTACCCCATTAGCTTTGCCAGCCAGTTGAACGATGCTGAGATGAACTACACCACTACGGAGCGAGAAGGGTTGGCAATGATATATGCAGTAAGGAAATTTCGTTATTACCTCCTTGCCACCAAGTTTGTTTTCTATGTGGATCATCAAGCATTGTTGTATCTGGTAAACAAACCATGCTCCACAGGAAGAATCACACGATGGCTATTGATTCTTCTTGAGTTTGATTTCACGGTTGTTGTGAGACCTGGCAAGAAACATGTTATGGCTGATCATTTGTCTCGCATACCTAATGGTGAGGCTCCTACAGGGGTTGATGATGACTTACCTGACACTTCCCTGTTCATGGTGGAGACAATGCCTGAATGGAGTGCGAAGATTGTTAACTTTTTGGTTAATGGATTTCCACCCAAGGAGCTTCGTAAAGATCTAGCTCGAAAGCTGATCAAAGAATGCGAACCCTATTGCCTGATAGCCGGGACTCTTTATAAAAGAGGAAAGGATGACGTTCTTAGGCGTTGTGCCCGAGAGGATGAGTATCTATACATTTTGCAAGAGGCACATATGGGTGTAGCCGGTGGTCACTTCTCAGGAGACTTAACTGCGCGAAAGATCTTACAATCAGGGTATTGGTGGCCCACTATGTTCCAAGATGCATCACTCTTTGTGAAGGGTTGCGATGAATGCCAACGATACAAGAAACCCCAGAGGAAAGACCAGATGCCCCTACATCCGATCAAAGTAAACCAACCATTTGAAAAGTGGGGTTTAGACTTTGTAGGTCCAATTAGTCCAGCGGCCCGAAACACACAATCTTGCTATATTATTGTGGCCACTGACTATATGACCAAATGGGCTGAAGCGAAAGCGACACGTAAGGCAGATGCAAGGACAACAGCCAAGTTCCTCTTTGAAAATATAATCACACGATTCGGTTGTCCTTTTGAACTTGTGAGCGACAATGGTACGCATTTTATAAATGAAGTGATTAAGGAGCTCACAACAAATTTCATGATATCCCATCATAAATCTACTCCTTACTATCCGCAAGCGAATGGACAAGCCGAGAGTACCAACAAGACTTTAATCTCTATTTTGACAAAGACAGTTGAAGCTCATCGCACGGATTGGGATCTAAAGCTTAGGATAGCTTTATGGGCCTATCGTACTGCGTACAAAGTGGCTATTAATTGCACACCATTCAAAATGGTATATGGCCAAGAAGCAGTCATGCCGTGGGAATTTATCATTCCAAGTCTTCGTGTTGCTACTCAAGAGGGTTGGGATGGTAATCCCTTAGCAGAACGTCTGTATATCCTTGAGCAGCTAAACGAAGAAAGACAATTGGCTGTATACAATGCCCTTGTGGAGAAGGATAGAAGGAAAAAATGGTTTGATCGCCATCTAAAGGACAAGGATATCAAGGTTGGGGATAAAGTCCTAATGTATGGAGTGCGAAACGAAAAGAAGAAGCTCAAATATGCTGGTAAGGGACCATATAGAGTATGTGAAATTACCCCGCAAGGTACCATCAGAGTGGAGACTCTCGACAGAGTTGAAACCATTGGATTCCTTAATGGGAGTAAATTCAAACGATACTATGACCCCCTGAGCCAGGAGGAGTTACATGCAGTCCATCAAAAGAAGGCAGCTAAAGAACAAGCTGAGCTTAAAAAGATACAAGCGAGAGTCGAAGCCAAAGAACGTCAACAGCGTGCTAGGCGACAACGAGAAGCAAACTTGGGAATTACGCAAGTATTTTTCGAGGAAGCAGAGGAGGATGCACTGGAATCTGACCCACCTCTAAGATACCCAATTGAGTTACAGAGTCCTTACGGGGAGGTGCTATATAATGCATTATTGGATATAGGAGCTCAACACAATTTGCTATCATATGGTGTGTGGTGTCAACTGGGAAAACCACCTTTAACCAAGAGTTCTATCCAAGTTCAAGGAATCAACAAGAAGAAAACCCCTGTCTCAGGAATTCTGCACACTCCGGTTGCTTATGATAAGGGAACCATAATTCAAAGCTTTTTGGTTATGCCTGCTGGTACCATGGAAGGGACTGTAATCTTAGGGCGCAAATGGATGATGGCCACCAAGTGTAATATCGATTGGGCAACCAGACAAGTCACAACGTAAGAACCAACACTAGGTCTGACCGCTCAAAATCCCGCACCTAAGTCATCCACTCAAATATTAGATAATGAAAAATCACAAAGTCCAGTGGCAAAACCATCTTCGATTATTGGCCACCCCTCTAACGCTTCAACGCCAAGAGTGGAAACAGGCAAGGTGGTCCCTAAAGCTTTGCTTACTATGCCAAAGAGTACATACAAATGGGTCCCTAAAGGTTCGTTAACAGCTACTTCCCCTGCTCAATCTCGTTCAGCCACCAAGAAGCCTCGTAAAAGGAAAGCAGCTACCCACCCGAGAAAGGGCAATGTAACATCGCGATGGATCCCTAAAAAGTTATTAGTAGCCCAAGGGTACTACGAGGGAAATGACCAGATTTGGGTCCCTAAACATAAGCTGAATCCCTCTACATCACCTGTAAAACCTTACAAACCAGTTGTTGCCACCCCAACGATAATTCAAGATCGTGGTAAGGGAAAGGTAACAGAGTGCTCCACACCACTTCTTCCAGAGTTAGTTTGGATTCCCAAACGATATCGATCATTACCACCTAGCTCAGGAAGGGGGGAGCCACATGAAGCTTCTAGCTCCTCATGCCAGGCACACACTCATATAGAAGTTTCTACATGCTCTACACCTACTCTTGTCAACACCCAACAAAAAATCGATGAGTCTACGTCTCCCCTGGTATCGTCGGAAACCATTTCCTCCATTCGTCAATGGGAGCGTACACTACCATCTCTGCAATTGGATGTAGCCACAAGGGTCGTAAAAAGCTATTTGCCCACATCACAACCTATGACCCGCTGGACAAATTGGTTCCAAGAGGCTGCAACATCATTGCAAATAATATGATCCACCCAAGGAAAGGGGGAGCATGTACTCACGCTCGACATTCTAATGCTTCCTCCTTAACCTTCTCCCCTGACCATGTAATTGCCAAATTCAAGGGGATGTATATATATAGCTTTATACACAGAAGAGAAAAGAAGAGAAAAGCAAAAAAATAGTAAAAAGCGCAAGAGCACGTTAAAAACAGAAATATCCGTATATACAATCAAGAATTCGATTGACCTGTCATAAACCTACTGATGCTATATCTGTGTTTGCAGATATGGCAGATGCACAATCATCATACACTTCATCCACTCCTACCTTTGGTGAGAGGTATCATCTATACCTTTCTCAGATATTCCATATGTGCTATCCTGTAATTGAAACTGAATGGGATCATATAGATGTACTAGCCAGAGAGGAAAATATTGAGGAATTAGAATGGCTAATTCGCCTATTGACCATGTCTGACCCCTACTCCGTAGAGGACATATCCCCGATAGCCCAATACTTTCCTTTTCCACAAGATGACTATCCTCGCATGGTTACATTTTTGATGAGTTTATGTGGATGGGAAAATGAAAAGGAAATATCTGACAATGATGAATGGACGGATGAAACTCATGGCACTACTGAGGTTGACTTTATTTGTTTGGATGATGCGGATAGAGTCTTAGCCTTAGGGCTAGAGCCAGGACTCTACAACATCCTCTTACCGTATCCTCAGTAGTAGTGTGGTGACTGGTAGGTAGGTTAGCGTTTTCAGGTTTTTTCTAGTTTAGATTCCTTAAACGAGTCTTGAAATTTTCACACTGATGTGCCTTTCGAGGTATAGTGCTTGTTAGTTGATTGTACACGTTAAAAAGTTTGAGATGGGTTCGCTTCCATATCTTGAGACTGTCGCAATGTTCATCAAAATATATCTACATCACATTGCAAGCTGTCTCATCAAATCAAGGAGATCTCCAATTTCAGGTGTAATTCTTCCATACCCACTCTCTTTTGTTTTTTCTGTTCAATTAATTTCATAAACTATACGGCATGACCACATGGAAATTCTCAATGTACTACTTAGTTTTTGAAGTTGCTTGCATGCTAGTGTAAATCATTAATGAGCTTAACTTTATTGGAAATATTCCTAGGCAGCATGACGTCTTTAGTTAACCTTGGAACACGATTGTCTTAGGTCTAGGGTCAAACCATCTTAATGTTTGAACACCTGGCCGTGTGTGTGTTGACCTCTAGGACATAGCTTTTACCCCTTGTCGAAAGGATGTAAGAACACATTTTAGTTCAGGAGCGAAGATCAAAAGAAACTTTATTATTAAAAAAAAAAAGAAGCCTACAATAAATGGCAATACAAGTCTTAATGTGCTTTAATGTTGGCCTATCGCCTTATTGATACTTGGTAGGCGAGGAGTATTCTACTCCAGACCGATGCCTTGGTTGGTAGGGGGTAGCCTTGCCTAAAGTGAGCTAATAGATTCCTGGATAATGCCTTGTGTTAAACATGGTACCAGGATCGATGTTAGTTTTGCCTTAGGAAGGTCGCCATTGTGTGTAAAAATTATCACGTGCAAAAAGAAAAAAAGAAAAAAAAGAGAGGCAAAAAGCTCCTGTAACTCTGATGTTTCTTGTTTCCCTAGGCTTGTGGTATTAACTTGTTCTTAGAGTAGACACAGTGTGGTCATGTGTTTATTTATTAAGCTTGGTTATTTTCCTTGACTTAGGCCAGTTATAAACCTTGATTAACCTTTGACACCTTGCTTACTCTTGATTTACTTTCAATAATTTTAAACTCCTGTTAATTTGCTACACTAGCTCATTCATGTGACCCTTAAACTAAGTTCTCATAGCAATATCCATTGTGGTCTAATATGCTTGAATTTATACACTTTATATCTTTTGAATTCCAGCATACCTTCATTCTACTTCCCTGTTTTGCAGACGGTCTACCACAACAACCCTCTCGAGCTTACCATACCATAGCTTCCGAGGACGGAATCTACATCAGGAAGGGGGGCATGTTAACCCATGGGCGGACATGGCGACGTACTATATTTTACGTCATTAATTTAAATATTCTGAGTCATGGGCCGGGCTTGTCGGCACCATATGTTAAGAATGAAGGGATTGGGTGATCGCCGATGAGAGGCGCACCTTGGATATCAGTAGGATAAGGGTAAGGGTCGGCCGGCCATGTATGGCCGCCCAAGTGTGAACGGCCAAGTCACCTATATGAGTCAAATGTAACCCTAAAATCCTCATTCTCATGTGTTGTGAATACAAGAGTGCTCTTGCCTTATCTCCTTGGTTTCCTTCTCCTGCGTGTGTGTGTGAGAGAGAGAGAGAGAGAGAGAGAGAGTGAGAGGGCGATCGAGCGCACTGTGTAGCGGCACGGCGACAGCGGCGAGGCGGTAGAGCGGCGACGCGGCGGCTCCTCCTTCATAGCTGCGACACGGGAATCCTTCAAGGCGGCGGTTAAGTGGTGAGTGACACACCTTTTGCATTCTGTTTTGAGCTTGCCTTCCTGGTTGTATGCTTGCAGCCATTCGTGGCTCGCATACGGTGTTCGGCAAGTCCCCAGCTACGACCTGTGCGACAAAAGCGCACATATGCATCTTCCTATGCATAAATTCATTTTAAATGAAGATGACACTTTTGAATTAAAATTCAATCTTTTATGCATCTTCCTATGCATAAATTCAATTTAGATGAGAATGACACTTTTGAATCAATCTTTTATGCATCTTCCTATGCATAAATTCAATTTGGTAGGAATTACACTTTTAGAATAAAAGAATTTCTCTTATGCATCTAAGTTATGCATAAAATCCATTTATGATGAAAATCACACTTTTAGTATAAAAAGAATATCTTTTATGCATACTTCTATGCATGAAATCCAAATATGATAAAAGTAACACTTTTATAATAAAATAATCAACTCTTATGCATACTTCTATGCATGAAATTCAATTGTGATAAAAGTAACACTTTTATAATAAAATAATCAACTTTTATGCATACCTCTATGCATGAAATCCAAATATGATAAAAGTAACACTTTTATAATAAAATAATCAACTCTTATGCATACTTCTATGCATGAAATTCAATTGTGATAAAAGTAACACTTTTATAATAAAATAATCAACTTTTATGCATACCTCTATGCATAAAATCCAAATATGATAAAAGTAACACTTTTATAATAAAATAATCAACTCTTATGCATACTTCTATGCATGAAGTTCAATTAGGCTAAAAGTAACACTTTTATAATAAAATAATAATCTTTTATGCATACCTCTATGCATGAAATTCAATTAAGCTAAAAGTAACACTTTTACATTAATCTAATAATCAATTTCTCTATGATTACAATGAATATCTTTCAATTAATCTAGGATGATAATTCCTAGAATATGGTAGGAAGTCCTCTTTTCATGCTTTGAATGAAATTATTTTATGCGTAATTTTTATAAAAATTTTGCCATAGCTCCGCTGCTATGACTAATAAATCTCAATTTTTCTAAGGGATAAAGCTTATCATTAATGAAATAATTAGAATGAACTCTAATTGGATCATTAATCCATAATGGATTGAATCATCAATATACATAAACCAAAAGCATATAAAAAAGCCATTAATTTGGCCTCAAGCATAGATTAATCTTGGATTAAGGAAAAGCTTTATGAAAAGCTTCATTTGGATTGAGAATGGGTCATGAGTATGACCATTTCTTGAGTGAGAGAGAGCATTTACATAAAAACCATTTGAATTAAGCATAAATGGAAATTTATATAATTCTTAACTATCATTAATCAATTAACTTCTATAGCATTCATTAATTTTATGTAATTCCTAACTATCATTAATCAATTAACCTCAATAGCATTCAAAAACCATTCCAATTAAGCTTCTCAAGCTTGAGAGGGGTTGAGAAGAGAGAAGCATTGAGAAATTATAGAAAAGATCAAAATTCACCATTTACCTTCAATTTGCTTGATTCTTTGTTCACGGTAGAGGTCCCCAACCAATTAATTGGTTAAGTATGTTGATGGAGCCACTAATGGGGATTGAAGAAAGAGGGAAGCTCCAAAAACTAGTGAATTATTAATGAATTCACAGTTCTTGGCTTAGGTGGAGTAGAGTAACGATGCATAAACACTATCTATTTTTCAACAAGGGGGAGGCTTCTATTTATAGGAAAAATTGAGCTCCTAACCAAACAAACTGATTCTAGAATTTTCTAAATCAGTTTGGTCAATATTTGACCATTTTTATGTCAGGTAAGCTAACTTTTTGGAACTAGACTTGAATTAGGAGAGAGGAGAGATGAAATATCTCAATTTTTATGAGTTTAAAACTCATTCAAGCATGTGAAATATGCACCTCCTTTAAAGAACTCCCCTTCCTTACATATGTGTCAAAATGGAATTATTATACCCAAAATATCTCATATTTTTAATATTGCTCATAGTTTTTTACTAATAAACCTTGTACATTTTCAACTCTTCATCTTATGTGAAATATGCACCTCCTTTAAAGAACTCCCCTTCCTTACATATGTGTCAAAATGGAATCATTATACCCAAAATATCTCATATTTTTAATATTGCTCATAGTTTTTTACTAATAAACCTTGTACATTTTCAACTCTTCATCTTATGTGAGCATTTACTCATTTTTGGATACCCAAAATATCTCATATTTTTAATATTGTTCATAGTTTTTTACTAATAAACCTTGTACATTTTCAACTCTTCATCTTATGTGAGCATTTACTCATTTTTGGGTATCTTCTTTTACAAAATTGGATTTATCTCCTCCCTACACATGGATTGATGCTATTGGCCCATAGGAACCTTAATTGGACCATAATCCAAAATTTTCTGAAAATCTAGACCCTTAGACTAAGGTCCTTCATACTCATTTCCAATTAATTCCAATTGCACATTGGAAAGTTCTTTTTGAATTTCTATTTCAGGGGAACTTATTTTAATAAGATGAGAAATTTTTCTATCTACAAATATTCAAAATCTGAATATTCTCTCTCTAGAATATTCTCTCTCTCTAAGTCAAAACAGTTAGAAACAAGGTCTTTTATATTTCTGAAGAGGGGATTGATTACAGGGAAAGATGTTGGACATTTTGAGAGGTTGGGAGGAATCTTACATAGAGAGAGAAAGAGAGTTAAGAGAGAGCAAGGTAAAGAGAGTGAGTGCTAAAGAGAGAAAGATAGAGAGAGAGTAAGAGGGGGAGAGAGAGAGAGAGAGAGAGAGAGAGGTATTAATGTTGGTAGAATGCAACACGAGGGCATATACGACCAACGGTGGGACTTGAACTCAGGTGGATCATGGCCTTTATAAGGGCCCTCGCACTAGCTAATCTGCCCCACTTGTGGGTGGCAGAAAGGTAGTGCGAGGGTCCTCTTTTATTACACACACACACTGGGGGAGAGAGAGAGAGAGTTAGAGAACAATAAAGAGAGTGAGCTAGAGAGAGAGAGAGAGAGAGAGAGAGAGAGAGAGAGAGAGAGAGAGAGAGAGTTAGAGATAGTAAGAGAGATTAAGAGAAAGAGAGAGAATTAGAGAGAGGTAAAGAAAGTGAGTCAAAGAGAGAGTTAGAGAAAGGAAAAGAGAGTGAGTTAGAGAGAGAGAGAGTGAGTATTAGAGAGTGAGGGTGAGAAAGTGACGTAGAGAGAGAATTAGAGAAAATTAAAGAGAGAGTGAGAGTTTGAGAGAGAGAGAGAGAGAGTGTGTGAGTGTTAGAGAGAGAGAGAGAGAGAGAGAGAGAGAGAGAGAGAGGAACCGAGAGTTTGCTAATTCAAGAGAAATAGGGACAATTAGAGAGAGTAAGAGAGATTGAAAGAGTTAGAGAGAGAGAGAGAGACTTAGAGAGAGATAGTGTGTTGTGTGTGTGTGTGTGTGTGTGTGTGTGTGTGTGTGTGTGTGTGTGTATATATATATATATATATATATATATATATATATATATAGAGAGAGAGAGAGAGAGAGAGAGAGAGAGAGAGAGAGAGTTGACTAGTTCAAGAAAGTTTACAGAGAGTAAGAGAGATTGAGAGAGTCAGAGAGAGTAAGAGAGATTGAGAGAGAGAGAGAGAGAGAGAGAGAGAGAGAGAGAGAGAGAGGTAGAGAGAGAGTTACAAAGAGAGTTAGAGAGAGAGAGAGAGTTATAGAGAGAGTGAGTGTTAGAGAGAGAAAGAAAGAGAGTTAGCCAGTTGGAGAGAAACATAAAGAGTTAGAGAGAGTAAGAGAGAGACCTGACCAGTTTAAGAGAAAGAGTTTAAGAGAAAGAGAGAGTTAGAGAGTTAAAGAGAGGGAGAGAGAATGAGAGAGTGAGTGTTAGAGAAAGAAAGAAAGATATATAAAGCATCTACTATGTTAACAATCCTAAAATGGGATTGATCATGGTGATAGACACAAGATTAAGCATAAAACTTAAGGTGGGTTATACCACACTAAAAGCTCCATGATTAGAGAGAGAGAGAGAGAGAGAGAGAGAGAGAGAGAGAGAGAGAGATTGTACACTCAACACAACACTCTATTCTATTGCATTGACAATGAACCATACAATGGTATAGGCCTTCTAGCCTTATCCCAATTTACACATCATCATCCATGTGGCGCTCCCTTTTCCACTCTTTTGGTCAACACTCACACACCATATAATATCACATGTGGCATTCTTATCTTTCCACAATATCTTGCACCTCTAGGGTGCGTTCCCACATACACACAACACCGTGATTATATCTCTCAACACCCCCTCTTAATAGAGGTATTCCAAAACTCACCCATCACCCATATCAATGTAGCATTGCACAACCGCAATTGCTACCTCTCAACACTCCCTCTCAATGCTACATTGGAGTGTCCATCAAACAAACATGTGTGCGCGTGTCTACTGTCTTAGATACCTAAGTCCATTTTGAGTCCACTTGCTCCAACGGAACCACTGAGTTTGATTTGAACATAGAAGTTCGGGTGGGAACCAACCCATGAAGTGCGACGCCTATGCGTGCACAACTCAACGCACACCATAAAAACATAATTTTCGAGCACCCACGGGCTCGGGCAGGGGATCCTCATAAAATATGGGGAGAGAAAATACATTCCTTTTTATGCGTGCAAGCAAGGGCAAGGCACCTGATAATTCCAAGTGGTCATGAAAACTATCATGTCTAATGTGTGTGTGAATTAGCCTTAAGTGAGCCATATGAAACAACCCTTATAATTGATTAAGGGTGTACGATATTTTCAAAACAAATAAACTTACAGAAGCAAATTTGTTAGGCCATTTCTCTACAAAACGACAAAGCGAAATGGTTAAGCCGTTTCTTCTACGCAAAGGAGCCCACACTAGCTAGTCTTCAAGGCTCATGACTCGCAACTGCATATGCTAACCTTATGCCTACGTGGCATCTGTAGGTTTAAACACACTCTCTGGGACCCACAACACAAGGACTTCTTCTTCCTTGCTTTCTCTGATCTTTCCTGGTAGCTGTGCTTAATATCACCATAGCCAAAGCTTCTCATAGCTTTGACCTTCTTCACAGCTCTTTGCTCTTCCTTGCTTTTCCTCTTGCATGCCAATCACCTGTTATGCATTGATGGGCCCACATCACGTGCTGCCAGTTGGTCTTCTCCTCGTTGCCTTGCACTTCTGTGGCTCTGCCACACCCAAAGCTTCCATGGCGACCTTCATATTCTGAGGCAACCTCTTAATTGCCTCTCCTTGCATGCTTTGCTTTCTCTGCACATGACCTAGTCGAGCTCCTCTTTGCCTTCTAAAATCTTCTTTTTCTTCATGCACTCTTGCTATCCACGATTTGGCCATAGCCGGAGGTTCCCTTATGGCTTCTAATAGGTAATCGTCTGCTCTGCTTCACTCCTCCAAGCTGAAACTCTAAGTTGTGCTACATGCTAATTTCTGCGCCAAATCCATAAACACCATCTTTTCACTATAATTCTCTTTACTACACCATGCTACGATCATACTACCTTCCTCATGATGCCATAGTTACCCTCGTGTGCAGGCTGCTATCTTTGTTGTGTTGTAGTTTTTGCGAGTGTGTGGCTTACCATTGACATAGCCACAACTTCCTCTTAAACCTCTATTATATCTGGTCTCATAGCTCTTATTGTGTTGCCTTGAATTTGCATGCCATCCTCCTCCAATTGTCTCTAGCTGCTTATTTCCTATAGCTTCCATGGTTGAAATCCTTCTCGACGACTAGTGAAATACTTGTTTCAAGGTCCTTGTTTGCTGCCACTTGCTCTCAAACCATAGCTTTAGCCTCTGTAGCAACTGTTCTTTGTCTTTGAAACCTTGGTGCACTCTCTTTGCCTCTTCAAAACCTCGAAGTTGAGGTCTTCCACGACCATTGACATGGCTTCTATGAGCTCCATGATGTGCATGTTCCAACCATGCATGCACATTCAACAAGGATGCTTTCTTCATGGATTTCTTCCAAGAAATCCGGGGTGCCAACCACGTGAAAGCTCCAATGTCTTTCACCAATCATGCCCACCATCTATGAGCATGTCACTGTGCATCTTCTTCTTGATGCACACATATGAACTTCCCCTAGAGTTCACCTTTTGCTTGCTACCATTCAACAAGCACGCACCTCCACACAGGATTCATGGGATACTCAAATCCCATACATAGCAACCCTTCACAAACATGAACATTCTTCCATGCTCAAACACCAAATTAGAGGCAAAATCACCAAAAATATCTTCACAAATCTCTTTGGTAGCTTCTCCTTATTGACACCGAAGACTTCATAGCCTTCATACATGTTGAAATCTCCATTTCTAGCTTCCATGGGGCAACACCATAATCTCCATGAGCATAATCTCTCTCCAAATGCAATACTAATGACAATGAATGTGCTAATTTTTTTTCATAATAAACTGAAAATAATGCTTAATCAAATAGCCTCATAAACAAGAAAACTATACATAGATATTCAGCATGATCAAGAGCCCATACTAGTTCTGATACCATGTTAACAATCCTAAAATGGGATTGATCATGGTGATAGACACAAGATTAAGCATAAAACTTAAGGTGGGTTATACCACACTAAAATCTCCATGACTAGAGGGAGAGAGAGATTGCACACTCAACACAACACTCTATTCTATTGCATTCACAATGAACCATACAATGATATAGGCCTTCTAACCTTATCCCAATTTACACATCATCATCCATGCACTCCCTTTTCCACTCTTTTGGTCAACACTCACACACCATATAATATCACATGTGGTATTCATATCTTACCATAATATCTTGCACCTCTAGGGTGCGTTCCCACATATACACAACAACACGATTACATCTCTCAACATACTAAAGACCCAATGGGCCTATGAGTCCAAAGTGATACAACAATGTCTATGGCATATCTCATCATGGAACGAAAAAAGAAGAAGAAACAAAACAAAGCTATCTCACGAGGGTGTTGTCTAGGGAATCTCATCATGGAATACTAGGAACATGGGACATGAGAGAGAAGAGAGGAAGAGAAAAAGAGTTAGAGAGAGAGTGTGTGTGTTAAAGAGGGTTGGCCAGTTCGAGAGAAATAAAGACAATGAGAGAGAGAGAGAGAGAGAGAGAGAGAGAGAGAGAGAGTTATATATATATATATATATATAGTCACATAGAGTTAGATAGATAGATAGATATATCGCAGAGTTGGAGAGAGAAAGAGAGTTACATCTATCTAACTAACTAACTATATATATATATATATATATATATATATATATATAGAGTTAGTTAGATAGATAGATATATCGCAGAGTTGGAGAGAGAAAGAGAGTTACATCTATATATATATATATATATATATATATATAGAGAGAGAGAGAGAGAGAGAGAGAGAGAGAGAGAGAGAGAGAGAGAGCTGTATTAACGTGTCCTAGAGGCCGAACTCTACCTATGAGACAAATCAATGTACAACTATCAATATCCTCTGGATGTCCAGAAAAAAAAAGGACAAAAAGAGCGCTCTCTCTCTCTCTCTGTATATATATATATATATATATATATATATATATATATATATATATATAGAGAGAGAGAGAGAGAGAGAGAGAGAGAGAGAGAGAGAGAGAGAGATTTTTAAAGGTATTATTTATTTTTTTGGTTCTAAATGGGAAAGATAGAAATGAGTCTTTTCTTAAGGGGGAGAAAGTGAGGAGCAGGAAGAAAGAGAAAAAGAGAGTGGACAAGAATTAGTTTTAAAAAAATATTTTTTGTTTTATTTTAAAGAGAGAGAAAAAAAGCTAGAGAGAGAAAGGTATACACGGCTTTGGGAAGAGATATCTTATATGGGTAAAGCCGTGTGTGAAAACAGAGCTTTGCATGCATGCTACACCCATATAGCCACGTACTCAAAACGCTTGACTGCGTTACTCCCACACAAAAACACAGGCGGTTTCAGTGTGTTCGGTGGGTCCTTAGCAGAGCTCATGACGCATGCATGTGATCCCATGGCACATGCATGTATGCATGGGGGCTCTTTGCAGACGCACAGCAGACATGTGATTCCATGACACATGCATTCATGTGGAGGTGGCATGATGGCGCAACCACGACATGCAAAAATCAGCAGCTTGCAGCTAATGAGGTACACATTTTTAGGGTTTTTTCTCTCTCTCTCTCCCCCTCTCCAAAGTCAGTTGCGATGCTTTAGTTATCCCCTGGCTATGTTATAGCCCACCATTTACTTCTCATGGTTGGCGCATAGGCACATCATCTGTGCACTCACTCATCCACACCCATGGTGTAGCAGCCCACCATATGGATGTCATGGTTTTCTTCCACACCCATGCACATGTGAGCACACATACATATCTATATTTTTTGTGAGAGTTCCTATGCTGTGGTGCTAGGGTGGTTTGCTTTGCGGGTGGACTACAATGGCAGCACATGTTTACGACCCCAGGTATACTTCGCGGTTGTACTTATGCAAAGTCCATGCTTATTAAGACTTTACATGTACCTATGTTAGGACCTGCGCGTCCGCAATGCCAGGGTTTGAACTTAACACCTGCACATCTGCACCAAGTTCTTACCACTCAGGGTAGACCCTGCTGGCTCACACATACATATGTTTAAATGATCAAAGGAGAAACCTTTGAATTATATTAGAGGACTCCATAAGCCTACATTAGACTGTCCACCTTATTCCAATAATAAAGCACATTCCGACATATGTGCCATTGTTTTTACACGTTTTATTGGAAATGAATAATTGAAGCTCTTGATTGTGGATGCTTGTCTATGAGCTTGTAATCATTCCCAGCATATCCAAGGCAATGCAGGGGTTGTCAGCAGGCACCTGGAGAATTCAGAGGAGCCAAACCTTTGTAAGAAATCCTGTCACTTCATGACCTCTTCCTTTCTATGGTCGAAAAATTACAAATATCAGCCAGGAAAAAAATTCTTACCATGTGGCCAGCAAGAAGAATCCAGTAGAATGATAAGTTCTTGTAAGATTTCACAAAAGCAGCAGTACCCCCAGTACTGTTGCAGTACAATGGTATGCGAGGTGCAAGTTGGAAATTTGCCAAGTTCGTCCAACTGTGTAGAATGTGCAATTATCATTATAATTACAATTATTACATTATATCATACAGTATTTATGCCTTCCAATAGAAATATGAAATCATTTGAAACTTACTTCAGCTTTTTGACCCAGGCTTCTGTTCCCTCAGTGGCACAAATCAAATCCACCTGCACTCCATAGAGCCCATTTCTTAGTTTCTCTAGCATGGTGCAATTCTGCAAGTCGTAGATTATTTATGAGAGTAACAGCATTCTCCTTTCTGTGAGTCGTGGATTATTCATGGGAGTAAATACATTCTCCCGTCTATAAATACATTCTTTCATGGGACTAATTCAAACGAGGGCTGTTCTTGACAATGGACTTGGGCACAGGGCTAGAGGAAGCTACTCAGGCATTTAGGTAAGTGGGGCCGCGACCATATGGTGTATGATGAATAGGTGAACAGTAAAAGGGCCACCATTTTACCTCATAATGGCATTGAGTATGAATAGTTATGAGGTACATTTTGTGGAGCTAAATAATGATTAGGTGAACAGTAAAGGGGTGAACAGTAAAGGGGCCATCATTTTACCTCATAATGGCATTGAGTATGAATAGTTATGAGGCACATTTTGTGTAGCAAAATGATGATTATTTTTCGGGACCTGGTAGGCAATGATAAACAGCAACAGAGGCACTCCAGTGTAAGTGTTTCCATCTAGTGACTTCAGTTGGCTCGTGATGGTGGTTATCGTATGCTTTTAGTGTCCGAGCAAGAGGAGAACTTGTGTGAAGGAGCTGCGATTTCTGTTGAAGTTGAGGGTGCATTGATGCATTAAGCAATATGCGTTGATGCAGAATTGGAGGCTATGCAACTGAGAGCGGCTGCCTGCAATATATTTGTTTGGCTTGATTGTGTGCATTGATGCATTAAGCAATATGCTTTGATGTGGCATAATTGGAGGCTATGCAACTGAGAGTGGCTGCCTGGAATATACTTGTTTGGCTTGATTGTTTTGTACTTGTTCTGATCTCAGAGATAAAGATGTACTGATCTCAGAGGCGCACCGATCTCAGAGATGCATCGATTGCAGGAGGTACTGATCTGGAAGAAGTGTACATGCACTGATTTAAGATGGCCACGGCATAGCAATTCACGATGAGTACATCTATACCAATTGGTCAATGGTCACGGTATACTAGCTTGAATGTGAACAGTGTACGGCCTTGAATATGTACATGCAGTGATCTGAATGCGTAGTGAACAATCCTATTTTGTGTTGATAGCAGATGTTTAAATACGAATGTGTGTGAACAGACATATTTTGGATTGATAACATGTGTTTAAATGAGTTAACTGAAATCAGGCAAGCATGAAAAGAACTCTTTTCAAGTTCATTGTATTTAAAATTGAAAGCTGACTACAGAAAAGAACCAACGCTTATTTCGTACATGCGACTTTTGCTTGACATATGCTTGATTTTGGCTCAACAGGTTGTGTGTGTGAGAGAGAATTTTTCAGCTGTGATTGGGGCTGGCCCATCCAGACAGATCCTCCAGACATGTGAAGGAAATCTGCCTATCAGGAGTCTCAAAGTAGAACTCAGTATGTATGCTGGCTGTGACTGAGATGATGGTGAATTGGGGACAATGGCAATGTCTGGTGTGGTGGTTGGGTGGACAATGTCGGCGTGAGGTTGAGATTATATTGTGGTAACTCTCTCTAATGGATTCTAAATTTCTGTTAGCAAAATTTTGATAGTTAGATTTTACATTACATTTAGAATTCTTAATTATTGGCAATTATGTATTAAAGATAGACCCTTTATAATCTTTTTGTGTAGAATACTATGTATGATTTAGTTACTGGCCATGATAATTGAGAAGCAGATTAGGATATCTTTTAGTTGGTATCAGAGCATGGTCGAACAACCTGGACCTATTTGTGGGTGTTGCAAATCTTGGGCTACTAATGTGTTATTGTAGTTTTTGTGGACAGAGAAGCACTTTACGAGTTTGATTACAATCACAGCTCTCAAGAAAGAGAGTTGCCAAATAGGTTGACCGGACGTCTTGGTGTAACATGGGTGCTTGCAGAAGTGTGTTTATGAATTGATTGATTGCGATTAGTGCCTAATGAAAGACTTCGAATTGCTTCTTCTTCATGCTAAATACACAGTAGAGAGAGATCTACCATGTATTACTAACATGAAAAGTATACAATGCTGAATAGAGATACTCAAATGGTAGCTGCGCTCCTAAGTTCTCAAAGACTCAATGATGATCAATGAATGAATATGGCTAAAGCCTACCTATTTATAGTGTCTAATGTTGGTGAGTTGGCTACCTACCAACTCTACCAACCCTAATAATAATGTCCAACAAGGTGTGTTCACACAATAATCCAATAACTATGTCCACACTGGGCTGCTTATTGGCACCTGGACAATATTACAAAGATCTGGTGCAATAGCCCTTACAAACACATAATCCGGCCACGTACTCGACCTTTGAGCTGGCCAATGGGTAGAAGCATGTCACGAGCACACTTGCATCGCACATGGATGAAACCATTGCCCGCGTCTTGATTTTAAGGTGGTATGGTGACCATGCAACATTGTATAAAAGCCTTAGGCTGATTTTGAGATACTGTTGCTGCCCATGTCCCACTCACCCTTACTACATCGCGCATGGATGTCCATCTCCCGTGTCTTGATTTTAAGGTGGTGTGGTGACCATGTAACATTGTATTAGAATCAGACTCGGCAAGGCTAAGTGCTGAAAGCTACCATTTAATTTTTTCAACCTTAATTCCCTAGGTAGAATTATGGTGGAAATTCATCTTTTGAGACTAAAAATTAATTCAAATCCTTATTTCATGCCACATGGACATGGTTGAGACACCAGGCTAAGCACAATTTGGCAGCACATGTAGGACCTAGAAACTCAACAAGGCACAACAGAGGGCTGGACAGCAGTCGGTAGGCATCCAAGCGGCCACATGTGTGAAAAGGATCCTTAATCATGATGATTATTCAGGCCATGGACTGCTGCTACTGGTTGACAGTGCTATTGCAGGCCGACCAACATGTTTGGATGCTATATAAGGCTGAGCAGTGTTTTGAGTTATTTTATCTTCCCCCTTTTGGGGCAGGTCAAAGGTCATAAATAGGGTCCTTATGTTTCCCTTTTTGGAAGGCCAAAGGCCACAGATTTGTACAGCTTTTGTACTATATAATATACTAAAAATACAGCTATCTCTCTCTCTATTCTCTTTATCTTTGTTGTTGATTTGCATTAGGGTTCTTATTCAATTACTTAGGGCTGAAAGAAGACACATAGCTTCCGCGCATGTGACACTTAGCTTCAATTTGACTGGTTGAAAACTCTATTTAGTGTCACATGAGTGATGCGCACAGGAAGACAAACATAGATTAATGCTAGGCACATGGGAGATTAATGCTAATTAATCTCCCATGGGAGATTAATACTAAATTAAAACTTAGCAAGACACAATAGAGAAGAGAGATGTTGAAACTGGCCTTCAATAAAGCTGACAGGCGGTAGACAAAACTTCACCACACACAAGCACTTAAAAACAGTTTAAATCACTTAAACTTGAAGAGAGAGAATGTGGACAGGGGGAGCTAGATTGCTCCTTCACAAGAGAAGTGGTGGCCCCAAACCGCTTTCGTGCCCTCGCAGGTATTTCTTTACTTTTCACGAAGTTGGGATACAACTTCACCAGTCTTGCTCTAGGTATCCTCGGCTAGGAGCGCTCCCGCACATGCACTAGCGTCCAAGGCCTGCGAGTGAAGGCTTCTTTGACCTCCTCCTCTCAAACCCACACTATGGTTATGACTAGGGCCCTTCCCCATGCCTCACTTATATAGAGTCGGCTTAGGCTTGCTTTAAAGCAAGTTTTGATTTTAAAAAGCACTTTTCAAAAGTAACTTGCTTTTAAAAAGCAATTGAAAAGCAGCTTTATTGACTTTTTAAGGCATCCTCCTAAAAATCTCTCAAACCACTTTGAATTTGAAGATGGTGTAAGAGTTGCATGCCTTAACTAAAAGAAGGCTATATTCATTTGGGAAGAAGTAGAGTCCAATGCTTTTATATTGCAACAGGACCCATGCTTATTGTGCCTCATCTGCAGAAGCCTTTCTGAGCTGAATGTGATGCATCGGGAGAACGCATTGGAGCTATCCTCAATCAAGAGGGACATGCAGTAGCCTATGAGAGCAGACGTTTGCAAGGTGCCAAGAAGCATATGGGTGTTTATGAGCAGGAACTTATGGCTGTAATTCATGCTCTAAAGGTGTGGAAACACTACCTTTTAGAAGCTGAATTTACAATAAAGACAGATCATCAAAGTTTGAGATTCTTTCTTACTCAAACAAAGCTTTCTGAGAAGCATATGCGGATGGCCAACTTTCTTTCCATGTTTCATTCTAGATCATTCATACCCTTGGAAAGAAGAATGTAGTTGCTGACGCACACTCACGAAAGCCATATGTAGCTGCCATTTCAGTCGCATCACATGAGGATTTAACTATGATGCGTAATGCGTATGCAATGGATGTTGATTTTTCATCTTTATGGGCTGATTTGCAGTCCGGGACAACACATATGCCATATGTATGTAAAGATGGATATCTCATGTATGCTAACAGATCGTGTTACCAATGAGTCTCATGCACCGCCTTATGCAAGGCATAGAGGAATTTTGCCAACCACTCAGTTTATCAAGAGGTATTTCTTTTGGCCTACTATGCGCAAGGATATCGAGGCATATGTACGTCAATGTATCACTTGCCAAAAGGTAAAATTCAACAAGTAAAAGACCCCAGGGTTACTTCAGCCCTTACCCGTGCCAAATGAACCTTGGGAAAGCATAGCCATGGACTTCATCTCGTACACAGTATGGCCATGATGCCATATGGACTATTGTGGACATATTCAGCAAGCAGGTTCACTTTATACGAGTGAAGAAGCCCATTTAGCTAGACCATATGGTTAAAATTTTCTCTCACAGATCTTTAAGCATCATGGAATGCCAACATCCATTGTGGTGGGTGACAAAGATCCCAGGACTACTAGCCTATTTTGGAGTGCTCTTTTCGATAATATGGGCACAAAACTTAGCTTCTTGTCAGCTTTTCACCCTGAGACGGATGGACAGAGTGAAGCTGCAAATTCAACCATCCTTGATTTGCTTAAATGCTATGTTGCCGAGTAAAAGAACATGTGGGAGAAGTTTTTACCATTGGTAGAATTTGCCTACAACAATACCATACACTCCACTACAGGCAAAGCACCATTTGAGGTTATGTATGGCAGAGTAGTCTTGAATTCCATTTTGCGTACAAAAGATGAAATCTTTGCAGTAGATGAATATGTACGTGATTTATAGGATGCTTTTGCCAAAGTACGGACATCCATTCAAAAGTCCGAGGAAAAGCATAAATATTAAAAAGGCTGCTGATAAGCATAGACTACACATGGATCTCAAATAAGGAGATTGGGTATTGCAGAAATTTGATAAGGCCAGACTTTGTAAAAGACTTGGCAAGGAGGGTGCTACTCCTAAGCTTGCCAACAGTTATTATGGCCCTTTCAAAATTTCCCAAAAGATTAATGAAGTTGCACTCAGATTGGCTCTCCCAGATCATTGGAAGATTCGTAATGGTTTTCATATGAGCCTACTTCGAAAGTATATGGGATCAGAGCCGAGTGAACCTATGGAGAAGAACCCTCCTGAAGTTGAGGAAATGGAAGAGATTCTCCAAACTGAGCAAATTCTTTTTCATAAAGAAAAGAGGCTCCTTGGAGGCCGTTTATAGCGGCGCTATCTAGTCAAGTTTTGCAACTATCCTGCTATGGATGCGAAATGGTTGGATGAACAAACATTGAAAGATTATCCTCAAATTTTGGATGCCTACTTGGAAGCTTTTCAGTTGCGGTCAACTGTTTAGAAGAGGGGAGAGATGTCACCATTTGGCTCCTTGCACAACAAGGTATCCTCGAATAAATGCAAAGATAGATTCTCTCCGGATCTTTCTATGCATTTGGACACCAGTTTGACTGGTAAATCACCCTCGGGATGTCCAGTATTTGGGCTTTGTTGATAACATGGATTGATATTTCCAGAGGGATGAGAGATTTTTTGATATGATCAGTAGCACGTATGGCAGTGCTAGTGTGACTAGTGGCTTGGAGGTGTGACCAGTATGATTGGGAACACTAGAGCTTGGGGTGAGCTAGTATGACTAGATCCCTGGGTGAGATACATGGCTTGAGAACAGGGGATTTCCAATGTATATTTGCATATGCACTTCATTTTATATATGTGCGAAGATAAAAGATTTATTAGATGCATGACTTGTTTTTGTGTCTTGCATGCTTGCTTATGTTTGGTCTCGTAGCGCTCGGGCGCCTAGAACTACTGGCTACGAGACTCCATGGATGCCTTTGCTTGTTGATTTGTGATTGGCTTTTTGCAAGCACCAAAACTAGCTGTCGAAAGGCTCAAAAGCCATGTCTAAGGCTTAGTCATATTTTTATAAGGTGGAGTGTTCACACCCACATTAAAAATGGAAGTGAACACCCCAATGGGCACACAAACCCATAAGTTGTATCCAAGGGAGGACTTTAATCATTAGTGGAATACAATATCATCTACGTGGAATTTTGGACTCATTAAAACAAAGAGCATTGATGGCCACGTGTGACTCCTCGAAACTTCGCTTGCATACAGCAAGGTAGTCGACGTGGGGAAAAGAAGGTGGGTGAAGAACCGGGCACCGATTGACCCTTTCGCAGTCGGTGAACCGAAGCGAAAAAGGATTCCTCTCCTTCTCTTGCAGTCGATCGTGCTATGTGTGAAGGCTTACCCGAGACTTGGAGTATGTCCACCATTGTGCCTATCTTCAAGTCAGGGGACCCTATGGCTTTTTGACACTCTAGTGACATTAGCTATGCTTTATGGAGTGCAGATATGGGGATCTTCAGTGGGCCATCACAGCGCAGGCGGGTGGAGAGGTATGGAGAGGCCTTTGGTATCTATGATTGCTAGGATTATTAGAGCCAAGGCCTTGGTACCTCATAAGATTATTCGAGCAGAGCTGGCGGTTGCCCCTCTGGTCATTGAGGCTCTTACGAGATCAGTCTCCTACATACATGGCTTGTGAGATCTCCCCCGAGACAGATATGCACGCCTCGCCCTTGAGTTCTCCCGACAATTAGCTTTACAAGGAGACACGGCTTGTTGGTATGGACAGATGACATCTTGGTTCCAGGCACATGGTTTTAGCATGGACAGATTGCCTCCCTTCCAGTATTCTCTGGAGGCACCCTCTCTCACTCTCACACGGACAGAGATTACCAGACTCATCCGTCAGGATTTAGTTCAGCTGGACATTAGGAGGACATGGATACAGCCGACTAAGGAGCTGGGCACGAAGATGGCTTTCTACAGAGAGCATTCAGTAGTATCATCTTTATTTTTCATTTTCTGGTTTTTTATCCAGACATTGTATCAGATCCACCATGATGTAACTTTTTGGTCTCATAGGTCATTATGGCCTTTTGAAGACGTTAATATAACCTTTTTGGTCTCATAGGTCATTATGGCCTTTTGAAGACGTTAATATAACCTTTCATTTCATTTCATTTCATTTCTCCCGCACGCAAGCAAATGGAAGCATTCGATGCTTTCTCTCTCTCTTATGCCCAGCTGATGGACTGAAGCGAAGCCCTGGACTCTCTCTCTTATCTTCTATCAGCCGGTGGACTGAAGTGGAAGGACCTCTCTCTCCTCTTTCCCAGCCAGTGGACTGAAGCGAAGGAGATTCTTAGTCTTTCTCCTTCTAATGGACTGAATCGACTGCACCATCAAGGAAAGGCTTGCTACTTACAGGCTGCACAGAGAGCACCTTTCTCTTCTCCATCGAGCAGTTTGCTGCATAGGGCTGGGTACCATCAGATTGCACTGTGACTGACTTTTATTCCCTCTCTCTCCCTCTACAGGACTGTTTACAGGGTGGTACAGCAGGCCATAAACTTCATCAAACTCCTCTTTTGCTACAACACCTACATGTACCTTGAAGGGATGACAAATAGAAGGTATGTATATTGAAAATGATGTTACGACAAATGTTTTCATTTGGGATTGAGGACCAAGTGACCAAGGCTCTGTAGGAGCATCTAGTTTAGTGTGAGACTGGGAGTGCTTGTGAGATCCACATAGTAGACTACGTGAGACTGGGCTTCTCTTGTGAGATCCACACTAGGCTAGTGTGAAGCTGGAAACACCCCTTGCCTTGGGCTTGGGAGGAGGAACTTGTTTTATATTGTTTTCATCTTTGATACTTGGAAATCCGGTGCATGAGCACCCTCTACATGTATCTATAAATACTCCCTGTAATAAAGTTTTATTTATGGGGGAGGGGGGTGGCGTTCTGGACCCATAGTGTTGTCAACTTCTCCAAATTCTTTTATACTCATTTGTTGAGTGTGGGTGAGTGTGGCTGTACTAGTAAACCTATCTGTACTTAGTGTCTTTAATGTGAGACTTAATATTCCTAGAAATTTGGATTGTACTTTCCACCTTGGTTTCAGTACGGGCGGCAGCAAGCTGACTCTCAATCCACGGGCTATCGGGGAACTCTCCTGAAGATGCTGGAGAGAAGCACGTCCCCTCCGAATGCTCCTCTCTTGAAGATGCTGGAGAGAAGCAAGTCCCCTCCGAATGCTCCTCTCTTGCTCATGAAATCCCTCCAATCTGCTATGTGTTGCCTCCTACAAAAATTTGTTGATTACGCCGAGGCCTGCATCCAAGGTGCATGCAGTAGAACCTGAGATAAAATCCGGTCCCGCCCATATCTGCTCTATCCTTCTGTAGAGGCTGTCCGGAATCCTAGTGCTCACATGCTTGTCCTGCATCCAGGAATCCTTCAAGGACAGAATAACCGGAGCATGATCAAAGAAAGTGGTGCCCGCCAAGATGCCAATCATGCCCCCGCTACTGCAAGCCCACTCATCCACGTAGAATCTATCAAGTTGAGAGAGGTTGGGGCCGGTGCTGCTCCTATTAGACCGCGAGAAGCATTGGCTCCTGAGGCTGTGCCCAAACTCTAGTAGATGCCAAGGGTCCTGTCCCTTGAGTGCCAAGATCAACTCCTCGCATTGCGCCTGAGACTGTAGCCCTGCCTCCTCCGAGTCTATCCTTTGGTGACTCGATCATGTTAAAGTCTCCACCCATGCACCAAAAGTCAGCTTGAGGAAGGGCTTGACGGATTGTACTCCAGAAGGTGGCTCTACTACCTGCTGTGATGTTCGGGGCATAAACATTGAGGAAGTCCACACACTCCTCTCCAATCCTAACGGTAACCCACTGCGCATGCCCAGAGACTATGACACTCGAGTCTGCCACTGCCGGCAAGAGTTGCTTGCTGATAGAAAGACAAACTCCACCTTGCGTCCCTGAGGGGCCGAAAGAGGAAGACCAAAAAGTGTGACTCCTGCTTGGTAAAATCTTCCCACAGCGACGTGTACATCCCTCGGAAAGATGGTGTTCCAGGAGAAAGAGAATGTCAATGGGTCCCCCAATTGTAGCTCTATGTAGCTCTCCTCTGAGGATGCCTTGCTTTTGGAAGCACTAAGGCCCCCCTAGACCTTGAATGTTCCATGAAGCTATCCGCATATCAAACTTTGTAGGAGGTGGAACTATTGGTATTGCCCTCCACTTGAAGAGTCTTGGGCGTGGGTTTCGATGGGGAGTAATCACAATTAGTCTTGGGGCGAAGGGGTGCCAAGTGGGCATGGATCCTATCCTCCATGTGTCGCCACACTATCTGAGCGCGAGAGTAGGCATACTTTGAACTCCATCAATCACAATGAAGGTATCTGTAAGAGGGGGGGGGGAGGGGTACTACAGCTGAGATATAAACACAAAGAGCTGGCTGGAAGACACCACCTCCCCGTCGTGATCTCTATGGCCTGAGCCTCCCAGCTCCATCCGAGCCAGGGGCCAGACATGGGTGAGCACATCGGTGATGCAAAAATCATGAAGATGGTGTGAGCTCTATTGCCTGTCCCTGCAGCTCCATCCGAGCCAGGGGCCAGACATGGGTGAGCACGTCGGTGATGCAAAAATCATGAAGATGGTGTGAGCTCTATTGCCTGCCCTTGGATGGCGGCCTTAGCAAATGATGATGTAAAGATGTAAGAACCTCCCCTTCAATCTCTTGTAATCATCCCCCCTTTCAGAATGGAAAAAGATCTTGTTTGACTCTGTTTTGGTCCAGAGAGAGAAAATATTCTACAGAGAGAGAATAAAAATTTGAAATATTTTTGGATAAGTATTTTCTTCCAGCAAAATAGGAAGTGATCCCCTGAAATAGAATTTCAACTAGAAATTGCCAAGTTGCATTAGATTTGGACAGTGGGGGTGAACCAAGGAGTCTCCTAGTTCAAAGTACTAAGCCTTATTAAATTATTTTGAATTTAATTCCGAATCCCTCAACATCTCCGGGGCTGCACTCAAGGGAAAGGAGAAGATCATCGTGCCACTTTCTGGCGTGGATGGCCTGGAATGATGAAACACCACACAGATCCGAATGGGAGCCACTATTGCCACTTATTCCCTCGTATGTCTTGTAGGCTTGTTAGATTAGGCTAGATCCTGTTTTTAGTCCTTTTAGGACACTTAGGGCAGTTATGACTCTCAAGTCATTAACTGCTATGACACACGTGACACTTATGACACCCACTTAGGGTTATCTCATGCTGTCACATCAGTTGTACTTACTACTTATTTTTTTCTGCACTGCAATACATTCGTGCTCCTCTGTTGTCTCACTCCTTGAACCAACAGTGGTATTAGAGCGAGGTTTTTCGTCCCCATCTTGCTGCGATTCTGGGGCGACATTAGTTGCAGCAACCACCGCCAAAACCACCATCTTTCAGGCAAAACTGCCACTGGTTTTGTCAAAACCGGGTCTGTTTTTGGAGTTTTGTCGACATATTTTCTGCCTCCGACCTTCCTACACCTGGGCGACTTCAGTCCAGTGAAAACCCCCTTCAAAACAGCCCATTTTTGAGCAAAACCACCATTTTTCTGTCAAAACCACCGGTTTCTGTCAATACCGCCGCTGGTTTTGCACATTTTGGTACTGTTTTGCAAGATTCGACCTTGCTGAAGCTGAGCGACCTCATTCCAGCGAAAACTGCCTCAAAATCAGTGAAAACCCCCTTCGTTCCAAGGCAAAACCACCTGGTCTGGTGAAAACCGCCTTCATTTTGAGTGGTTTTGAATAGATTCGAAGCTGTTTTGACCTGCTGCACCCTTCTTGAAGCAGGCCAACCTGTTTTCTACAGTATTTGACTTCAGCTTTGCTGTATTGTACAAAACCACTAGTGGTTTTGCCAAAAAAGCCTGGTTTTGCAAGTTTTGGAGTTGATTTGCCTCAGATTTCTGCACATTGGACTGAAATTGACCTGGTAAACGGTTTCCCCTTATTTTTTGCACATTTGCCATCTCCAATTTTGGGGCTTTTGCTCCATTTGCTGTGTGCATAGGCCCTCGTGCCTGTGGGATTTTATTTCAGGTACATTTAGTCAAGTACAGCAGGCAGATTTGTGCATTTGTGTCAGTTGTTTATGCAGGTAGCGCCTTGAGGCTATTTTCAGTTGCATTGGGCAGATACACTTTTGCATTTGTTGATTTGCCTTGATTGCTTGATTGCAATGGCTAGCAATGACTTATTTGGCATGCTTGGAGCAGAGGACAAGCTGGATGGCACCAACTATCCCATGTGGGCATACATGATGCGTCATGTGTTGGTGGCCAAATATTGTTGCAGGAATTGACCCTAGACCTCCTTCACCATTGTCTACCACTGCCCCTGCTTCTTCAGGTGGTGGAAATGCCGTTGATTCTTCATCCACGAGCACCATTCCTGCCTCACCTCCCACACAGGAGCAGTCCAGATGGGATGGTAGAGATGCACAGGCACATGCATTGATTGCCTTGTCAATTAAGAGAGCTATTATTCCTCATATCCGGCCTTGTCAATTAAGAGAGCTATTATTCCTCATATCCGGTCTTGCAAGATTGCTGAAGATGCATGGGATAAATTTGCTTCTCTATCAGATTAGGAATGAGGCCAGAGTTGCCTTTCTGAATAAGCAGTTGGATGGTGTAAAGATGGAAGAAGGGGAGAGCATGGATGCATATCTTACTACAGTCAAGGAGTACAGAGAGCAGCTGGTGAACATTGATGAGATTGTACCAGACAGTCAGGTTGTGTCGACTACTCTTGATGGACTTCCTGATTCATATCAGGGTTTTGCTACTACCTTGAGATTGGTGGCTATGGGTAATTCCAACCACTATTCTTTTGATCAGCTTGTCTCATTACTATTGCAAGAAGAGCAGAGCCGTGCTAATCGGACTGCATCCATGATTGGAGATCAAGCCTTTGCCACTGATCATAAGGGCAAAGGCAAGGTAGGCAAGAGTTCAAGCAATCCCAAACGTAATGTTGGTGCCTCATCTGATTCTAGCCAGAGTGATGGCAAAAAGAAAAAGAGATGCAATTATTGTAGGAAGCCAAGACATGATATATCAGAATGCAGAAAGCGCATCGCATCTGAGAAGAAGAAGAAGCAGTCAGGACTTGCAGTTTCAGATGCTTCTACTGCAGGTGAACAGAGCACTGAGGCAGCAAATATTGCTCATGATGCGTGGGAATTTGTTGTCACATGCTAGTATGATCCTTCCCATCATGATGCCTTTATGTTTGTGGCTGATTCTATGTCCACATGGTATTTTGATAGTGGTGCTTCAAAGCACGTTACTTCCTGCAAGAAATTGTTTTTGTCCTTGCATAATGCACCTAAGGGGGGCTCTGTTATATGTGCAAACAATGCCTCTTATGCTGTTAGAGGCATTGGCAAGGTTCAGATCACATCAGTCTTAGGTGATACAGTTACGCTTTTGGATGTACTATATGTTCCAGGCATTAAGAAAAATCTGATTTCTATTCCAGCCATTGCTACAGCTGGTTTCAGAGTTGTCTTTGATGGTCAACGGTGTGCAGTTTATGACTATATGCATGATGCTACCATTGTGCTCACTGGAACACTGACAAGGGGACTGTATACTCTTGATTGTTATGAGAAAGGGGCTGTTGTAGAGGCACATGCAGTAAGTGATTCAGTTTTGGATAGACTTCCAAAGATGCATGCACTTTCAAAGCATATCTGTGAATATTGCTTGCTGGGCAAGACGCATAGATCTTCTTTTCCCAAGGATGGTAGTGTTGGTGCAGCCCGCAAAGTGCATTTGATTCACAGTGATGTGTGTGGTCCCATGAGGACAACATCTATTGGGGGCTTCTTTTATTTTTTCACTTGCAGCACTTGGAAGCTGAGACCTGTGTGCAGCTGTAGGAATGTGACTCTCCAATGGCTGCTCAAAATCTGTACTGGACTTCAAAAGGGGCAGCAATGTGTCAAAGACATCTGAGGCATCAACATTGGGCTGTTTCTGACAGTCCAGCAAAGGAAAGGCTGAATGCTCAGCAAAGAAAACATCTCTACTGATGATTAGCCTTCCAGAACGGGGCTGATATAGACGGTAGCCTTTGCTCTCGGAGCTATAACCAATGAAGATATTATGGTTGGGGATATACAGTTGTATTATGTTCCGACGTAGGACAACTTGGTAGATCTCTTCACGAAGGATTTACCATGGCCCAAGTTTGAAGCTTTTCGGCAAGCTTTACACTTGGTTCCATTTGTTACGTAATATTGCTATCCCTGTACTAGCATAGGTTGCTATATCCATCATGGATGAACATGTGCAACCATGATTTAGATGCGAGGTATCTCTAAGACTTTTCCAAGATACTTCTGCCATACCATGGAGGGGGTTTGTTGCCACTTATTTCCTGGTATGTCTTGTAGGCTAGCTAGATTAGGCTAGATCTTGTTTTTAGTCCTTTTAGGACACTTAGGGTAGTTATGACTCTTAAGTCATCAACTGCTATGACACATGACACCCACTTAGGGTTATCTCATGTTATCGCATCAGTTGTAAGTACTACTTTTTTGTTTTTTTTGGCATTGCAATACATTCGTGCTTGTCTGTTGTCTCACTCCTTGAACCAACATCCACTCTCTCCTCAAAAATATCAGTTCCTTCCACCAGAAGACATCGAAAGAAACTATAATCCACCGGCAGTCCCAAGGTCGTGGGGGACCCACCTGGGGACTCTGGCGGGAGAGCCGTCACTGGGGAAGTGGCGATGGTCATCTCTACTGGCTGTGAGAATTGATGAATCAAATGGCGGACGGAGCTTGTCAGCTGCCTCCGCTCTGGGTTGGGTGTTGCCGAAGGGTGGCGGGAGTGCTTTGGAGAGGTGGAGGGGGGGGGGGGGGGGGAGTGCGGGCTCAAAAGAAGAGGACGAGGAACAAGGGGATTGTTGCGAGAAGAGTTGGAGGCGAGGATGGAGGATGAGGAGGAGGGGGGGGGTGCGGAGGAGGCGGAGGGGGTGGTAGTGGCTAGGAGTGATCCATCAGAGAAGGAGGGTGCGGGGAGGGGCTCGCCGAGGGCTCGGTGGGGCTAGTTGGCCTCATTGGAATCTGAGAACCTAAGGAGTCATCTCGGCGGAGTAACGGCCACCAGACCGAAGGGGCTGGAGGTGGGACCCTCACAGTGGTGACGGGGGGGGATGATGGGTGGGTGCTGCGATAAATGCTCGAAACGATTCTTTGACAAAACCGAATCCTCATGTACTCTGCCAGCCTGGCACGCGCCGACGGTGGCGCTCAGCTCTGGAAGTCGGTTGGTTCCCCTGGTGCAGGCCAACGGTTTGCCACTCTCTAGCAGGCTAGTAGCACAGTCGTCCACAGTCGGGTCCTGGTGCTCAGCTGTCTCAATAGTTGTCTGCGGGATGTGTACTGCACCAACCACATGTAAAAAATGTTACGATACAAAATGACTTGTACGAGGCGATTGTTGGACTTTTTTTTTCTAGTTGCATTTTGTTGTAGCCGTACGAAACGTACGTACTGTTTCATACCATACAATAGATACGTCTACGAAATGAACTTGAAAAAACAAATTGCCCGTTTTCGACCTTTTTTTTTGTGCGTTTTTTTGATCGTTTTTTTGCATGTTTTTTTTGGCTGTTTTTTGTAGCCATTTGGAGCGTGGGCGGCTTGGCCTTGGCTCTCTTATATAAGCTCTCTCATGCTCTCTCTCAAGCGCTCTCTCTCTCTCTCTCTCTCTCTCTCTCTCTCTCTCTCAAGGCTGAAGCCTCATGCTCTAGATAGTAGAGACTAGTGTCTACTATCTAGTCTCTCTCAAGCTCTCTCTTTGTTAACTTTCAAGGCTCAAGGCCCCATGAGATTATCAGAGCCGAGATGGGAGCACCACTGATCGTAGTCGAGGCTCTTGCCAAATCAGTGTCCTCCATTCATAGCACCTGGGAGCTTCCTCGACACCGGTATGCATGACTTGCTTTAGAGTCCTCTCGTCAGCTAGCCATGGAGGGAGACACTTCATGTTGGTATGCGCAGATAGCATCCTGGTTTGAGCTCCATGGGTTCAGTTTAGACAGACTTCCACCCTTCCAGTACTAGCTAGAGTCATGGACTATTGTGATCAGCGATGCTTGGGTTTTTATCTCCTGGAGATCCGCAGGCTCAGAGAGTCCATTATCAGGAGCAGACGCCCGACTGGCAGGGAGTCCACAGTGCACACAAAGACAGATTACTGAATTCTTTAGAGGGACTACCTAGGAGGACACACAGCCGACAGCCCAGCAGTGGGCACCCCATGGGACTCTAGTTGAGAGAGCTATCCAGTTGGGCAGATCCAGACGCCCGAGGGCTCGCGGATCCTCACATCGGAGACGGTGCCTACACCGGAGGATTCAGAGCATCATTGCGAGGCATCGGACTCGTCCGACCAGGCATCTTACTATGGCAGATATCCAGGCCATCCGGCAGAGACCCATGCTAGAGCTCCTAGGATGATTATCACTCCAGCCATATATTGTTGTACTCACTGTCACTTTTGTACCCCCCCATATTCATGTATTCATGTATCCATGTACTCATGTACCCCATTTTGACTAGTAGCATTAGCTTCCCACTCTCCCTAGTTGCTGCTTCCGGATGCTCCCTACTGATGTATTGTAGGGCCAGATACTTACCTTCAGTTCTTTCTTTTCTTTTCTGGACAGTGTATCAGATGTCACATGGTTGTAACTTTGGTCTCATAGGTCACTTTGGCCTTTTTGAAGACGTTAATATAACATTTCATTTCATTTCATTTCTCTCTCTGTCTTTCCTCCCCCCTACCTCTCTCCCTCTCTCAAGCTCTTAACTTTCAAGCTCTCCCTCCTGAGTCCCGCCCTCTAGGGCCTAGGCTCTCTCTCCGTCTCTCTTTAGACTTTGGCAATGAGGTCCAGAGGAAAGGAAAAGCATGCGTTAATTCGGGATCATGGAAATGGATGTGCAACTTTTGCGAGAAGGGTTACAGAAGTAGCGCCACGAGGGTCCTTGCACATGTCGAAGCTTGGTGGGAAAGTTACGTTGTGCAAGGTGATTCCTCAAGAAATTGCGGATGGTATAGTGAAGTAGTACTCGCTCATCCGTAACCAAGGCAAAGGTGGACTTGGAGATTTTCGCTACACCCGCATCCGTGAGTTCTTCCCTTGTCCCATCCGGCTCCGGCTCTCCCTTGGCTGGTTCCAACTTCCAATCAAAGAGGCCAAGGGAGGAGAGCTCTTCGGCAATGAGGCAAACTGACATCGATGCAAACATAAACAACCTCACATATGTGAAGGCAAAGATGAAAGCTGCGAATGAGGGGATTGCAGGCATGGTCATTGATTGCAATCTCTCCTTGCAGCCTTGTTATAAAGTACGAAGGCTCTTCGCCGATGACGAGCTGTCTACTTGCCAAAGATACTTCTCGTCCATGAGCAAAGAGAGTTCCTCCAAGAGCTCATTCGGTACAATGATAAGAGGGGAGCCGCTTTCACGAACCCACTTTGCTTGAGTAGGGAGTCGATGGTCCGGCCACTTTTTTGGTGGGAGTCATTTGGCTATCAAATGGCTCACGTACCAAAAGTGGCTTTGAGAGTCTTGTCACAGGTGACTATTGAATATTTAAGACTTTTAACTTTAAAGTTTATACTCTAGACTAGAAACTAGTGCTTACATTCTAACTCTATTTTTTTCTCATAGGATTGCTCTTCAGGGACATGTGAGAGAACTGGAGTTCCTACTCACTTATACATACAAAGATACAGAATCGTCCGAGCACCATGCAGTTAGAGAGGCTTGTATATTATCGAGCTAACATGCGCATGGTGGGAGAAGATACATGACATGGAGTCTCCAAACAGGTAGAGATCTCCAGAGTTCAAAGTTCGATTTATGATTCATAGCATGTCATGAGTGATGAGTTGTGTGACTAATAATTTATAAATGTTTGGTTTTAGGTGAATGTCAACGAGTTAAAGTTGATAGTGGATACTCTTAAGAGTGTCTACAAGGAGCAAGATCCAGATGAGGAGGCTATATATGCTAAGCTTTACAGGGAGCTAGAGGAAATTGACCGTCGAGTTTCTCGTACTAATAGAGGTCATGCATCTAGAGGTGGCACACAAGTAGGAAAACACGGATGCACTGTTTGGTGTCCTACTTCGATTGGCTTGGTGGCTACATATGTGAGGCATGGCTTGACTTCGAGGAGCTCTTTAGAACCTGTTGCCGAAGAAGAGGATGCTTTTATTGCAGACATCAGAGTGCCTGAGTACAATGACGAGGGCAATGTCCTTAGCGAGGGTAGTTTTGGATTGGCCTCTGATGATGGGAGAACCTCTAGTGAGGGCATTTCTTCCCCTAGTGATTTCTCTGAGGAGGAGGACTAGAGTTTAGAGTCTAGACTCTAGACATTTTTGTACTTGGTGTTGTGACTAGTCACTACACACTTTTTTGTATTTCCTATTGCAGGTCGCGGGCCATGGCTCTTATTTATGGTATGCCGCACGTATATGTTCACTATTCATGACTCTTGAGTCTTTGTACTAGTGTTTTAACTTTTATCTAGTTTATGACAAGTTACAATTTCTCTAGACTTTGCATCTCTAAATGTGTACAAATATCTTTTTTTAAAGTGTTTTTTAAAGTGGACCGTACATCATTCGAACTTATTTTTTGAAAACTAAAAGTTGGCATGCCGCACGCATATGTTCACTATTCATGACTCTTGAGTCTTTGTACTAGTATTTTAACTTTTTTCTAGTTACTGACAAGTTACAACTTCTCTAGACTTTGTATCTCTAAATGTGTACAAATATCTTTTTTTAAAGTGGACCGTACCTCATTCGAACTTATTTTTTGAATCACGGGAAAGCCTAAAATGCCAGCCAGTGGGTCGGAAGTAGGGTCGAAACTGTGTTGCCACCTTGCAAAGAAGGCCTGGGCCATACGCAATGCGATGGGGCTTAGTTGCATGACTCTATCGCCGTTGGTGAGTCGAACTCAACCTGGTAGTAGCCACACCCCAAAGGATGAATGTCTGTGATCTTTTCCGGCACTCCAAGGAGGCTAGCCTGTAGAAGATCTGTGAGTTGTCTGTGCACCGGGCGGCTACCAACAATCTTGCACACTAGAGTGGAGGCCTCTAGAGATGCAATTGTCGTAGCAAAGAGCTGGAGGTCTGCTTTTGAGAAGGATAGGTAAGAGACGGTGGCCTTGGTCAGGGATGACGACGGAGCGGCTGCCATGGAGTCCTCCTGAGGGGTGAAGACAAGAAGGGGCCGAGGCTTGCCAAGTGAGAATTACCCAAGAACAAAGAAACTGCCTAAAGGAATGAGGAACGGAGAGACGGAGCCGAAGGGGAAACCGCCGGGGTGGGGGGGGGGGGTGGGGCAGTGAAGGGGTGTGCAAGCAGGGGCTGAATGCAGAGGCGAGGGGGGCGATGGCAGGGGCAGTACAGTTCGAGAGGAGCAGCTTGCAGCTCAACACGATGCGAGGATCCACATATGTCTCCTTATACCTATCAATCTACTTTTTTCTCATGGACTTTCTTATACATGTTTAGTGGGGATACTCAATTCAGTTTCTCATTTAGGATTAATTACTGTAATGGGTGTTTTTTTCATGCATGATTGAGATAGTGGGATGATGAAGAGGAGGGAAGTTACGGTGAGTTTAGTTAAGTTAGTGGAACTCAGCTAGGTTGCACAGAAGCCATCGACATCTTCACATTGCTCATGGCCAGCCAGACAGATTGACAACCTACTGATGAAGTTGCCAATCAACGGGTGGTCTATAGAGAACCTCAGATCAAGGATAAGTTTTTTAGACAATTATTTTGTACAAGTCTTGAAAAGATACCTGTCCATTGTAGATTGTTAAGTTGACTCCAGTAGATAGCAACTCATCTACCTGCAGAGTAAAGACATTGATAAGCATAAGAGTGAGTTAACGTGTTTAAAAAATATAGGGGTATGGGGTGTTGCTGACCACTGAGAATCTATTTATGAGGAACATATACCTTTGGGATCACATCTATCATAAAAACATCTCTTAGTGCGCTGAATACAGATGATGATACTTCCATCCAACTGTACAAAAATGCAAACAAGTGAGCATTAGCTTTTAGCAAGTAGGGATATATTTGATGTATTTAATGCACATGCTTTTGTGTAAAAATACATCAGCACAGACATACATGCAAAGGAATCGGGATCTCTTGATTAGAGGCTTCATATGTAAAGTGCACACACATACTTAGAGAAAGAAAGATGTTATTAACGTCTACGAAAGACCCGAAGGGTCTATAATTTGCAAAGATGTTACATATGGATGTCAAGACAACATGAAAAAAGAAAGACCAGCTGCCGAAAGAAAAATACAGGGTCAACGTACTACGTAGGCCCTGAAGTACAATATAGTGGGCAGCAGAAGAACCTCATGTGTTCGAACTCATAATGTGTTGTCCTGAGAATCTAGCTACGATGTCTGCTATGTGTAGGAGTCCCTCTCTTTGTTGCTGAAGCAAGTCCCAGATTTGGAGCTGTTGGGTAGAGGGTCTGGGTCTCCAGGATCGGGGACCGTCTGGCTCTTTGGAGGGACATGCGCTTGCTCGGAGGACCTCCTGAGTGGGTGGGGTGTTCACTCGGTGGGGGCATCTAGTCTTGTGCTGGTCAATCTGTCTCGGCGGATCTTGTGTGGGCTGAGAGTCAAAAAAGTGACTAATAGATGTCTGTGTGGTATCTTGCCTCTCGGGCTGTTGCCTTAGCTCTAATAGGTATAGTCCCAGACATCTTAGATCTCTATAATGCATCACTTGTGACAAGGGTCCAAACCCCTCCGTGAAGAGACAGTGGTAGCGTCCATGTCTCTCATAGTAGACTAGGCATCTAAGTATGTAAATTCACCTTTGACTCTCTCACTCTCCCGTGTTACATAGCCTACATAACCGTCTATCCCGTAGAATGCCCTTTGCTCTCTCCATCTCGATCTGAAAGGTGATGTGATGACACCGTCAGCTGACCAATGGCGATCCTCATGGCGTGGGACGTGTATGTGGAGTTAACTCGGCCTCTCAATGAATCCGTCCAAAGTTACCCTCAAGAAATGCTCTGTGTAAATAAGAGTAGTGCGTCGAGGAAAGCTTGATCGGGGATATCCATGTCCAGTCTATATGAAGTGGGGTCAGATCCAGGCAGATGATGCGGTTGATCTCCTGCCGTGATCGGGGATATCCATGTCCAGTCTATATGAAGTGGGGTCAGATCCAGGCAGATGATGCGGTTGATCTCCTGCCGTGAGAGATCAAGGGGAGTCCAAACTCTACTCAAAGGGAGGGAGGCAGTTCATTTGAAAGCCATGTGACTCGAACCAACTGGTGGTGCCTGCATACCAACAACTGCAATGACCCTCCTCTGCCAACTGTCTAGAGGAGCTAACCGTGGGATGCGATCGTCATGTCATGTGTAGACATGCTGTACGTATGTGATGACCTGGAACATGGTATCTATGATGAGAGGGGCTGATCGGAACTTAGAGAGTACTATGGCATGTGGCACTGATGGCTTACTCCTTACTCCTGATCGTGCGTGACAGCATCATAACCTGCAGTCTCTACACTCTCATCTAGTCCTTTGCTCCCAAGTCTGGTCTCAAGAAAGTTGCTCCGTACGTCACCATTGGCCCAACAAAAGTATCAAATTGCCAACATTTGGTACTAGGTTCCTAAAAGTGAGCCTGAAAACAGTCGCTCTAAACGAGCAAGAGTGGCATATTCTCGTGCCGATCGTGATTGGGTAGCTGGGCACATAGTAAACAATGGGCTAGTATAAGTGATCCCTAAATATACATATGATTTGACCAACTCAATCTCATCTCCTCTGTATGTGAAGGAATGTTTAGTAGGAGGTGTTAAAAAGTATAATCTTGGTCTTCTCAAGATTTACTATGCATATGAGGGGATAGGTGTCATCGTCTGTGCTAGCCGGGAGCCTGTGCCACCCAATCGGTGAATGAAAACCCAGATCTTATCAATGTATAGCGTCGGGGAGATTGGACAATCCTGTTTGACCCCAATAGTGCTATTGATCTCTTTGGAAAGGTCCCTTAGTGCGTGAACCCTACCGGTCATAGACTCATATAGTACCATGACACCTCAAATCATTTCAGATGAAGTGGAGCTCCTGCAGGTGCCCAAGAAGCCGTGATCTGGGGACATAATCGAAAGCCTTGCGGAAATCCACAGAGCAACAATGAACCCGTTGTTAACTCCATTTTGGGTTAAGGAATACCAGGAACTTGAAACATAGATGGTATACCACTCTCCAAAAATATCAAGCTTGGGGCTAATGAGTATGGCCGAGAGGTCAAGAAGCTCAATAAACTGACTATGGTCAAGCATGAGAGCAGTGGATTAGAACAAATACTAACTGTACTACCCCCAACAGTATTTGCGCAAGGACAAACTCTCGTGAGTACCTCAGACCAACCTCAGTTCACTTGCCAGGTTAGGAGATGTAAGGCTTGGATATATGAAGAGCCAATGTTGAGTGGAGAAATAATGAGAGATTACAACTCTAGACTCAACGGGACTCGAATTCTAGTTTCGAGGGGATGTGGCTACACAAGCCTAAGATCTTGCTCAAGTCCTTGATGAGGGTATGTCACCTTTAGAGCCAAGTTTTAAGGCTCAAAGGAAGGTTGGGAGATAGCTACTCAACCTGACGTTGTAGAGCCTAATCCTGATTTGGTGAAAGGACCCAATGATGACTAACAATCTGTTGTCTGACCTTGAGTTCCTTGCACACATGCATGCATTGCTGTCACAAAATCATGAGAACTCAAGTCCATGACATCCAAGAACCAATGGATTGCAATCCTATTATGCCCAATTTGGGGCCTACACCGCAATATGTGCTTGACCCAGGAACGGGCTGAGGACGAGGAAGGGGAGTATGTAACCCAATAAGACCTCGTTGAAGACCCAATATAGCTGGTTTTCCAAGACCAACCCCGTAGCTTGCCACAACTACCCCAATTGATCTTACATGGAGCTGGGACGTGCATTATCGAGATGCGAAGGTGAGAGACCTGAAGGGCTAGTCCCCCACCTTCCTCCTCGTAAGCCATGATAACCTCGGCCTCAGTGGCCTGTTAAGCCTTCGGGCAATCCCAAAGACAATGTCACTGAGACTCTTGGGGATGGCCACATCTCGGACATGATGCTGGTCTACCTCCAATGGCCAACCACGTGCCTACTGCCAAACTCCTATGTGCTAGTAGCCACAAAAAGAGAGTGATCTTCCGAGGTTGAAAACTGTCCCATAGCCTCTTCCAGAAATATGAGAGAAAGTGCAGTGAGAGGCCCTGAGACTGCCAGTGTCCTGCTGCTGCCCTTGACCTCGGGCATCTGGATCCTACGACCAAGCGGTGCGGTGTATGCAAAAAAGGGGTACCCGGAGTCTATTCCATGCTTGTTAGATCACACCAAGTCCACTCCCCTGGGTCCCACTAGAGGCGTGTGATGGGCTGGCTCTCCCAAATCTGAAACGCCAAAGTCTCTCCCTGGCCACCTTGGTTGGTGGTGGGTCAATTTGCCACTAATGTGCATGGAATCGAATCACCCTCACCCTCTGTAACATGCATCCCCCTGAAGTCCTCCAAGGGGGCCTTTGCTCTCACTAATTTGCCATGAGGTCCAATCGTAAAGGTGAGCAAGGCGGAGCTATCATCTGCCCCATGAACTGCCAACTAAATATCATGCTTGGTGAACAGTCCCAGCTAGTGTGGGGGAATAGGGTCAGGGATCATGGTCGGCTAGTCCGAAGGAATGGTAGAGTCGATGTCGAGGCTGAGATTGTTCCTGCCCCACAGATCCGAGTCACGCCCCTCTCCTAGGTCACTGGGGGCAACTATCTGAATGTAAGCCAATCTCCAAGGGACCTAGCAGGGCTTGTGCTCAAAGCTCCCAGGATACGTGTGGGTGAGCCCTAACATGTGACCACTAGGTAGACAGATCAGGGGGTTCCAGATCAAGGTCTATTGGAGATGCTCCTCGGAGGCTACTGGATTAGATTGCTGAAGGGCCCGCTTGAGATGATCCCAAGCTCATAGTAAACTGGCTGCAAATCTGTCCTCAAAAGCTGGGCTAAGCCACGAGCCCGCATCTCCGTGAAGACTCATCTATTGCTTTGCTGTAGCCACCAAGGGTGCCCACACGGACTCTCCACCGCACACAGTGTCCACCCCACACGGACTGTCCACCGTACTCAGATTGTCCACCGCAATAGTGTCACACCATCACAGTGAGTCAACGGAGGCGCCAAGATCTGAAGCGGAGACGCACCACCACAATTGACACAAAGAGGTGCACGCAACATTGAAGGCTCCAACGGCATTGACGGCACTGATTGACACTCCAACGACATCTCCTAGGGATAGGAGATTCTACGAAAGGCTACGTTGCCACCTCAAGGCATCCACCAAAGATAGGAGATGCCACCGGCTGAGCCTTAGGCATATATGGCCCCTCGACCCATCTTGGAGGACGTCCTTTTGATCCCATTTTGGAGGACATCCTTATCCTGCATCCCTCACCATCATCTTGAAGGACATCCTTCATGCTCATCCGTCATACCACTTGTGCCTATGTTTTGTCATCAGCTTGAGCTATGTCGTTCTCTTCACTGTGACCTTTGTTGAGTGTGCACGGTACAGTGAAGGACATGTATCAGCGTTCTCTGAGTAGTGCAAGTGTTCTCGTTCGTTTCGCAGTCTCGTCTCTTCTTGTGTTGTGTTCCGTTCCATAGTGTCTTCTGTGTTGCACTGTGAGCATTGAGGACTCCGGACATACTGTCCAGAGGAGCCACCACGTAGTGTGTCAGGTAACCAGTCGTGCCTACAGGTACACTAAAATTTGTCCTAGTGAGACTCTCGAGACTGGGAGTCCTGTTAGCTCACCCTTTCCTCTGCGTTTTGTCCTCTTTCTGTGTTGCGTCCTCTTTGCATGCCCAATACACGCTCCCGTGGTAGTCCAGTCAGCCCATCCAAAGATCCTCTCTCAATACGTTGTTACAATGAGAAGCGGTTCAACTACGTACCACCTAGGGACCCTCTTCCACCTCTTCCTATGGCGGCTAACCTTGGTAACCCCATCCTCGGCAATGCGGGGTCCCAAGCCAACCCTCCTGGTCCAACCACTTTCCACAGTGTTGGGCCGAGTCAACGTCAAGCTTCCCATCTTCAAATGATCATCCGCCAAGGATGCGGATGACCACAATCGGCGGTTTATCTCCATTTGTAAGAGCCGGGGTCTTGAGTGGGAGGATGCCTTCTTGGTGCTCTTTCCGTCTACTCTCTAAGGTCCTGTAGACAAGTGGTTCAATCAGTTTCCAATCGACCACTTTGAAGGACACCTTCCTTCGGACCTTTGGTGTTGGTAACTACGAGGACTGCATTCTCCAAGAGCTAGTGAAGCTCCAACTGCTACTAGGGGAGAGAGTGTTGGAACTCATGACCCGGACCACAGTGTTGGTGGCCTTACCGACTTAACCCTGGCGACTTCATGGTGCGTCAGTGGCTAACACAAGCCTTACCTAGGTCCACCCAGTAGAAGGTTCGAGAGAGTTGGCCCACACCAACAACATTGTTGGAATTCCAGGAGCTAGCCTCCCAACTTGAAAATGCACGACTCATGTTTGAGCGTGATATAGGTGTCTCTGTACATACAACAATGACACAATCAGATGACTAGGTGGCTCAGCTGAAGCGGGAGATGGAGGCACTCAAAGTGGGCCAGAAACCTCCGAGCGAGGAAAGTACCCTGCTCCAACTCAAAAGGGAGATTGAAGAATTGAAGACTCAGTACGAATCCAAGAAGGGCTTGTCGTGTGCTATATGCCAGTCACTTGCACACGCCATCCAAGAATGCTAAAAAAGGAGGTACTGCTCCTTTTGTGAAAAAGGAGGACATGAAGATAAAGATTGCTACTACCGCAAGGGGTTTTGTCAACTCCATCAACAACAAACTCCTCATCCCGCCTTGGTAGTCCCCAACCTTGCCCATTATGCTATAGCTGCCGTTGCCGTTCCACAACCCTTTCATGCTGCTACAACTCCTCCTTGCCTGTCACGTGCACAGAGTGTATCTACCGTGTGCAACACGCACACAAGACTAGCTTTGAGGCTTGGGGAAGCTTAGAGCTAGGCAAGCTGATTGGCGATTTGGGCTAGGGATGGATTGACGGGCGGACGGACACCCAAGTATGGACGGGCGAGCGCCCAAGTGTGGACGCCCGGTGACCGGCCAAGAGCCTATAAAAGGGTGGCCAAGGTCAGTTAGTTCGCGAGTCTTTGCGAGAACTCTACGGTCAGGAGCTTGGATCTAGTGCAGACATGCACCTGCTTCATGTAGCCGAGGCCGACAGCAGTCTTGAGGCTCGCGAGGGTAGCTCCGTGGAGGTATGGGATGTCACGGGGTAGAGATTGGTCGGTGCGTCTTGCAAGTTAGCTCAGCTCGTGGCTCAGTGGGGACGCCCAGGACTAGTGGGCTTTACCCACAGCTATCATGGTTGGGCGGTGAGTCAGGCTTGCACCCCTCACGTTGTTTGGCTTTGTTTTGCAGGTTTTGAGTCGTGTTTCAAGAGCGCTCTACGAGGAGATCCGTGGGGTTTTGACAGTGGTATTAGAGCCAACCCTAACGCAAGAAGCTGAAAGGTATGCCTGGGTATACATCACCTCTCACAAGAGACCTGAGTATGCTTCTTATCGTTCTCTTCCTATGAATCGTTGCTTTTGCTATCAAGTTGTTGCTCTATGTTACATGAGATTGTGGTTGGCATAGGGAAAAAGGATGTCTAGTCGTGTGAGAGAGGGGAGAAGAGATCATGGTGGTTTGTGTGTGGAGTGAGCCCTCTTTTGAAGAGTCTCATGCTTGACTATGCTGGCTACCCTAGGGGCAGGTGGCTGTACAGAGGTCGCACCAGGTACAACAGCTGTACAAGGTTGTACGGGCCTGTGCACACAGGTACAACAGCCGTACAAGGTTGTATGGGCCTGTGCATACAGGTACAACAGCCACACACGTGGTGGGTCTAGACTCTGGGTAGAGGCCTGGACAGTCCGTACTTGTGGTACAGGGGTCGTACGAGTACAATATGCACAGCTGAACGTATGTACGGACTGGTGTGCAACAAAAGCAGAGTCAGACCTGCACGATCACATCTGAATAGTCCGTACAGTTTATGAATAGCAGTGCGCAAGAGGGAAAAGCAGCCGGAAGAAGTCTAAAAACAACGTATCTCAATTTTAAAAAGACAAAACAGAATGTTAAAAAAAAAAAAAACTGAGTGTTCGGTCTCACAAGAAAAAGGCATGATGTAAAAAAAAAAAGCATGGCATGACTTTTTGAACAAAGCTGGACATTGTTTTTAGAAAAGCATGGGACCGTTTTTTTAATAACAAGGGGACTCATATATTTACACACATTAGAAAAAAAGGGCATGAGTTTTTTTGGGAAAAAAAAACTGAAAGTAATTGGCTTTTTTTAAGAACTCAACAGCAGACCTTTTTTAAGTATAAAAAGTAGCCTTTGGCTTTAGTTCCCCACAGGCAGAATTTGAGAGTTCTCTAAAGATATTCGAGGTCTTTACTTCTACGTGGACGGATAGGACACCGCGGTACTCCACTCTTACATGTAAGATTTCCCTGGGTAGCAACAACTTTCTTAGGTTTGACCATGGCTGGTCTTTGATGCTTTTATCTGGCATGCTTATTTGGCTAGGAGGCTTTCTTATTAGTGTACAGGTTTGCATGGTCATGATCCTTTAGAGGATCTTTTGTGGGGGTTTCTTTGGGGCCATAGGTTTTGTGTGAGCCATGTGGTTGATGTACATTTTTTTACATATAATATAAAACACCATTTCACGAAAAAAAAAAGAGAGAGAGATATTAAGCGTCTACCAAAGACCCAATGGGCCTATGAGACCAACGAGCGAGAGAGAGAGAGAGAGAGAGAGAGAGAGAGAGAGAGAGAGAGAGAGAGGGAGATTTCTTACATTACTGTTTCAGGGATGATCTGGAGCTTCTTTCGAATTGGACCATTCATTAGGGATGTTAAGTCAGGTACTTTCATTTTCTTCAGCAACTTCACTTTTTTGATATAATCTCCAAATTTATGGAAGGAGCTCTTTTTTTGCAAAGATAGAGATGAGCTCGATGTATCCTGGCTTTCATCAATAAGTAAATTGTAGAAATCCTGCAATTTTGCGTAGATTGCTTGTGAGGCAAAATCAGACACATATTCAGTGCTATTTCGTCTTACCTACTGAAAACTTTTGAGCACAATTTTACATAACGGGTAGATCTTCTAGGGGCAACTTCTTTAGTGTTATGCGTGTGCCACAAATACTCCTTGTATATTCATGCAAGCGATGATGCAATGGTCCACTGGTTTTTGTGGACCATGTGTGTGCCTTGTCGCACTTGTGTTTTGGTTGCATTCTAATGTCTAAATATAGAAAATTCAGAAGACAAAGTACAGCAGTGATTCTTAATGGTCCTCATCTCATTATGAGAGGGATGCAGGCAGCCTTGGATGTACTGTTTATCTCAATGAAGCTGAGATGGCTTGACTCCCTTACTATTCTTTACCATATGATCCTCCTTAAAGTGAATGTTTCAAGCGTGTTTCAGATTTTAGAGAGTCCTTTCACACTCTCAGATGGTTTTACTCACCCTTATCCCCAGAGGAGAGAGCAATTTTGGTCATCTAATGGAGACTGATTTCCTTACATGAGACTGCCTACAAAGCCTTGAACTTCAGCCACTTCTGCAGGACCTAATACATTGTTTTGAAATAAAGCAGGAATGTCTTTACTTATGAGGAATGTGGATATTTGTTTCAAGCTATTTGTATATTGCTTAGTCCAACCTGCCAGTCCAATTGCTTGATCTAACACTCTGATAGTTGTCCACCATTTCCTGGTGACTGCTTTGCTCCTCTTTCAAACTATATCAATGAGGTGGGAAGTTCATAACACATGAGAGGGGCCCACACTAATCTCTTTAGAATCATCAGGTCGTGAGAGTAGTGGACTTACAAAAAGATCTGTTGTTAGTGTCAGCACCCACAGTGGTGCCTCCACCATGCAGGACTCAACTAAGGAGAGGAGCGTCCCTGACAGTATTTGCAATTGGTCTCACAAAAGGCTTTTATTGCAGTGTAACAGGTCCCATGATGCTGTCCATTAGAGCATGGTCGTGGGCATCATACCTCTGAGCCTAGCCCTCTTCCTTCCCTCAAGTTTCCAGAACACTTGATTAAAACAAGGTAAGAGAAGAGTACGGGTGAATTCATAATGTAGAAAAGGATAGCTGCAAACCAGTAGCTTTTCAGGCACTCAAAATGTGAAAATCATGCAATGTTTATACAGCTTATGTGGACTTAAAAGAGCTCAATGAAATAAACTTGCTCACCACATTATTACTGAGATTTAACACAGTATTCTCCAAGGATTCCCAACCCGTAAATGCATTAAAAAAGGAGCCATTGTTTATTTCTTCTTGTATGATCTTGGCTTGCCTGGAGAATTATAAATCACATCAATAATGCTTTAGAACCATGTCTCTTTTTCTTTGGGGTGTGTGTGTGTGTGGGTGGTTTTTTTTTTGGGGCGGGGGGGGGGGTGTGTGTGGCGGGTGGAGGAGTTTACATACCTATTAATGATTTCCTCTTGATATTCATCTATCCTTGAGAAATATTTCAAGACTGGTCCCCAAGAAAGCTGCAAAGCAGTATAATAAAAGAGGGGTCAAAATGAAAAGCAAGCAGAGGAAGTACTGAGTGAGAATCTTGCTCTAACTTACCACATAATCCAGTGGGGAGATCCAACTATCACCCAAAGCAACCCCTGTAACATTTAAAAGAAATTCAATGTATAAACTTTATATATTGACTAACCCAAGGAGCTACACCTTCCAATGGACTTTGAATGCTTTTCTATTATTGGACAAACTTCCATTCTTTGGTGGTAAAAGATTTGAATATAGTGCAAGTTTTTTTAAAAACTAGTTATGGCCTTACATGCATAAATTCTTACTATAGTCAATGAATTATGACATGTCCGACACTGCGAGCGTAGGAAGGAGATAACTTGGAATAGTAAGTGAGTATACAATCCAATGACTGCATAAACAAAACAAAGTTGCTAATGAGGTGATAGCTCAAGTGGTAAAGGTGCTGGTCTAGGACCAGGAGGTTGTGGGTTCAAAACCCCATAGAGGTGCTTCCTCGGCGGCATTGCCTATGGGCAGACAAAAAAGCGCCTGCTATGGGCGGTGAAAAAATGATAACTATGGGAGGATCTTGGGCCTAAGGCTAGTTGAAAAAAGAAAAAAGATAAAGAAAAAAACAAAACAAAGTTTGCACTGAAATTTGCGCACAGTTACCAGAAATACTCAATACACGGGGTTTTTGGGCCATTTTGTGGTTTGGGGGGTTTTAGGATTCGACACATGTTTTTTCTTTTCGTCCATCTCCTATCTCCTACGTTTCCTTCCTTTCATTCCATTTTTTCTTGCATTTCCATCCGTTTTTATTGTTTTCATTCCTTTTTGCTTCTTCCCCTGCTGACGTGGTGCTTATGACAGAACATGTATGGCTTCTGAGGCTTAACATGATAGAACATGTGTGGCTTTTGAGGCTTGACATGACAGGACACGTGTAGCTTCTGAGGCTTGACATGATAGGACATGTGTGACTTGTGAGGCTTGACATGACGGAAACATGTATATGCTTATGAAGCCTGACATGACAGAACATGTGTGGCTTATGGAGGTTGACATGATAGTACATGTATGGCAAATACAACATGACATGGTGTGTTTTTCTTACACTACATGTATGGCAGATGCAGCCTGACATGGTGTGATCTTTCTCAAAGCTAGCAACCTTGGTGCTGACTTTGTACTTATGTTTTGGGAAGGATTCAGCATCCCTAAACATTCAGAAAAGCGGTTTATGGATTTATGGATATTTGAGACATAGTTGGCTATTGTGCCTATGTCTACTTATTATCAGAATTGTTGACTCAGGATATGGATAAAGTTTCTTTTCTTGATACGGTTGGCTTTGTTGCCCGTATCTGGATTCGGATTGTGGAATCTGGATTTATAGCTTTAATGCATGGATTATGAAATATTATGGATTGGCAGTGGATCTGCTATTCTTGAAGGATATCTCAATGGTATCAGGTTTATACAGTTGCAGACAACTGCTTTATAAGACGGAGAGGATGTCACCAATTTGGTCCTCTCACCAGTCTTGAACAGTGTTTCACACATTGTCTGGAACCAAGGTGTGAACGCGGATTTTCCACAAAAGAAAGCTAGAGCATTTTACTAGCATGGTTTGGCCTGAAAGATGGCCATACAGCATGAGCAGCATGGGATTTTATTCATCAAAGTGACTTATAATATTTATAAGTCGATGTGTTCACATATCATTAATGATGGGCTGGACATATTATTATTTTTGGGCTTGGACAAGCGAGGCAGCTAGATGAAACTTGGGCATCAAGCCAAGAAAAGCATAAAGTTGATATTTTTGGGCCAAAACTTGGAGTACAAGCCTAGGAAAGCATAAAGTGGATATTTTGGGCTGGTTCAGCCACTTTTAGCCAAAAGGGGGAAAAGAACTTCAAAAATAGGGCTAGTCAACTCTATTAAAGCAGGTTTGGGCTGTTTTATCATCATGTGCATCCCTCCTAGAGTTTCTCTCTTCTCTCTATTGGCCGACTTGCTCCAAAGATGCTATAGGGCTGGTCGAGTTCCTCCATAGATGTTGACAGGGCTGGCTGACTGCAGACTCTCTCTCTCTCTCTTCTCTGTTGCGTTGGTTGTACAGCATACAGCCTTGTCTTCCCTTTTGCACAGGCCGTACAGAGGCTGTACAACACCTCCTCTTCTCTCTATGGTGATTGTACGGATGGTACAGCAGCTATACAATGGTGTTGCAGCCGTACAGAAGATGGTACAGGTTTCTACAACAAAGGGCTATTTTTGTCTGTTTTTATGGACTGTTTTCAGGGCTGATTTGAGAGCTCTTCGGGGGCTGATTTGAGGCCCAGTTTTGGGGCTTATTTGACATGGAGTTTAGGGCAGCTTTCTGCTCCGTACGGAGATAGGGAGGCTATTCCTAGGCCTGCTCTCTCGGACGCAGCTTCTTTGAGACAAGCAAAAGAAAGGAAGGCAAAGGAGCCTACAACCACCTGTGAAATGGGCTTCAAGCCGGGAGAGAAGAGTGTCAAGTTTGATGCTTTCTATGGAAAGTGGGATACACAAAAAGCTTTATCTTTTATCAAGCAATTTGATGCCACTTTTGGCGGAGAGGACTTCTCCGAAAAGTCAAGCTGTGCATGGTTTGCATGCTCTTGAAGGATGCCACCTTGAATTGGTGGCTAAAGCTGGTACAAGAAGGAACCGAGCCAAAGACATGGATTGAATTCAAGGTTATGTTATGTAACTGTTTGGCCCTCCTAGCTCTACCCTTTCCCGGACAACGGACAAGTGAAAGAAGGCATGGGGATAGGGACCGTAAGGTTTTCTCAAGAAAAAGCACCAGTCTCGGTCAAAAAGCAAGAAAAAGCAAAAAGTCAAACTAGGTTGACCGTGAGCTAGGGGCACCATTGGCAAGAGGAGACTAAGCTGGACCAAAAACCGCTTTTTCAAAAAGCAGCTCCAGGGCCGAAAAGCAAGGCCCTGAAGTTAGAAAAGCAAAGCTAAAGAACTTTGACAAAAGTGATTATAAAGTGGAGGAAAGCAAAGGGAAAAAGGCAAAAGCACAATCTTGGTTAAGCTTTTGGCAAAAAGCAAAGCCCTCTTCAAGTATAAAAAGGCTTGAAACTCTCTTGTAGCATCATGCAGGAGATCGTGGGGGGTGTGTGTGGGCATCATTATGATCATGGCAAGCTTCTTCTTTGCCATCAACACCTTCTCCAACTTGCTTTTCAGATGTACGGTCAGCCCTAGACTTGTATGGGCATATGCGTGGTTGATATGGATGTGTGTATGGAGCTGTACGGACATGTGCGGAGCTGTACGGGCTGAAAATTTCAAAAACCCTAAAAGTGCTCCAAAAACCCTAAAAATTTGCTTTTTGGATTTTATTGCCCGAAAACCATTAAAACAGGTTTTATATTAGTTTTCTTGCCAGAAAGAGCTTTTCCATGGTTTTCTTCATCGATAAGGGTGTAGGAGTTGTGGAGATTACTCATGGGATGAGCGAGTGATTCTTGGACTTTAACTTGGACTAGAATTTGGATTTGGATTTGGATTTGGACCTGGAACTTAAACTTGGACTTTGACTTGAACTTGGATTGGACTTGGACTTGGACTTGGACTGGACTTGGATTGGACTTGGACTTGGACTGGAATCTGGACTTGGACTTGGAACTTGGACTTCGACTTGGACTTGGAACTTGGACTTGGACTTGAACTTGGAGCTTGGAGCTTGGACTTGAACATGGACTTGGATCTAGATATGGATTTGGACTTGGATATTGGATCTGGTACTAGCCGGGTGAGAGATTCTTGTGGGTCATCTGTGTGGTGTGCTCGGCATCAGAGATCTCGTGCCTCGACACACTGACTTCGACTTACGGATTCTACATGGTTATATTTGTTTGCTTTTGTATTCATTGTTGTATTGATCCTGGCCAGCGTGGTAGTGGATTGCTCCTGAATAAATTCCTAAAAGCGGGTGGAGGTTGTTCCCCGCTCAGTGTAGTGTACTGTGCAAGATTATACCTTCTTTCTCTCGCCTCTCTCGCCTCTCTCTCTCTCTCTCTCTCTCATGTTCATTTTGTCCTTTTTTTTTAGACATCCAGAAGACATTGACAGTTGTACATTGATTTGTCTCATAGGTCGAGTTCGGCCTCTAGTAGACGTTAATACAACTTCTTTCTTTCTTTCTCTCTTTCTCTCTCTCCCTTGGACATGTGTTTGAATCTATCACGGTACGTCCCGCTGGGCTTACAACAGTAGTATTAGAGTAGGATTTCTCTTGAAAAAAAGGTTTCTTGGGGTGACATAACCATGGTAAGAAGAGAGGGATACCAAGGGCCTAATGAAGGGAACAATGAGGCCGATCTGGGACTTCAGGATGGGAACCAAGGTCATCAAAAGTCTACCATGACTTTCAGCAGTTCAAGCGATTTCTCAGAGACGAATAAGTCCTTGCTTGGAGAACCAAGAGGAAACAGGACTAAACGACTCAAATATTTGAAGATTTCATCAAGGATCGAGCCACCGAAGCCGAAGCCTATCTTTAGGCCAAAGGAGTCACCATCGTAGAAGGATCTAGAGATACTTGGTCTATTTCTCGTGGAGGAAACAGGGAGGTTATTCCTAGGCCTGCTTTCTCAGATGCAGCTTCTTCGGGACAAGTAAGGGAAAGGAAGGCAAAGGAGTCTTCATCAACTGGCAAGATGGACTTCAAGCCGGGAAAGAAGAGCGCCAAGTTTGATGCTTTTCATGGAAAGGAGGATACCCAAAAAGCTTTATCCTTTGTCAAGCAATTTGATGCTGCTTTTGGAGGTGACGACTACTCCGAAAAGTCAAAGCTTCGCATGGTTTGTATGCATTTGAAGGATACCGCCTTGAATTGGTGGCTAAAAGTAGTATAAGAAGGGACCGAGCCAAAGACGTGGACCGACTTCAAGACTTTGTTCAATAAGAAGTTTCTACCCACAAACTTTGAAGCTGATGTGCAGAAGGAATGGGATGAGGTAAAGCAAAAAGTTGGTGAGAATGTGGCATCATACCTTAACAAATTTTCAGCTGTTTCTTTGAAGTTTACTTCTTATACTCCCATTCTATCACTAATGGAAATGCGTAAGTTTGTCAATGGATTGCAACCTACGCTTATGCAAGCAGTTTACATGGCGGGACTAAAAAACATTGGAAGAAGCTCAAGACAAAGCTTTGCAAGCCAAGGCCTTGGATGGACGGCAAGACAAAGAACGACAATCGGGATTTATCTCAAAGAAAGAAATTTAAAGACCAATCCCCATCAAGAGCTGATTCTCATGAGAAGAAGAATGGGAGTGGGGACAAACCCCCACTCTTTCGAAGAAGATTATCCCTCGAGTAACGTGAAGAATATGCCAAAGAAGGGAAGTATTACCAATGTGGAAACAAGGGACATATGGTTGCAAATTGTCTTGACAAGCCAAAGCAAGAAGCCAGACAAATCGGAAGATCATTAGATTGACATCTTGCCAGGAAGTTTGTCAAGAGGAGATTGCATTGGAGCAGTCTTGTACCATGAGGGCCATGGTGTGGCCTATGAAAGTCTTCAATGAGGATTTCAAGGATTGTATTAGAACAGGTTGTAGAATGGAAATTTTGCGACTTTTCTTGTCATCAAGAAAGACTCTTTAGTAAACCTGTTTATGTGTAACCAAGGACTTGAAGCCAAAAGTGACTACAACACAAGCTTGGGAGAAGCTATTACTATTGGCCTAGCAGAAAGAACGTTATGTTTTATGTTCGAGAATGTTTTGTCAAAAGGTCAAAGTTTGATCGACAAAAGCTAGCAGGATTATTGCACCCATTGAATATTCTATGGGAGAATATTGTTATGGATTTTATCTTTGGATTACCAAAGTCAGGGAATGATGATATATGGACCTTTTCAAGAAACCAAGAAGATCAACCGTGTTATTAGTTGGACCTTTCAGATCACTGGGAGATATATAATGCCTTCCATGACAATTTATGGAAACCATGTACAGGGTTACCCCGAGAGAAGCCTGCATTGAAGAATCCATCAGGGAGGAAGAGTCAGAACAGATTGTGTTTCACTCTGTGAGAAAACGAGAAAAGACGTGGTCAGAAAGTTTCTCTTGGAATTTGAGAATTATTCGCTATTTAATATGAAATGGATGCCAGAGAAGTACTTCAAGGACTATCTAGATATACTTGAAGCTTATAAGGAAGCGGTTGGTTAAGATATATTTGAAGTACAAGTATATCGTCGTCTTGCGATCAAGATAGATTCAAGGGATTATACCTCTAGTCCTCTTCATTGTATATATATATTGGACTGGAATTGATTATTATTCTGCTTATAATGGTTAATTGGACATGCTCTAGTTGGGTGGCAACGATGCCCCATAGCCCAAGGAGCAAGATTTGTATATGGGAGAGGCAATGATGCCAGATGACCCATTGACGGCAACAATGCTAGATATCTTGTACTTCACAGTCAGGCAGTCATTGCGACCAGATGGCCCAGATGACTATTGGATTTTGCAGTCGGGTGGTCATTGCGACCAGATGACCTAGATGACTGTATTGGATTTCATAGTCGGGCGGTCAATGGGACCATATGGCCCAGATGACTATTGATGAATTCTCAGGCAGTCCCGGTGACTAGATGGCCTTGAGCGAGCTCTTGGGCGGTCCTAGTGACAAGATGCCCTTGAGCGATAGTCTGAGCGGTTTTCCTCGGAAGCCAGATAGCTCAGCATGGTTTCCGATGAAACTAGACAGGACAATCCATGAAGAGGAGGATCATTACTTTTGCACTGCATATTGATGTATGTTTGAATATCTTTGACTTGTGTGTTGTTTTTGATGTGTGGACAATGATTGGATTTATGGCATGTGATAGTCCACTAAGCTGCAGACTACCTGGCCAGTACCCGAAATACCTAGTAGGCGCGAATGATGCATACTTGTTTGTTGACTAGCTTGTGTCTAGTTTTTGCAGAAGGTAAGTATACATTTATGATGTCTAACACATGTGACAAGCCATGAAGATGTACCATCAAGAACAAGGACATTGGTCAAAGAAAAGGCATAGAGATGTTGCTAGATGAGCAGAAGGCACCACATGAGGAAAGACTAGATGCACAAGATCACCAGATGGGGCTAGTACCAGGAACATATGGATGTACTTGGAAAAATTATGCATAAACCTGCCCTAGTCTTGGGTGCGGATGACGTGAGTGGGGATGCCATAGCACTAGTCTGCTGTGCATGATGGAGTTGATGCATTGAATCTTTGTGAGTAGACTCTCATGGAGGCAAGGTCTCACTTTACTTTTTTCAAGTTTTAGAAATACCCTGAACTATAAATTTATTGACCTACATTCAGAGGGTACAGAGAGGAAATGCTAGGTGTCATGAGGGAGATGGCGAAAACTGGGGAAATTTTTGAAAGGCGTCATTACGGAAATGGGAACGGCTGATAGATCCTGTGTTTCAGTTGTTTACCACACGTTGGTTGATGATCTTACTTGAAGTGCATGTCTTCTCAAGAATAATGACGCAGGACACGTTGATATACTGGCCTGATGTGCTAGATCCCAATGATGAAGTGCCATCTGTGACTCACTCCATTGGCAATGAGTGGCTTGCCATGTCACTTACTGTTATGGGGGGTCTGGGGCGTATATCCGAGCAGCCTCCATTTCTGCATCTTGGCATCCTGTAATGCTGATGCAACTGTCCCATGGGAAACCACCATATGTTCTCTTTCCCCCGATTTGTTTATATGTATATAATTCACATCCAACTTTGTTGCGTTTGATTATTTTACGAGTTTCAATTGAAGTGCTCCTGTCTATGATGAAACAAGCCCTCTCACAGATACAGAAGGCAAGAATTGATGGGGTGCCTTGATGGGCCATGATCCCATATGTATATGCTGTGATCATCAGGTTCAGGAGTCTCAGGCCCACTACCTCTGGTCGGCACTTGGGGTGCCTTGATGGGCCATGATCCCATATGTATATGCTGTGATCATCAGTCTCAGGCCCACTGCCTCTGGTCGTGTCCAGTGGCTTCCTCTGTTTGGCGAGCAGTGGCTCTACTACTCAGCAGAGCTGGTCAGCATGCAGGTTTCCTCAGTTGGGGATCTGTGTTATGGCTCCTTCCTTGGCCGGGACCACATGTGTTCTTTGAGGGTGAGGGCACCGATGCTGTGCTCATGCTTACGGCGACGGGGTATCGGCGGGGGTACCTTAGTATGATTCCACCAGACGCCTTGCAGATGGAGCATTGGCATAGGGATGATGTTTTTATGGTGATTGCTGCGATTGCGATGTGGAACATTTGGAGAGCTCGTTGTCTCCATGTCCTTAGTCACACGTGGCAATCGACACGTGATACTCTAGTCCTGATTTGGCTCGATCTTATCCGTGCACTGCGCTCCATGTATGATGATTCCTGTCGGCCTTCACAGACAGCTCAGGACAGACACCAGGCCTTCATTCGACGATGGGGGCGCACGGGTCTCTTCTTCAGGATTGTTGGAGGACATGCTAGATGGGAGTACACTCCCCCACAGTGGTTCATATTGCACACATCACATCATCCACCGTGATGTAGCACTGACCGCTCACAGGCTACACGCCTCTCACTGCACAGTTTGTATGCCCCCTCAGTAGGCCACCACTGGCACTTTGGGGAATTTTTCATACTCAGTAATATAGCTCTGTGTTTCCTCAAAAAAAAAAAAGAAGGCAAGAATTGAAGCATAAAAACAAACAGAAAGAAAACTGTCCAACAACTGACCTCCAAGTTTAGCTTTAACATCCCCATCCTTGATAGCTTGATCCAACGCCAAGCCGAGAAGGGTCGCGTGCTTTCCTCCATAGCTTTCAGCAAATATAAAGAGAGGACTTTGTTGTAGCTCTTGATGGTTTTCAAAAAATGCTTGAAAAAAACTGACCAAGTCTGTGGCGACATCCTCATCATTTGTAAGCAGCAAAGATGTATTGTCAACATAGCTGAAACCTTGCATGTGAAAGCCAGGATTACATCATTAATATAAGCATACAAAGGTGATCGATTGATAACAAAACGAGACTCCTAAACACAAGCATCCAGGGAGAGAATTTGTGACGTAAAATGTACTGGGAGGGGTAAGGGCATCTCACCTGTACCAACGGGGCTGTCCTGTTGTCCATACAACAGCAATCAGGAAGGGATGTCAGAAGTTTGAATGTGGTGTGCTTACCCTCTAAAGACATTAAGACCCTCAAGATAGCTTTTAATTGGGCAATAAAAAATGTCTTCGAGTAAGAAGTGTATAGGGATGGAGATACCTGATTTTTTTATATTTTTTATTTTTGGCCAAGCAAGATTATTACCACAAAAAGCAGATCGGCCTTCTGGAGCCATGTATAGGGACGCGGAGTCAACTCTGTGGTCAAAGGACCAATCTCTTCAAAGTTTCCAAGTCCCACACCAGAAGCACCCTGATGCCATTCATGAGGAGCTCATGAACATTGAACTAATCTCTTTAAGGAGCTCATTGACATATGGTGACATTGCCAACATTGTTACTATAAAAAAATACTTACTGGTCCACCTTGGAGCCATAACACCAACGGCCATGATGTTTTGCTTCGGATAGGGCTTCTATAGAGCCACCAGAACATGTGAGCTCCTGCAAAGGTTTACACACCATAACCTTCAAATTAAGACACTCAAGAGCTTTATAAAAGAAAAGGTGAACAAGGCAATTAGAGATCTTCATCTCTCTCTCTCTCTCTCTCTATATATATATATATATAGATGTGTGTGTGTGTGTACAAGCCAAGTACAAATGAGTACGTGCACACGTACACACGTGCATAAACATATACATTGAATTTGTGTAGAAATGTACACAGGCATGATTGTGCGCGAATGGTGAAATGTAAATGTTATAGCTGCTCCCATTACTTTTGAACGAAAGAACCCACCTTGCCTAACCTCAACGTATCCCCATTCCTCAGATCTATCTGTAGTGCCCGATGAAGTGCTCTCATAGCTAGACCCAGCACTGCAGCACAAAATGATAACTGGCCAAATGAAGATGGAAATAAAAATGTGCGGGTTCGATGACTTCATGATTTCAATCCCAATAGCCAAGGCCAAAGTTGGAGCTGTTTTTCGAAGAAATAATTATGACACCCACGAAGCATCAAGGATCCTGCAGCATCTTTTTTTCCAAAAAAAAGAGGAGAGAAACTAGAAAATTCAGTACACGTGCAAGGTAACCTTGTGGATCGTGTGGTGAGTGCTCAGATATGGTACGTGTGTAAAGTTCATATGTTGGAAGGTTTTGTCGTGAGATTAATCAAATTGGCCAACTCTCAAGTCATCTCATTCATAGCATGTAAATGGTTGATTATTTTGATTAAACGAGATGATAACAGATGCTTACCCAGCTGGAATTAGAACCCAAATCCATGTCAGATCCGGTTAGCGACGACCCTTATCAATGCCTTATTTATAGACTCAAAATGGCTTCAGTTTGCAGAAATGACTCAGCTCAATGCGTGACAAACGGCTTCAATTGAGGGAAATGATTGAACCCAATTGGCATTAATCATGATCAAATAGTAGTAATTGAATCGAGGATTGAAGCAATGGCGGAGCTATTAATGAAGAAGGTGTTACAGAAATCTTCCCCTTGTTTTTTCTGCTTGTTTTGTCTGCGGGCAACAACACTGAAACTGTGAAAGGAAAGTACACAGTAGCTAAGAAGGGATTTAGTGATAAGCAGATTAGATTAGCGACAGTGATTAGATGGTTTTTGTATGCTTGCGATCACAAAATTAGTGAAAGTTTTGAGGCATAGGAGAACATGTAATTTGTTTTGCAAGAACTTTTTTTTTTTTGCGTGGTGGTTTGCAGTGGAAACGTGAAAGCATAGGCAATGTCGGGACGATGGGGACACGGGCCCATCTTCCATGGAAGTGGACAAACAATCGATAATGCGATTTAAAAAATCAATGGAGTTAACAAAAATAAGATCATAATATGGCCAATCGAACGGCGAAGCTTCCAACCCTGCTGTCGGAAAAGCTAGCTTCAACAGTGTGGACGGGAAATCTTCTTCAGACAGTGGATGAAACATCTTAATCAACAGGGAAACTAGCTCTGGGTGATGGAGATGATGTAAGGTGACAAGACTTCGGCAGTGGCTATGGCTTCGAGAGTTCTGTACAGTGAGGGTTGGAGCAGTGGCTATGGCGTCGAGAATTCTGCACAGTGTGGTCGTAGCGATGGATAAGCTTGCTAGAATATTTGCCCATGTGTACAATTTTTTATTTCGACCAACTGCAACGGCGGTTGAGTTGAGAGATTGCGTCGCCGGCGACGCCATCAAAACCGACGGAAGTGAGAAGGGGCGGTCCAGCCATGAAGTCCGTCAGCCCAGAGAGAACGTACGCATGCAAAGGCGACGTATTTTGTCGTATTTTATCGTCTGAGAAAAGGATCCGGGCCGGTTGGCCGGCCGTTGGCCGGCCGACACAGCCGTCCTAGAGGATAGCTGTCTGTCGTGGCCCATCAATCCCGTTGCCGTCAAGAGCAAAAGGAAGCCGTTGCAGTCAAGTTTAATCTTTGAGAAGCTTCAAAGCGAGTCAATATTTATAAAGCCATATTTTAAGGCTCGCGTTCCCATGCCAGTTTTCATCGTCCTCGAATCAATGCTACTTGACAGAGCTCTCCATCCATCCATCCATGATCATACATCAATACATTATTGTATCATGATACATTAATACATACATATGATGCATTATTGTATCATTGTCATGTCATCTTACACCCATTGACGCACCATGCCCCCACTCTTGTTGGGGAAAACTATTTTTACCAACCTTACATAAAATCCTCTTCACCATCACTTGTCTTTATTTTGAAAAGGAATTGAATTTTCTTAGTACTTTTACTCTCACTCTAGTGCTCATCCGTCTCACTCTAGTGCTCATCTGTCTCCGACGGGTAAAAGATGTGCACACTTTTGTTTATGCAAGTCATAGGTTAGACTTAGGTGTCTCTCTTTCTCTCTGGCATATTGGGGATGTTTAGAGGTAACCTCTCTCTCTCTCTCTCTCTCTCTCTCTCTCTCTCTCTCTCTCGCCGAAAGAAAATAACCCAGCGCTTGATCGACACACGCCCAACACAACCTTGAAGGGTATCTATTTGCCACACTATTACATGGCACCCCTCGTCATCCCATCATTCCACACATCAAGCATCGTCTTGTGCATATCCTGTAATTAGTGCAGATTAAGAAACCTTGCGCATTGCAAAAAGTTTGTCAACTTACTATGCTTTTGTAACTACGTGGTTGTTGCGAGTTCTTACGATGCTGGACCGCGTTTTGGGAGAGGCCCTAACATTGCATTCATTCAAAGAAGTTATATGTGCATACATCTATAGCAACGTTAATGCATGCATACATACTAACACACATGCGTATGCGAGTACAATCATATTTACATACATGTGTTCATACGTGTTTGTATGTGTGTACACTTGCATGGAGTGTGAGCGCGTTTTCAAAAGCGCACACACACATTGATGTATACACATGTATCCCTTCATAATAAACATAAATACCTTTTTCACATATTGAATTTATTATAATATAAATTCATTATGCTCTTTCTTAATAAATATATATTTATTATCCAAGTACATGTTTATTATATCAATATATATTTATTATAAAAATATATGTTTATTACATATTATATATTCGTTTATATAATAAATATTATAAAAATATAATAAATGTAATAAATGTGATCAACTTGGAGTTGCTTAACCTCTTTCGTAATCAAATCCATGGCTCGAATGGAAAGCTTTTGATTGTAGGCCTCTCATCCAATTCCTTCATCAGTTGCATCCCACCTCTTCTTTGCTCTGGAGGTAACCTTCAGAGGTTGGTTCTCTTCAACAATTTCTTCACACATCCCACTTTTCGTGTGTGCTGATTAGCTGCGGTGATCAATTAGATCACTAAATGAACGATTAGTGAATCACAAGCTTCTTGTGGGCGTAGAGGATATGGCATGCTTCACGTTGTGAGCATCCGATGGGTAGAGTTAGGCACACCACTATAAAGGTCAACCCAAGTCATGGAATGCGCAGCTACGATCGCCGACATTTTTGCAAGCGTGGTCCCAGCGGCGCGGGGCGGAAGGCTTGTTGGTGATGGCGAGAAAGTTGAGAGTCTCTCACTATGCCAAAGAGTTCATCGCCTATTGCCCCCTGCTCAACCTTTTCGGCACCATCTCCGACGACGCCATCCAATAGCTCGCCAACTCAACATCTCCAACAACTTCAGCGGTGAGCTGCTTGCACTCTCATGAATCAACTCAACGGAACAACATTAAAGAGGTTGGCAATGTCTATTTGAAATGAGAGAAACATCTATTTCTATTTGAATTTGAAAGAGGCTGACAGTGAATTAAAGAGTGTGGCAATGATTGAGAGAACGGGCAAAGGCTAGTTTGTGGGAAGTGGCTAAGAAATTTGCCACGTGGAGGAGAAAAATTAGATATAGAAGCTTCGTTGATGGCCTATCGAGAGTGGAGATGGGAAGCAAGAAAATTAATGGAAGGGGAAGTTCTTACACCTTTATACCTCAAAAGCTGGAGGGAGGAATCTTACAGTACCCAAACCTTAGCTTTTTGCTTTTCCCAAACTCATTTTTCTCTTATCCATTGACACCACCCTCCCCCTCCCCCACCAAAACCTGTTGTATTCCTTGCACACTTCATGTCATTGACAATAGATTGAATACGCCATGCATGTATGTATGGAATAAAATATCTATATATTGAGAACAAATTGTCTATGATTTGTATGTGTGTACGATGTATATGCATCTCTAGCATATCGGATTTATCCAGCATATAATACACGTGTATGTATGTGTATCTGCATTTTCCAAGTGGTTCAACCCACCTCTTTTTTGTTCCCCTCCTCTTGCTCATAAGAGGTGAGATTGCAATGCCCTTATTTTATTTTTTCCAGTCACACCCCCTCTCTCAACCTCTTTAAAGGACCAAGTTGCTAATCATTAGGTCTCTTGCATCTTGAAACCTCTAAAACAAATCCGTGATAGTTTTATCAACTTTGAATAAAATCCGACCAATTGCCTATAAGCAATAGCTAGTCTAGACCTTAAACCGAACTGTCTTCTTCAGATTCTGCTCTCAAGAAGGGCTCTTCACTACCATAGGATTGCTAATTCTGAAAAACACCCCCCCAAAAAAGAAAAAAGTGCGCATGTCACTACCACAATCTTTAAATGTGGTTAGCAGCCATTGGATAACTTGGCCTAGTCACTATGCAAGTCGCCTATAAATGCATTGTTAAAAAAAACATTTTCTCAAAAAATTTACAAATTTTCTTCTAAAAATTTTGTAATTTTTTGACCTGGATTTTAACTAAATTCTTTAAAATTTTACAAATGTTCTACTTCAAATTTTTGAAGTTAAAAAGCACGGTTCTTATGCTCTATGCTTTATATATTATACTTAGTAATGTACAAAAAAGTGTGTGTGTATGTGCATATGGTGTAGAGTTGAGAAGAGAGTGTGTGTTTGTGAACCGAATAAGAATATAATGAAACAAGAAGTATTGCATTGAGCATTGATGTCTATGAAGAAATAACCTTAATAAAACACACAATGAAGTTATATGTAATACAATACTTTGAAATTTATGGTTAATACAAACAATACAACAAAACATGAGCAAATTTTTAGCCCTTATTTACAAAAAAAAATTGCATAGCAATTGCATTGCAAGCCCCTACGATTGCATAGCAATTGCATTGCAAGGCCCCTACGATTGGACTCTTAACTACATACATCCAAATACATCCAAGTAAACAAGTATGATAGAAGATATTTGTATAGCATGGGAGTGTAAGCTTCGAACAAAAGTCACATCAATAGCTAAGGTATCCATAAAATAGTCATAGATAAGCCCCACATTTGCAGTAGGGAGGCTTTTAATCTCTTTTTGCAGTAGGGAGGCTTTTAATCTCTTTTTTCAAGTTGAGACTTGAAAGTGACTACCCAATCAATGGGGGATTCTCCTTGCGCACAAATGTCGAGGAAGCCATTTAAATGTTATATGCAAATCTTAAAAGTAGGTGAAGTCTAGGGTAGGGCTCCACCCTTATATTACTTCGCTTCTACTCCACAAATTCTTGCACAACAAGTCAAAATATCGTTCATATCATACATTGAGGAATCTAAGTTAAAGTATCACAACTGTAGAAAAGTGAAAGCATTGTTCGTTCGAAAAAGAAATTTTAGAGTGATCTTTGAATGTATAGATTCACATAAATGATTGTCTTTGTATTTGTATGTGTGTGCGCGCGTGTGTCTCTCCATAGATTGAATAAATACATCCTCAAGCAAGCGCATACCACGTGGAACTCTAGCAGCCATGTGTGTAGCTACAGGGTTTGATAAAATTGAATAAACACATCCTCAAGCAAAGCGCATACCACGTGGAACTCTGGCAGCCATGTGGAGCTCTAACCACCTCACCTACCTCCCTGCCATGGTTCCCTCTCTTGTTCTCCCCCTCTAGGCTCTCTCTCTTTGACCCTATAAAGTGTTTGCGTTTATGTGCGTACGGTGTAGAGTTGGAAAGAGAGTCTGAACTGAGTAAAAATATTACGCACCATAAATGAAACAAGAAGTATTCCCTTGAGCATCAATGCGTGTGAAGAAGTAACCAAAAACACACACAATGAAGTATTATATACTTTATATATATAACAAAAGACGTTGAAATTTATGGTTAACAAAAACAATATGACGGAACATGAGCAAAAATTTTAACCCTTATTTGCAATAAATTTTTGCATAGAAATTGCAATGCAAGGCTCCTACAAATTGGGCTCTTAATTGTATCCATCCAAGTAAATAAGTATGTTAGAACATATTTATATAACATGCACATGTAGGCTTCAATAAGTCCTCCAATTATCATCTTTTCTAGGTGCCTTCAAGTAGTTTTGTTAGAGATTGTTCCGTCTCTCTGGCTCTGCCATGTGGAAGCATGTTATCCCATACGTGTTGAAAAATGATTCTTGACCATGGAATAAAGGCCTAATTAGCCCTTGGGTTGAAGGAGGGAAGCCTCCCCTCCCCCCTTGACTACGTTTGAGGCCGCCTATGCATGTAGCTGCTATCCATTTTTTGTGTTGCTTATGAGCGTTGACCATGGCCATGCTTCAACTCTAATATGGTATCAGAGCGTGGTTCTGCCTTGCTCTTTGTCATCGCTGTCAAAAGCTCTAGCTGCCTCGTGGGCCAAGCCAAGCCCATGCGCCTCTGAGCTTGCCATGTACCTCTGAGCCAAGTTGTAGAGCAAATCCATCACCTATGAGCATCTACAAATCTCCGAGCCAAGCTATCTCTGTTATGGCTCACCCAAACCCTCGTCAAAACACATCCAACAAGAAGATTACTTGGCGAATCGCAACTGTCATGGTGGGGATCTTTCTAATGGTTGAGCTTGTAAGCCTTGAGGTCTCCAAGCTCCACAACTCCTTGAGAATCGATTTCACGGCGCCTCCCCCGATGAGCATTGTCACACCGTTACATTGCACTGTGTACTTGTCCCTCCTCTCACCTCACTTCATGTTGAGATATCGAGCTCAACTAGTGTAATGGCGGACATTGATGATCTACCTGGGGGGTGACAACTTCTGCACTTATTGTTGAGATGTCAAGCTCAACACGAGAGCTAACACTCATGATATGCCTGGGTGACCGTTTTCGCCACTTACATCACTAGCGTGCTTTGTAGGATGCTGACATGATAGATCTTCGCCAGTGATTCTATAACTAGACTACACCAGCAACTAGTCCACCACTGAGTTATGGCATACTTTTTTTTTTGGAAAAACGATCCTTCTATTAGTTAATGAGAAAACGCCATAAGGCTACAAAGCTCACCTCACAAGGAGGGGTAATAAACACAGTGAACACCGGAGCTCCACCCCCGTGTGGCTGGCCGCTCTCTGGGGGGGGGCTACCTAGTAGTACATGCGGGAGGTGAGAAGAGCCAAACTGGAGGCCTGTAGTGCCAAGTGACATGCGGGAGGTGAGAAGAGCCAAACTGGAGGCCTGTAGTGCCAAGTGACATCCTCGCCCCTCGCGATGAGGAAAGGGCCAGGCTGCCAAGTGTGGAGGAACGCCTTGCGGCGACCTCTCATGCGATCCGAGTCGCCCTGAAGTTTCCCCCATGAAGTTTCCCCCAAGGTGTGAATGATGTCCACCCAGAGGGCCTGTATGACCTCCGCCGGTGGAGTCGCCTGGCGGTCTATGGCCTCCCTGCATCGGGCTCTCTATATGTGCCAAGCCGTCATGCTGCTGATCATCTCCCATCTGTGCCCGTCCCCCTCCAGGGAGACTGCCGAAGAGAAGTCTGGCGTCGGAACCACCGCCATCGCCCTGTCAGAGACCTGGATGGTCACACTGCCAGGGACGTCCTCGTATCCAAGGGCCGGGCCGCTGTCCGTGGCCCAAGCCACCGCACCCCACGTCACCATCATCTCACCTGGCGAGCCTGCAAAAACCATCCTGAGAGCGCGCTGCCAGACCTGCTGTGCCTGTGGGCAATCCCATAAGCAGTGCCGCTGCGACTCCTGTGCATGGCCGCACCGAGGGCAGGACGCTGGTGTCTGCCAAAAGCTAGCCAAGCCCCCACAGCCAGTCCTCTATGCACTGTAAGCCAGAGAAAAAGCGTCACCTTCCGGGGCCAAAGGTGCTGCGAGAAGTCCCTAAGGAAGGCAGGGGAGAGCCCCTGTCGCCGCCAATGCTCGGCCGCCGTCGGGGTGCCCGCTATCCTGTGCCTCTGGATCCGCCGCCCCAGCCTCGCTGTGTACTGAAAAAAGGTGGTGCCTGGGCTGGTAGGGGCCGAGTAGGGATCTCGCCAAAGCCACTCGCCTGGATCCCACTGATGAAGGCGAATAAGAGGCCTGCTGTCCCAAGCCCATAATCTCCAAGAATAGTCCTCCCCTATCGAGGCCGGTGAGGGGTCTACATGCCACTGTCTTTGATGAAAGCCGACCACCCGCACCCTCTGAAAGATACATCCCTGGAACTCATCCAAATCTAGTCGGGTCCTCTGAAGCTGGCCTCCCTCTCCCACCTCGAAGGTGAGTGGGGCGACTCTCTCTGCTGAGCCGCAGACCGCTAGAAGGATCTCATGCCGAGTAAAGACGCCCATCCACTGTGGAGGTGGAGGGTCCTGTACTGGAGTCCGCCACTCCCGAGGGATGGCCGCCTCAATGTCCTGCCTCATCAACTCTCTGCCCCTCATCCCGCTGAGTCTCCTCTCCTGAACCTCTAGAGGCAGCTGCTGAAAACATATCCAGTCGTCTAGGGACTGGGCTGGGTCGGAGCTCAACGAGCCCCACGACACGTGAGATCGTGATCCAACCATATGACCACTGGGAAGTCGGATCAAGGGGTTCCAGATCAATGGCTGCCTCAGGCGCTCCTCCTCGGTGCCCGGGGGAGTCTGGAAGAGTGACGGCCTCAGATGCTCCCAGGCCCTCAGAAGGCTAGCTGCAAAACGCTCCTCGAAGCCAAGGCCCACTCCTCTGGATCGCTGCTCTGTAAAGATCCACCTGATGCTGGGGGTCCAGTGGCCGCTAAGAGAAGGAGTGCGGCTGAGAATCCTGGAAACAAGAAACTCCTTCCACGGCTCAGCGCCTGGTAGGAGGCCACGAACCACCAACTTGCCAAGCAAAGCTCGGCTCTGACAAATAGGATCAACTATGCCCAGGCCGCCTCTCTCCCTCGGCTGAGTGATCACAGCCCATGCCACCTTGGCCCTGGCGGGCCCCGCCCATCGCCACCGGACCAAAGAAAATTCCTGATGAGCCTCTGCACCTGGCCAATGCACGCCCGAGAGAAGGCCCAGCAAGAAGTGATGTACCACATGGTAGCAAGCAGAACCTGGTTGGCCACAACCACTCGGCCAGCCAGAGATAAACGAGCGGTACTCCAATACAGAAGCTTCTTCCGAATGCTCAGAAGAAGGGGGGCTATCTGCTGCTCCAGAGATATGTCAATGCCCACATAGCATCCCAAATAGCGCACTGTAGTGCCGGGGGGCAGCCACTGAAACCCATCAACTGGCCTCCAAGTCGGGGGGGGCACAGAACTGACCCACAACCCACACGACTTGTGCCAGTTGATCAAAGCGCCCGAAGCTCTGCAAAACCTGTCCATGGCTGAGGCGAAGCGGCGGAGGTTCTCCTCCCCTCCCTGAAGATAGACAGCAGTGTCATCTGCAAACTCCGAGTCTTGGAGCTCCTCCGAGGTGCGGATGGGGAGCTGGAGGCCCGACAAACCTGTATCCTGTGCCGTCAAGAAAGTGCTCATGGCCTCCGCCACAAAAAGAAAAAGAAAGGGTGCCAAGGGGTACCCCTGCCGCACCGAGCGCGAGAGCTGGAACCTCTCTCCGCGCACGCCTTGTATCAGCACCTGGCTATGAGCCGATGTGTAGAGTGCAGAGACCCCACGGATCCACTGAGGGGGGAAGCCCATCCTCTCCATAGTGCCTTCCAAGAAGGCCCAGTCCACCCGATCATATGCCTTCTCGAAGTCGAGAAGGAGCACTGCCAGATCCTCCTGCCGAAATCTAGCCAAAGCTATAGCCTCCCAGAAAGAGAAGATGTTATCCAGGATGCTCCTATCCTGGATGAAGCCTGTCTGCGTGGAGTGGATGATGTCCGGAAGGTGAGGCTGAAGCCGCCTGCTCTGCTGATCGCCTTAGCTAGGACCTTGTAGGCCGTGCCTAGCAAGGTGATTGGTCTCCACTGTCGAATCTCCAGTCTGTCTCCTCCCTCTTTGGGGATCAAGTGAATCAACCCCTCTGCCATGTTGTCCGGCATGTCTCCCGACTCCATGATCTCCTGGAATGCCAATCTGAAACCCCTATATGCAAGAGGCCCCAGTACCTCTGGAAGAAAGCCACTGAGAGACCGTCCTCTCCTGGGCATTTGCTTCGAGGAAGTGCCTGAAGAGCCGCCTCTAGTTCCGTATCCGAGAAGGGGGAGAGAAGGGAGTGCTGCAAATGGGCCGGCACAACCGGTCTCGTGAAGCTCCAGACTGCCTCCTGAGCCTCTCTCACCCTGTCATCTGCTGGCTCAGCAGAGAGCAGATCCCTGTAAAAATCTGTGGCGATCGCTCGAACTCTGGGGGGATCCACCACTACCTGGCCATCAGCCTGCCGAAGACGCCTGAGACCCTCTCATCTGAAGCGAGGCCCTGTCGCTTCAAAGAAATCTCGAGTCACTCTATCTCCAGCCTGTGTCCAAAAAGAAGCCCGAGCATGGAATTGGAACTCCACCCTCCTCTCCTCGATGGATCTGATCTCTGTGCGAGCTGACTCCATCTGCTCTGAAATCCAAGGGCTCGTAGGATCCCTCTCCTGAAGTCTCTGAAGGGAAGCTAGACTCCTCCGCCGTAGGCTCCTCTCCTGCTCTTTGAAAGCCTCCAGACGGTCCAGGGCAGCCTGTCTGAGCATCCTACTGATCTCCTGCAAACCCCTGTCAAGATCGCTGGCTGCCGATCCTCTCCTGAACTGAAGCTCCTGCCAGACCTGCTCAACTCTGGTCGCAATCTCGGGTTCCTCTATGAGACAATCTGGAATCTGGACGCTCTGGCCTCGCTCTCCTCTCGTAGGGTCCTCGATCTGGAGAAGCACTGGAAAGTGGTCTGAAAACGAGGAGCCTGCAAGTATACCCACAGTGCCACCTCTATCGCAAGCCCACTCATCAATGTAAAACCTGTCGATGTGGGAAAGGTTAACTCCTGTGGCCCGTCTATCCGAGCGCGAGAAAGATAAACTCCCCTGCAACCTGCCAAACTCCGAGAGAGTCCACGGATCCTGGCCTCTCACCTGCAGCACTAGTTCCTCCCAGGCAGCGAGCTCCGGCCCATGAATGGTCTCCTGGCTACCCCCCATCCTGTCCTCTGCATCCTCCAGCATGTTGCAATCCCCCCCTAGGCACCAATGGTCTGCCATGGGGAGGGACTGCCTAATGGTGCTCCAGAACTCAGCTCTCCCGGTCGCCCCATTAGGGGCGTAGAAGTTGAGGAAGCCAATGCGGTCTTCCCCAACCCGAAGGATGATCCACTGCGCTCAACCCTGGACCAGAGTGCCAGAATCCACAACCTCGGATAGAAGCTGTTCGCTGACTGAGATGCATACTCCACCTTGGTTCCCCTGGGAGCCATATGCCGGTGACCAAAAAGTGTGACTCCTGCCTGGCAAGATCTTCCCGCAGGTACGGGTACGCCCGGCAGAAAGGTGGTGCTCCTGGATGAAAAGGATATCTATGGGTCCTCCAACGAGAGTCCTCTGGATCTCCTGGCGAAGTCTGCCCCGACCAATGTAGCAGTAGCAGCGAGGTCCACCAAGACCCTGGATGTTCCATGAGAGGATCCTCATGGATGAGCTATGGCAAGTGAAGCAGCCGCCCACTGGCTCACCCCTCTCAGCCGGCCCGGATGAGCTGCCCTCCACTCTGTGAGTCTTGGGCGCCGGCTTGGAGGGAGAATAGTCACTGTCTGTCCGGGTGCGGAGTCTCTCCAAAAAGAGGGTGATCTGTCTCTGTGTCCAGCCCCACTCCACCTTCGCCCTGTCCAGGGCATAGGCGTGAGACCAATCCTCTGCATATATGTATCTAAAGGTAGGCTGCATCCTTGGGGCGGCGTGGAGGAGAATCAGTAGCACCGCCTCAACTGAGGTGTGGATTGGATCCGCCCGCCAATCTCCTATACCAAACAAGCTCATGCAGGCTGAGTGTAATCGGGTCTGCAATAGGTCCGTGAGCCCCAAGTCATTGAAGTGGTGAGAAAACTCCAGTATCTGATCACGCAAAACTTCCTCTACAGAGTTGCAATCCCATGCTGTGTCTGGGGCAACACTGAGAGGAAAGGAGAAGGCCACCATGCTGCTCACCACTGAAGGAGAACGAGAGGGATGGCACACCACGCAAACTCGCAAGGGCGCGACCAGTGTCTTGAACGGGCCAGCGTCCAGCTGGAGACACCTGAAAAAATCGTAATCCACTGGGAGCCCCATCACTCACGGGGGCCCCCTAGGGGAGGCTGGAGAGAACTCTGTGGGCGGGCGAAGCTAAGATCGCCATCTCCACCGGCCCGGAGTGACGGTGGAACAGCCGCTGAACTGAACTCTGGCCTACCGAGCTGCGCTGCCCCGGGGCAGTGGGTGGTCTGGAGGAGTATCCTGGAGAGGCCGAGGGAGGGATGGTGGCTTGCGGAGAGGAGGGGGGAGAGCGAGGAGAGGATGGAGAGGCATCTGCCAGAGGAGAGGTGTTAGGGGGGGCCGCCGAGGGACCGGCGGGAGGGGGGGCTGGTGGGGGGGAGAGTTATGGCATACTTATCTTGCCAGCTCACTCACTTAGCGTGTTCACAGAGGGTAAGAGCTTCATCTACTCTTTCCCCTTTGTATTGGCTACTACATCCTTGGGAGCTCTCCTTGGGAGGCACCGAAAAACAAACTCCGATTGGGAGCGGAGCTTCAGGACAACTATATTATCCTTTGGACATTATTTTTCGAACTGAAAACACGTTTCAGACGCATCTTGACCTTTGTTTTTCAGTTCGCAGGCGTTTGCATGCACTACAAGTAAGTTTTGACTCTTTGAAGATTTCTATTTTTGGAACTGCAGGAAGGACAATTGGTTGTGCAGACACTGTGTGTACTATAAAGAGGTCTTATAGTTGCCATTGGGTGTATGTATGCGAATTGAGGTCACTGGTTGTGACCCAAGCTGTCACTGGTTGTGACAGTTTGGGTGTAGTATCGTACCGCTGCTGTGCAGAGTGTACAACATTTTGTGTAGGTCAAAACAAAGTGTTGTTTTTGGTGAGTTTATGTTGCAGACAAGATGTTGAATGATGGAATTAACTAGATTGTTGCAGAAAAGCTTGACAAGAACTTCCATGCTTGGAGGTTTAGATTAACAATTTTTCTGATGGTGGGAAAAGGTTATTGAGACTACATTGAAGGTGAACATGAGGAGGTACCGGAGATATCGTAGATTAATCCAATTGCTGTAGATGTAAAAGAATACAAGGAGCAAGAAAATTCAGGTATTGGCTTTCTATTAGTATATAGGATACCGTGTGTTACCTTCCCGTAACGCCGCTATGGGCATTACCACAAGAGGGGACGGCCTCTGGCTCACCAGTGTTACATTCTCGTAACGCCGCTACGGGCATTACCACAAGAGGGGACGGCCTCTGGCTCACCACCCAGCCATAGAGAAAGAATGAGGATTGCCCCTCATCCCCCAGGCTATATAGTGTGTGGCCTGCCGTCCACACTAGCCTGGCCGCCCATGACTCCGCATGGGCGTCCTCTCCCACTGAACCCCGGATATAGCCATCCGGTCTGCCGTCGGTCACACAGGCATTACAGCCTACGTGACATTACCCCCCCTAAGAAGAGTTTTCGTCCTCGAAAACAAACTGGGGAAACCTTTTGGAAATTGCACTACGGCGTTCCCAGGTTGCTACTCCTCATCCCTATCTGTCCATTTAACAAGTACCTTCTGGTACACTTTATGTCGGGTTTGTCTGTCACGATACTATAGAATCTTTTCAGATTTAGTGTGGCTCTATCAAGTCCACCAAAATGTCTGGAGAAACTGCGTTCTCTAACCCGTGAACTGATTTCTTCAGTTTACTGACATGGAAGACAGGATGAACTTGAGAACTCTCCGGTAACTCAAGTTTGTAGGCTACGTCCCCAATCTTCTTAAGGACCTTGAAAGGACCGCAATATCTAGGAGAAAGTTTATCACACTTTCCCGTTTGCATGGTTGCTGACTACGCAGGAACCCTTAAAAATACAAAGTCACCTTCTACAAAGGTCACTTGTCTGCGTCCTTTATCGGCAAATGTGTAGCGCGATCCTGTGCGCTACGGATGCTCTCGCGTGCAGCTTTGAGCATATCATTCATATCTTCAAGGAAATCCTTGACAGATTGAATCTTCTCCTTTTCTAGGCCTACAACCATCGGAGATCTCGGCTGGAATCCATACATTAACATGAATGGTGTAAATCCAGTCGTCGCTGAAAGCTTGGAGTTGTTATAAGCAAACTCCGATATGGGAAAATATTTTTCCCAATTTGATTGTTTCTTACTTACATAAGAATGCAACATATCCTCGAGTATTTGGTTAACTTTTCAGTTTGACCATCAGACTCCGGATGATCTACCATACTCATACTCAGAGTAGTATCCAACTTTTGAAGACTTTCCTCCAAAAATGACTGTTGAACTTTCTCTCTATCCGACACTATATCTGCGGGCAGGCCATATAGCTTGTAGAGATGTTCAATAAAGAGTTTTGCCAACTCTGGCGTTTTTACAGTTTTTCTCGTGGTAATAAACTTTGCCAGTTTAATTCACCTGTCCACTACCACCCACACCGAGTCATTCCTTCGACTCGTCTTGGGTAAACCGGTAATGAAATCCATGGAAATGTTTCCCATTTCCTTGAGGAATCTCCAGTGGACGGAGTAGTCCTCCAACCTTAAGACGTTCATGTTTATTGACCTGGCACTTACTGCATTTCAGCACATAAGTCTGGACGTTCTTAAACAAACTAGGCCAATAAAACTGTCTTTTTACTAGTGCATAGGTCTTCTGAATCCCAGGGTGACCCGCACTTGGACTATCAAAACTATACCCCGAAGGCTCGGCTAGCCTCTCCGGACTAACTCTCGCCTCGTTACCCGTCGCACCTACGGCCAGTCTCTCCGGACTAGCATTACGTGCCGGCGAGGAAGGTGGGCGAGGCTGTGACAAAGTGCATACGCGTACAGCGCGCCAGACCTCTGTAAAGACAGGATCATGCTCACACAAGCCATGATCATGCTCACACAAGCCATAATTTGGTATTTCAACCAAAACCTTAAGGCAAATTTCATGCCTTGATTTTGCATCATGTCATTAGCACAGAAGCTAATGTACTGGAGAGCACTCTAGTAGCGCAAGTTCTTAGACTATGCTACTTGACTACGCTATCATGTTGCTTCACCAAGTTGTTAAAACTTGTCCTTGGAAAGCTCTACGGCCATAGGAGAAATAAACTAGAGCCAATCTTTGCACAAGCATATGCTCTAGAATCTTGTTGAGTTTCTAACTACCATCAATCTACGGATGGTTAAACTCCACTCCAACTCAGAGTAAATGTAAGTTTTGAAAATTTCCATTCAAATATAATAATCAAACTTCCTATCTCTTATGCCATACTATATATGCGGGCAGATCGTATAGTATGTGGAGATGTTTGATAAAGATTCTTGCACCACTACAGGTGTCTGGAGTTACATCCAATCATTTACAACTCTTTGTTGCTATTACCAGACACATCCCTTCAAGAATGTCTGGACTCACACAACTATTCGAGTTTATGTGATATTTGAGGATATCCCTCCTTTCCCTCAAGAAAGGTTTTTGTCCTCAAAAACTCTACTCTCAAGCGGACTACGCGCTAGTGTCATAGGTCCAAGAACAAATCTAGACCGTGTTTAATATCATATGTTATATTCTTGAGTCCTTCCAAGAAACTTTTAAACATCTTGCAACGAAGATGTGGTATAGTGTCTACGCACATATGGTGGTACTATTGATAAACTGCTTTGCAACAAATCAGTGGTTTCCCACTTGTAACAAAGTGCTTCATTGTTGCATATTATTACCCTTCATAAGTGGTTACACACTTATGAATTAATTGTGGGTTGTACCATTTATCAAGAAAATTCCAAACTACTCATAACCACATTATCAATCCACAGATAATGACTGAGCTTGCTGCGAAGCCATAGGTTGCTAGATAATTGATGGTAATTACACAAGCCCAATGTCTTATTACATCATACATTCAGTATAAATGCAAACATCACAGTACTTCGTGATGATGAACTTAGGAATTTCATCCTATCCCTGTTCGGTGTTGGTATGAAGTATAACTATGATGAGAACATTATTTGCTGCCTCCTCATTATAGCGGCAAAGCTACCTACTCACAGGTGGCAATCTCTACCAAGCTATAACCAATGACAAGCAAATAAACGAGTACTCTTGTAAGAACTTCATAACCATATCTCACACCAAACTCATAATCACTACGGATTAAATGCCAGGGCTTGCAAAATTGAATGTTATCTGATAGGTAGAGGGGATCATCAAACTACGGATGACCTCGACAACTCACTAGGAGTAGTGATGTGTAACTTTTAAGTTACTCCACTCTCTTGCTTATTCCATACCATCGAACAAATCGGTCCCTCGATTTGAGCAACGTCAACATATTTATGAGTACCTCGATACTCATGTATTGTGGTTCAGTAATTTAAAATGTTGATCTAGAGTATCTTTCACTCGAGGATCTTAATTTTATTAGCAGCTATGTATTAGTAGTGAGTAACTACGTACCCACTATCATCACTCTAGTAGCTCCATACTAGTCTGTGAGTAACTCCGTACCCAATGGCGTACCTCCCCCGAGTGGGAGTACCATATACAGCCATCTATAACAAGATGCTTAAGTCACTTGCTGTGCTAAGAAGTGACTACCCAAATTGACTCCTCCATTGCACATTGCAGTACAATTTCTGGTATTACAACACAAATTTTTGGACGTCCTTATCATAGAGGTCAACTTAAAAACTAGTGCATAGGTCTTGTGGAGTCTTGGCTGACCTAACCACACCACTGGTGACTTCCTACAAAAAATGTGGCGCCGAAGTCACCACCTATGTACTTTAACTCTGTAAAGTACATGGTCTTCATCTATCATCTATGGAAAGTTGTTAAACATTCCTGCGAGATGGATTTTTATCACCCTAAAATTATTGTGCACTATTTTAGTGTGAAGAGCTTTTTCCTGGGTACCATGGTTCACCCCAAGCTCATCTTTTGCTAAATTCTCCGATTTAACAAAAGATATGTCTGCCTCCGAACACTCCGGTTCAGCCCCAGACTTTGAGTTTACTTCTTAACACTCCGGTTAAGTCAAAACTCACCAGATACAGTAGGATTTACCACTAAGCTCTCCGGCTTAGCCTTTAATCCTAACTCAGCCCGAGTTATGTACACTTCATATGTCGGATCCGATACTAACAACAACCAGGCTCATCTGGAGTGAGATACTACTCACTATTGCCATGTAAAACCTTATTAAATCCTAGAAATGCTCCACTCATTTCCCAGGGGTCATACGACTCATAGGGTTTACATGCACATGAACTTTGTAAGCAAAATAGCCTGTCATGCAATATTACAATTGCTTATGTAGGAAAGTAATATATTTCCCAAATTTATATGGTAGCAACTAAAATGTGCTCACAATCGCACACTTATGTTGAACATAGGCAAGACTACACTTGCAAAATGCTATAGGGCGTTCCCCATGCATGAAACTGTCTAACAATCTAGTCTTACTGCTAACCTCTAGATTTAGATCACTCCGGAACTAAATCACTCTGTTAGCACTAGCACACCATCATGGTCTTGCTACCTAGAGCTTCTCCGAACTCTGTAACTGGGTTTTATCCCAACTTATGGCTATATTTGGTAATTTTCAAAGTTCAAATTTTATCTTGCACACTTTATCACTACAGACAAGTGTACATACAGACCTGCCAAAGAGTCAAGTTACATGCACAAGCCTTGGCGTCCCATTCCACCAAGACTACAATTGATTCCGTGAGAATTTGATGTCCCATACCATCAAATTACCACCCAACCAACTGATGTGACATATAAAAAGGCTCTTTCCCCCCTCGAAAGATCACCACAAACTCTCGAGCAGTGGGATGTCAACGCATGGCAATAAAAAGAACAGAAAACCATGCTTGTAAGTTTAAGAACAGTTTTCTTCGATCAAATTGTATAAGGGCATTGAGCATTACATCTCAAGACTATACCCCTTCAGATTTACCTTTGATTTCTACAAATCAATCCTAAATCTGCTATTATTATCTAGGCGTACGCTAATCCTTCAGATTAGTACTTCTAGATAAACCATTCAGTTGAGCACTGCTAGCAGCACTACTAGCCCCTTTATCCCAAGTAATACACACCTTAGGGATTACTTTTACAAGGCAATCTACGTGACTAAATCAAACTAGTCACCACTCTCTAGGCCCAAGTAGTGACACTATTTTGTTACTACCAACAAGGGCCAGCTTGCCTCTACGGGCCAAAGCTCTCTTGTTGCTACAAACAGTAAGCAACTTGTTTGGACACAAGGCATAACCTCATCAAGACTACGCTTGTACATGGTTCTCATTTGCCAAAGTTTATCACAATCTTCTAGCAACTGTTAAAAGATTATGAAGGGTTATGAGCACTACGGCTCAATTAGGCTTACCTTGATTTCTCGTGATAAGCACTTCGTCTAATTTGGGCACAACTGACGCCATTGCCGGTCTTCTTAGCCCAAGTAAAACACATTGCAGTTTTAAATTTACACTATAGCCAACTAAGTCTATGCTCAGCTTAAATTTAGTCTCTTCGAACCAAATGTGTGATCACCACATGTGCTATTCTCGCGGCGCTACGGCCATAGACGTGTTCACTAGGCACAATGGCCATAGAACGGCTTTGTCTCGAAGAACTCGGCACTACGACCGTGGGCTTTGTCTCTCTCTTAGCACGCGACGCTACGGCCGTGTGCGGTGGGTCTCTTTCGTGGAAAACAGGTGTTACCATATTATAGTAGTGATGTGTGTGAATACACTTAGGACCGCCGGGGCACTTTTTCCCTCACTAGGAGGTTTTTTCCCCCGTGCATTGTATATACGCCCATTATCTTCTAGGGCTTGTTATCTTTCATTTTTGGCACTCATAATACACTACTGTGTTGTGCTCAAGCTTCCTCATCTTCTTGAAGTTGTGTGTGCATTCCTGCAACCCTAATTCCAACAATTGGTATCAGAGCAGGCTTCCTCCTCCCGGGCAGCATCACCGGCACCTGCCGCTTCATCTCCTCCGATTGCGACGAGGTTTCACGAGCGTCTGCAGGTTAGTATATGCCGTGGGAGAGCCCGTTGGGCTTGTTCGTTTCAGAATTTTGATCTGAAGTCATTTCGCCCTCCGTTTTTGCATTCCAAGTACTGCGCAGGCAAAATCGTACTACTGTGCAGATTTTCTGTCAAGATTAAAATCTGCAGGACAGGTGCCCATTCGTCTGTTTTGGGCTGTGCTACATAGCACAGGTCGATTTTATACAGGTTTACCTCTTACAGACAGCATTTACATCTAGTAGTACAGTCATTGGCCATGGCTGACAACAATGATGTATTCCGCATGTTGGCTGCTGAGGATAAGTTGGATGGCACCAACTATCCATTGTGGGCATATATGATGCGACATGTATTGGTAGCAAAGGGGTTATGGAACATTGTGCAGGGTATTGATGCACGTCCTATTGTGGCTGGGAATGCTGCAAACACATCAGAAACAGGTACTGTTGATGATGGTGCAGGCACAAGTGCTGTAGCAGCTGTTCGAGAACCACCACTTTCAGCAGAGCAGATTCATTGGGATTGTAGAGATGCGCAGGCTCATGCCTTGATTGCGCTGTCTGTCAAACGTACCATTATCCCACATATTCGTCCGAAAACAGTTGGAGAGTGAGCATATGAACGAAGGTGATTCTATGGATAGCTTTTTGACAAAGATCAAGGATTTCAAAGAGCAGCTCATTTCTGCAGATGAAATCCTGTCAGACAGTTCACTTGTGCAGACTGTTTTGAATGGTCTACCAGATTCTTATCAGGGTTTTGCTTCCACTCTTCGCTTGATGATGAAAGGCAATCCCAATGCCTTATCATTTGAGGAGTTAGTTTCTGTTTTGCTGCAAGAAGACCAGTCAAGGCAAAACAGGAATATTATGCGTGTCGCAGATCAAGCTTTCGTTGCTAGTCAGAGAAGCGGGAAAGGTAAAGCTGGCTTTTCTTCTAGTAAGCAGAAATCTGCAAATGCTGCGCAACCAAAGAAGGAAGACAAAGATGAGAAGAAGGGTGACAAACAGAAGACATTTTGCAAGTACTGTAAGGGAAATGATCATGTCATCAAAGCGTGTCCTAAGCTGGCTGCGAAAGAGGCTAAAAAGAAAGAGGCTGGTATGGCTGTTGCAGATGCCTCTCCTTCTAACAATGAATCTGCTAATGTTGTTCAAGATACAGAATGGGCATTCAATGCGCAGTGCAGTTATGACCCATCTTTGCATGACACATGTATGTCTGCAGTAGATTCAGATGTATGGTACTTTGACAGTGGTGCCACTAAGCATATCACCTCGCAGCGCAGTTTATTCACTTTCCTTGAGTCTGCTCCCACAGGGAATACTGTCACTTGTGCCAATAACTCCTCTTATCCCATTAAAGGAGTTGGACAGATTGTGCTGAATGTTGCAAATTGCAACACCTTTACACTTTTTGATGCATTGTATGTGCCAGGGATCAAAAAGAATCTGCTGTCAGTCTCCGCATTTGCCAAAACAGGTTTGGTTGTAAAATTTGTGGATGACAGATGTACTGTTCATGATCTCTCTTGTGGTGACATCATTGTAGCATCTGGTTCACTATGTCGAGGGCTGTATAAGCTCAATATGGATGGCAAATGTGTAGAGGATTCAGCATGTGCTATTATGGATACGCAGGCTATTTCAAATGCAAAACTGTGGCATGCACGTTTTGGTCATCTGAATTTTGCAAGTTTGCTGCGCCTGCAGAAATCTGAAATGGTGTCTTCTTTGCCTAAGCTTGAGGCACCTGTCAAGCATGTTTGTGAGGGCTGCATATTGGGTAAAATGCAGCGTGCTTCCTTTCCCAAAGATGGATCAGTGAGAGCTGAACGCAGATTGCAGCTTGTTCACAGTGATGTTTGTGGTCCCATGCAAACTCCATCATTTGGAAACTACCTTTACTTCGTGACTTTCATTGATGATTTTACCAGGCATGCATGGGTATATCCTTTGAAGGCAAAGTCCGAAGTGTTTTTGTGCTTCAAACAGTTTTTGGTTATGACTGAAAATGTGTCAGAAAGTAAGATGGGCACCCTCCGTTCAGATCGAGGGGGGGAGTATATGTCTTCAGAATTTAATGCATTTCTGGCTGAGCGTGGGATAAAACACCAATGTACAGTGCCGTATACACCACAGCAAAATGGTGTGGCTGAGAGAAAAAACAGGTCTCTCATGGAAATGGCAAGATGTATGGTTAAGAGTCAAAGTCTACCACATGGTTTTTGGCTTGAGGCTGTCATGTGTGCCACTTATGTACTAAACAGGTGTCCCACCAAAGCATTACAGGTTGTCACTCCATATGAGGCTTGGCATAGCCGCAAGCCATCTGTTGGCCATTTACGTGTTTTTGGTTGCCTGGCATATGCATTAGTGCCTGTGCAACATCGCAGAAAATTGGATGACAAAGCTGTCAAATGTATTTTTGTTGGATATAGTGCTGAGAGCAAAGGCTATCGTTTGTATCATCCATAGACAAAGCGCATTTTGGTTAGCCGTGATGTTGTATTTGTGGAAGATGCAGTTCAGCCCTTGGTTTCATGTACTAAGGAGACAGATATCAGCTCACGTGATGTCTATGATACATTGTTGCCTCTTTTCAGTGGTGCACAGTCAAGTGCAATACCTCATGAGGCAGTTTTTCAGCCTATGCAGGTTTTAAATGATGGCACAGATCAGCCTATATCTGATGCAGATGTGCATGATGCACTTGAGGATGAGAGACAAGAGATTGAGGGCTCTAGGAACATGCCTAGATGGCTGGTGCAGACTTTGCGTGACAGCAAGTTGGATGCCCCTTTGTCTAGTCGCACTCGTTCTGGCTCTCATGGTGCCTCTTATGCGTCAGATTGTTATGCATTGGCTGTTTCTAGTATGTGCAATGAAAGTGAGCCTGTTTCATTTGATGAGGCACAAAGTTCAAAAAATTGGATGGCTGCTATGCAAGCAGAATACGATGCTATTATGAAGAATAGTACATGGTCTTTATGTGACTTGCCCCCTGGCAAGAAGGCCATTGGCACTAAGTGGGTATACAAATTGAAGCGTAAGCCTGATGGCACAGTGGATCGCCATAAGGCTAGGCTTGTTGCAAAAGGTTATGCTCAAGAGAAGGGCATTGATTTTGATGAGACTTTTGCTCCCACATGTCGTATGACCACTGTTCGTAGCATCTGTGCATTAGCAGCTCATAATGGTTGGAATGTACATCAGCTGGACATAAAGGCTGCGTTCTTAAATGGAGATTTGCATGAGGAGGTGTATGTATCGCAGCCTCGTGGTTTTGTTCAAAGAGGGCAGGAAAACAAAGTGTGCAGCTTAAAAAAGGCTTTATATGGTTTAAAGCAAGCTCCACGAGCTTGGTATGAAAAAATACATGCATATTTGACTGCACATGGGTTTCAGAATAGTCCAACAGAAAGCACTTTGTATGTTAAACGTGTGGATGGTGTACATCTAATCATTGCTCTCTATGTCGATGACATGCTGCTCACAGGACCAAATGAGAGTCATATTGCTGATTTTAAGGCTGATTTGAATGCCTCTTTTGAGATGTCAGATTTGGGGCATTTGCATCATTATTTGGGGATACAATTTAAGCAGTGTGATGGAGGTATTGCTTTGTGTCAGACAAAGTATATTGAAACATTGTTGCGGAGATTTGGCCTTGAAGACTGCAAGCCTATTGCTACTCCAATGGAGACAGGTTTGAAGTTGAGTCTTCATGATGCTGGAGATCACTTTGATGTCACACTCTATCAGACAGCTGTTGGTTGCCTCATTTATGTATGCATTACGAGGCCAGACATTCAGTTTGCAGTCTCACAGGTGAGCAGATTTATGCATAGCCCAGGCATTAAGCATTGGCAGGCAGTGAAGCGTATCTTTCGCTATTTGAGTGGTACTCGGCATCTTGGGTTGTTTTATCCCAAGGGGGGATCATTGCCGCCAGATTTACATGTTTTTTCAGATTCTGACTGGGCTGGTTGTTATGACACACGCGTGTCCACGAGTGGTTTTTGCTTCATGCTTGGAAGCTCATGCATATCATGGTTGAGCAAGAAGCAGCCTACTGTGGCCACTTCTAGTTGTGAAGCTGAGTACAGGGCAGCTTTCACAGCTACGGTTGAGTGTGTGTGGCTCAGACGCCTTATGGCTGATTTGGGTGTTGGGCAGCCATCTGCCACCACCATCTTCACTGACAGTCAGAGCGCATTGGCAGTTGCGCGGAACCCAGTGTTCCATGCTCGTACGAAGCACATTGAGGTGCACTACCATTATGTCAGGGAGAGACTCTCTGCAGGAGAGATCAGTTTGGCTTATGTGCCAACACAGGATAACCTTGCAGACCTTTTCACAAAGGCTCTGCCTCGTGAGAAGTTCGAAGCTTTTCGCAAAGCTTTGGGCTTACTCCCTTTTGTGGATTCGTCCACATAGCTAGACACTTCCCTATACATGAGTGCTAGCTCTTGTTCACCGCATCACTCCAGGGGGGATTTGTTACCATATTATAGTAGTGATGTGTGTGAACACACTTAGGACCGCCGGGGCACTTTTTCCCTCACTAGGAGGTTTTTTCCCCCGTGCATTGTATATACGCCCATTATCTTCTAGGGCTTGTTATCTTTCATTTTTGGCACTCATAATACACTACTGTGTTGTGCTCAAGCTTCCTCATCTTCTTGAAGTTGTGTGTGCATTCCTGCAACCCTAATTCCAACAACAGGCACTACGGCCACGGCGCGACGGCCGTGTGGGTTGGTTTCATGGGGTGTGTCTACAGAAGAACACATTTGTTTGCATTACAGAACAAACACAAATTTGTCCGAACAAAATTTTAACTCTAGCAAGATGACGCTCGCAAAAGTGTAAATTGAAATCTGGCGAGGCTACGCTCCCAGAGTCTTCATAACAAAAATAAAAATGGTTGAGAGGCTGTGCCCTGCCAGATCTTTCCTCCCCATTCAAGAGAGGATTCGTTTGAAATTTTCTCATTTTTAATTTCATAAAAATGAGCAATAAAAATATATTTAAAAAAATATATAGATTTTTAACCCCTTTTTTTTTCTGCTGCTGTCGTCGCTGGTGGTCGTTGATGGCCGCCTGGTCGCCCGCTTGGCCTTTGGCTGGCCGCCCGGTGGGCGCCTAAGGCTGGCCTGGCCGGCTGGCCGGCCGCCTCAGCTGGCCGCCGTGGGGCTGGCCGCCTAGGCCGGCCGCCGCCTGTTCGCTGGGTTCTACGCCCCTACGCAAGCGTCAACTAAGCTTTGCAGACATTCAAGCCTTTCGCAGCCATTCACAGCAGGTTCGTGGGTAAAAACGTGGGGCTGTGGGGCTGCTCTTCGCTCCCCCCCCCTCAACGCAAGTCGCCCCCCCAGGCTCTTCAACGTGGCCGTGGGGCTGGTGGGGCTGATTTCGTAGTGGGACTCCTCTTGCCCATTACTGTTGAAATTCGCTTACCCCCAGCAGTCGTGGGGCTGGTGTCGCCCCCCCCCTTTCCGCACAGTGGCGACCTTATCGACAGATAATTCAATTTCGAAAGGAAAAAAAAACCAAACGAAATAGCTTACCTGCCAATTTGCTTGCTGTGTGTGACGGTGAGAGAGAGAGAGAGAGAGAGTTCTTCCCCTCCATTCTTCCATGGCTGCCTCCCTCCACACCTTCCATTCGAGATAAGGATAAGGAGACGAATGGTCGAAAACCATCGAGTGGGCTCCGGTCCCCCGGTCACGCGCGGGCTCTGACAATCCCATCGAACCACGCTCTGATACCAGTGTTACCTTCCCGTAACGCCGCTACGGGAATTACCACAAGAGGGGACGGCCTCTGGCTCACCAGTGTTACATTCCCGTAACGCCGCTACGGGCATTACCACAAGAGGGGACGGCCTCTGGCTCACCACCCAGCCATAGAGGAAGAATGAGGATTGCCCCTCATCCCCCAGGCTATATAGGGTGTGGCCTGCCGTCCACACTAGCCTGGCCGCCCATGACTCTGCATGGGCGTCCTCTCCCACTGAACCCCGGATATAGCCATCCGGTCTGCCGTCGGTCACAGGCATTACAGCCTACGTGACACCGTGATTGGGCATATACATGATGCCAAGTCACCCAAGGAGGCATGGGACACCTTGGTGAAGTTGTATGAAACTAGTACGAAGGCACGAAAGATTCAGTTGAAGAATGAGCTTCATACTGTGGAAAAGAAAAACATGTTTGTGAATGATTATGCCTTGAATATCAAGGGCATTGTGGAATCCCTTGCATCTATTGGTGTTTTTGTTGTTGATGATGATAAGGTGGAAGTATTTCTATGTGGACTCGGGGCACAATACAAGGCATTCAACACATCTATTCAGACTCAGGAGAACATTCCCAACTTTTTAGATTTGGTGTTAGTGTTGATCATTGAAGAAAAGAGTTTGGGTGAAGACTAGTCTTTACAAAACAAAGAAATTCGGAGCAGCATGCCTTCTACATAAGTGCAGGTAGAGGACGAGGTAGAGACTGAGGCTGTGGCCAAGGTGGTGGTTGGACAGGTAATCAAAATTATGGTCAGCAAAACAACACACAAGTGGAAGAGGCCAGTTTAGAGGCAGGGGGAGTCAAAGAGATCGTGGAAACTGGCAAAGGTAGCAAAATGATACACAAGGCTATTTTTACTGTGGCAAATCTAGGCAGAAAAATGACATGAGAAGTGAAAAAGTGTAGTAAAATAATTTTGCGTCCTCTAGCCGAAGTAATGAGGACAATAAAAGGTTGTTTGTTATGCGACATGTGCTTAATGTTGTATTGAAAAATGATGTATCCACATGCAATGATGATGTATGGTATGTGGATTTAGGTGCTTCAAACCACATGACCAGTCATGGGTGCAAGTGGTTCAAGGATATAAAAAATCTTGAAAAGCCAAGTTTTATTGAAATAAGGAATGATACTACTCATCCAATTGCCCATGTTGGAAATGTGCCATTGTCTATGTAGAATGGTAAAGTGAAGTATGTTGCGAAAGTCTTATATGGCTTGAAACAAGCACCTAGAGCATGGCGTGATAATATAGCACAATATCTTATCAGCATTGGCTTTTATGGCAGATGCTGATCATTCACTCTATGTGCAGAAGAGTGATAGGGGTCTTGTGGTCATCACAATCTATGTGGATGACTTGATTCTTGGGGGTGACAGTGGAGAGGAAGTTGAGAGTGTGAAACGTCTCCTCAAGCAGAAATTTGACATGAAGGATTTGGGTGAGATAAGGTTCTTCCTTGGCATTGAGGTTATTAAGGGCGTATGGCTATCACAGAGGCAATATGCATTGGACATGCTGTCCAAATATGCTATGGCTGGTTGTAAGCCAATTTCTATGCCATTAGATTTAAATGGCAAGTTGAGTGCAATTGTTGCGAGTGAGATTTTGGAGAACCCCACTATGTACAGGAAGATAGTGGGTAGCTTAATTTATATGACGATCACTAGGCCAGATTTGAACTATACAGCTGGATTGTAGAGTCAGTTTATTCAGGTTCCTCGAAAGCCACATTTGGATGGTGTGAGGCGCACATTGCACTATGTGAAGCCTATAGTAGACTATGTTCTCTTCTATGAGGCTGGAACAAAGTTGCAGGTGTTTGGATACCCCAATGTAGATTGGGCTGGCAATATTGTAGATAGGAGTTCTACCAGTGGATTTATATTCTCCTTCGGGAAAGATGGATTTATATTCTCCTTCGGGAAAGGTGCTGTGACATGGAGCAGCAAGAAGCAGCCCCAATATTTACCTTGTCGAGTAAAAGAGGCTGAGTATAGGGGTGCTGCGATGGCAGCATGTGAGGTAGCTTGGTTGCGCAAACTACTTGGGTGATTTGGGGTTGTAGGTTGACAAACAGGTTGTCATCTATTGTGACAATCTTAGCAGTATACAATTGGCGAGGAACCTAGTTTTTCATACGCGGACCAAACACATAAAGTCCGCTAATCACTTCATTAGAGAGAGAGTTTTAGCAGGAGACAGTAATCTCATGTATGTTAGCATAGAGGAGTAGGTAGCTAACATTTTCATGATAGTCCTAGGAGCAGAGAAGCTTTGCCGATTCCGGACTATGCTTGGAGTCCCAGAGATGGAGTTGAGGTTGAGGGGGAGTGCTGAGATGTTAAGCTCAACACGAGCTAACACTCATGATATGCTTAGGTGACCATTTTTGCCATTTACATCACTGGCGTGTTTGGTAGGATACTGATATGATAGATCTTCGCTGCAATGCCAATGATTCTACAACTAGACTACACTAGCTACTAGTCCACCTGAGTTATGGCATACTTATCTTGCCAGCTCACTCACTTAGCTTGTTCACATTATGGACCGCATATACATAGTACTTTAGTACTTATGTTTTATTTCCCTTATCTTTTGTTAGAATCCTTTCTGTTGTGAAGAAGAAAAACAATAATTTTCAGTCTCTCATCTTGTGTGTTCTCTTCTAGGGTTTGTGAGAGTATGTGTGTGCTTGTAAAAGTTCAAGCTCTCTTTCTCCTTGCATCTTTTCGCTTATGCCAATGGCATGGTTGGTGAGATTGTGGTTGATATGCCGCCTGTGGATAACAGGCTATGTGACAGCCACTTTGGAGTACTAGAGTTATGGCATAGTTATAGCGCCTGCTCATATAGTTGGGTTCACACTATAGACCGACCATTTTGTATGTTGTTGTAGTAGGAGATTACTTTCCCTTTATGTATGTACTCTTATCTTTTAGTTATATGGTTGTAGAGAAGAGTTGTAGGAGAGTAATTTCCCTTTATGTATATACTCTTATCTTTTAGTTATATGGTTGTAGAGAAGAGAAGAAGACATAAGAGAATTCAGCCATGCATCTCTCGTGTCTTGCACTCTCTTGTGTGTGTGTGTGTGTGTGTGTGTGTGTGCGCGCGCTATATGGGTAAGAGCATCACCATCTCTTTCCCTTCTTGGTTTAGTTACAACACCCCTCGGTAGCTCCGAGAGCTATGCATCTCTGACTATTGAGGAGCTATCTTCGTAGGCTTGGAGGTGCCTCTATAATACACATTACTTTGTACTAAAGTTTTTTGACCAGAATCGCATTTCAGGCACGTCGTCTCGGTCTTCTTTCTGTCTCTGTAAGGTGTTTTTGATAGTTTCAAGAAGTTCTGGTTGAGAACTGTCTTTGGTCGAAATATGGTTATTACAGTGCAGCAGTGTATTTTGGGAGTGTAGACATTGTTTGCACATGTATTGTTGACATTGGGTGTATGTACATGTACTTTGGTCAGATCTAGTAACCTATAGGTTGTGTTGAAGTACCGCTGCAATAGTCACAGAAGATACTACTGTGTTATAGGTTGTATACAGAAATCGTATGTTGTAGTTTTTTGATTCTTGTAGGAAAACATGTATAGTGATGGAATCAATGATTTTGGGACTATGTCAAAGGAGACAACGAGGAGCCTCCTGAGTTGTCTAAAGAGAATGCCACTCCAGCAGACATAAAGGCATTCAAGGATTGGAACCAGGGTGCAAGGAAAGTCATGTATTGGATTTCAATTATAGTGTCATAGACACGATAATAGGACACATACAGGGTGCCAATACTCCAGTAGTTCCGTGGCAGAACTTGGTGCATATATTCCAGACCAACACAAAGGCAAGACAATTATAGCTAAAACAAGAGGTGAATATTGTGGAAAAAAAAAGCATGTCAATTAATGAGTATGCTTTAAAGATAAAGGGAATTGTTGAATCCCTTGGGTCTATCAATGTATCAGTGAAAGATGATGACTTGGTGAGTGTCTGTTGGAATGAGTTTGGCAAAGAGTATAAACCATTCAAGACCTCCATTGTAGTCAGAGAGAATATTCCCAACTTTCGGGACTTAGTGTCTTTGCTGATCATAGAAGAAAAATCTTTAGGTGAGGACTCTTCTTCACAAAGCAAGAACACATCAGAACAAGCCTTCTACTCTAATTTAGGTAGAGGCAGAGGTAGAGGTCGTGGTCGAGGCCAAGGTGGTGGTCGATAAGGAAATCAGAATTTTGGACAACAGTCCAATGATTCACAACAACAACAATCATACATAGGTGGAAGAGGCCAGTCTAGAGGCAAGGGAAGCTAAAGAGGTCGAGGTGGTTGGCAAAGAAATCAGAATGCAAATAGTATAGAGTGCTATTATTGTGGCAAAATACGGCACATGACAAAGGGTTGCTATAAAAAGCAGAATGATATTAAAAGTGGAAAGTTGCAACAAGGCAACTATGTATCATCTAGTAACAAGGAGGTGATGAGTGTGATAGAAGTGAGAAATTGTTTGTGATGCAGCACATGCTCAGTTCCATAACAGGAGATGAGTGTGACAGAAGTGAGAAATTGTTTGTGATGCAGCACATGCTCAGTTCCATAACAGGAGATGTGTCAAGATCTCAAGATACATGGTATGTGGATTCTGGTGTATTTAACCACATGACCAGTCATGTTGAGTGGTTTAGAGACATGTAGAAAAAAAAACCGAGTTATGCAGAAAGAGGTGATGATATTGTGTATCCCATTGCCCATGTTGATAAAGTGCCATTATCAGGATGGCAAAATGAAGTACTTGGAAGATGTACTTCATGTTCCAAATATTACAAAGAACCTGGTTTCTGTTGGACGCAGATGGTTGAGCAGGGTCTGTAAGTGAATTTTAATCCTCAAGGATGTTTTGTGGAAGACTTCAAAAATTAGTGTCGCTTGGTTGTAAAGGGTAACATAAATGGTAGGATGTTTAATTTGGATGTGAACATACCTGAAGTAAAGGCAACAAGTAAAGGCAGCCATGTTTGCGCATGGAACATGTATCATTGTAAATATTGATATATGGCACAAGTGCATTAGTCATGTGAATGTACAACGATTGAAGTCTATGCACGTAAAATATTGTTACAGGTTTGCCAAAGTTTAAGGTTGATGGTATGCACAAAGTATGTGAGGCATGCCAGCTTGGTAAGCAGGCCAAACATACTTTTCCACTTGAAAAGCATGTCAGTGTAAGGCCATTAGATGTCATACATTTAGATATATGGGGCCTGACCAAGACTGCAACAATTGCAGGCTGCACGTATTATGTTACATTCATTGATGAGACCACACTAGGAAAGTGTGGGTTTACTTCATGAAGGAGAGAAGTAAGGTGTTTGGTCATTTTCAGAGATTTAAAGCCTTGCTCCAGAAGGAAAAAGGCATGCAAATAAAATACCTAAGATCAAATGGTGGGGGAGAATATTTCTCCAAGGGCTTATACCTTAAGAATTCCCCTTGATACAAGAATGAGATAGAGTCTCCCCTTAATGATATTGGCTGTGTGTACTCTTCTCCATAATAAAATCAAGGTCATGTAGGATAAAATACAAGGTTTTAGAAGCCAAAAAGAAAGAGTAAAATAGAAAGCATAGAATTCATCATCATCAAAATCAACATCAACAAATTTACTTTCTTCAGTAGTGGCAAGATTGGCTTTTTCTTTACTCTTGTTTTTGTCTTTAAAATAATATTCGTGTGGTGGATGGTTGGTTTTACCACAATGCACACAAGGGTTATTAATAAAGCAATCCTTTGTGAGATGGTTGGTTTTTCACAAGTAGCACACTTCTTGTTGTTGGTGACAGCATATGCTCCTTCCGAAGTGAGATTATTGTTGAAGTTCAACTTCTTCTCCTCCTCCTGTATTGAATTGATTGTACTCTCCAAGGAAGGAATTCGTTCCTTCTCTTTGAGTATAGTGACAATGTTGTTGTATTGGATAGGCATTACTTTAAGCAAGATGGCTATAGCATCCTCATCAGGCACAGGGGCTTTTACATACACAAGTTGGGTGATAATACTTTTCAACTTGTTTACAAAAGATGCAAGAGATTCATTATGCTCTTTAGAAAGCCCATATAATTGCATTTTAAGACTTATTTTAGAGTGCTTTGCCCGTGCTCCAAAGGTTTTCTCTAGAGTGTTCCCAAGCTTTAGATGCAGTGTCACAATCATCAATGTAATGAATATAATTATCATCTAGTGTAGTGATAATGATACCTAGGGCTTGTTCATCCCATGCTTGATTTGCGTATGACAGCTCTAGTGGACACACCATCTTCCCCTTGTGTTGGTTTAACTAATGCCCAAAGATTTTTCTTCCTCATGAGATGTCCCTTGACTTTGGTCTACCAAGTGTGAAAACCTTGGCCATTGAATTTCTCGGGGGACTTTGTGTTGGTAGCCACCATGATTAGGGTAGATGCCATTTTAGGGTGGTCTTACCATTGAGATAAGACACTCAAGGCAGTGTCTATAAACCCTTTACAAGATGTGGCACTTAAATGCTTTCAATTTTGAAAAATCATGTACAAATTGAGATTAATGCTTCAGTTAAGCTGGATTTTTCAAAAAATCAGAATTGATTTGTACCTTCTTTTTTATCTCTGCTGCAAATAATGCTTCTCTTTCCAGATGTCGAGTTGTTGTTGATATTTCTTTAAAAAAAACATATATATAGGACTTTTATCAAACCTTATAATAAGACTTATAATAAGGCCTTAATCTCCCAAGCCAACCTTGTGCTGAGTCGGACAGTCATGTGGATGACTATGTGACAGGTGGTGTGGGGAAATGGCCATGTGCAGCAGATAGCGAACTAGAAGCCTACAGGAAATCGTTCATGGCAGTAGAGATAAACCTTTTGGATGCGTAGAGCAGTTCCACGTCAGAGATTAGCATTTAATTATAAGGCTTATAAGCCTTACATAAAGGCTATGCACCAAGCCATTAATAATGTGGCGACGAGCAGCTTCTAAGGCGGTAGCTGATGGCGTAGGTCGCGGCGAATTTGGATGGGCAGCTTCTAAGGCTGAGGTGGATACAGCTCTAGATAGACCAACATGAAGAGGCAAAGCAAGGCAAAAGGGTGGGTGAGGGTGGTTGAACCTAGACGCAGCTATAGTGGCCAGGAGAGAAACAGGGGAGCCAACGATGAGCGAGAGGCGACGTTTGCTAAGAGATAGGATAGCGCCCAAAGTTAAGGATGGTGCAAAAGAGTAATAGAAAGATCCAAAAAAAAAGGAAAAGAAATTAAATAACTCTAAGCTCAAAAAATCCAAAATAGAAGTCTACTCTAGAAAGCTCCAAAATAGAAGTCTCCTATACTCTTAATACCATGTTAAAATTAAGGGGGAAAGAAAAGTGACCCATTCATAATGAAAATACACTTGATTGCATTGATTCAAATGAGCTTGTACATAGTGCTTATATAGCCATGAGAGGTACACTCTATGTGACTTGATACATTTCTGGATGACATCATTGATGAGGTAGCATGATCACAAGTGGCTAGCAAGGAGGTGATTCTAATACATTTTATCCTATGTGATATAGCTTAGGGGAAATGATTGGATTATTTCTTACAGAATTTGACTAATTTCTCTTAATGGACTGGTTTTTATCATTAAGGGTGATTAATCTTGCTCAAGAGACCAAAAAAAAAAAGAAAATGTGTTAATTGGGGTCTAAATTGATCATATGAGTAGTCAAAATTGGTGTTTTTGAGTGTTTTGAGAGCATCTAGATGCATCAAAAACACCTAATCACATCAATTGGAGAAATTTGACTCGCTTTGCTTAATTTTACCTTAAAAGAGGAGACCATAATTATGAGCCTAATTAATCTCCTATTTTAGATTAATTTACACAATTACTGATGCACAAAGATTAGCATTCCCTTGCTCTATCCAATGATGTGCTCAATTGTGTGGATTAATTAGAGATTAGTGGTTAATTAGAGTCCTTGATTAGTGTAAAAGAGGGAAAGATTAGTAAAAAGATTAATCTTTAATCACTTTTTTACATAACCCATTAAGGCTACTGAGCATTCAATGAGTAGATGCTCATGAGTTGTCAATTTGTCCATTTTGGGGATCATTTATGAAGGGTATAAGGGGTGTCATTAAAAGGTTGACTTTTTTTTATTCCCACTTACCTTTTTGGAAAAATGCCCATATCCCTTTTATTTTAAATTTAAAAAATATTTCCCTCCAAAAAGAAAAATTCATATTTTCCACTAGACTCCAAAAAATAAAAATAAAAATAAAAAAAATTCACTGCGTAAACCATTCTTTCATGCCCAAAAGGACGTTTTCGGGAACTACGCGCGTATTTTTTTTTTTTGGCGTGAACCATTTTTTCACGCCCAAAAGGTTCACCGGGCGTCTTGTGAACCATTTTTTCAAGCCCAAAAGATTCATATGGAACCGCGCGTAAAAAAAAATCACGACGTGAACCATTTTTTCACGCCCAAAAGTTTCACGGCTCACCTTTTCACGGCCTGACTTTTCACGTCTTGCTTTTTCACGGCCTTTTCACGGCTTGACTTTTCACGGCCTCACTTTTCACGGCATGACTTTTTCACGGCATGACTTTTCCATGACTTGACTATTCACGGACTGACTTTTCACGCCTCACTTTAACGGCCTGAATTTTCACGCCTCACCTTTTCATGACTTGACTTTCACGGCGTTAAAAAAAAGACTTTGAAAAACACCTATGTTTGGAGGCCCATATCTCCTAAACCGTATATTCTATGAAGGCGCTCTAGGGCTCATCGGAAAGCTGACATCGAGCTCATCGACTTTTGCCTTGGCCGTCCGAAGTCAAAATCGACCATTTTGGCCTTCGATCAGCACCTCAAAATTTGACCCGAAAATCAAGGCAAAAACAGCCTAAAAAACCACAAAAAAATCACAAAAAACAGCGCGAAAACGACGACCAGCCATATTTGGGCTCCTTTTTGAAGGTATAAACGACAAAATCATGGACAAATTAGGGAAAAAAGTTGTAGTACTCCAAAAATACTATAACTCCCTTATACGGAGTTTTTTAAAATTTCTTTTTTGGAACACCCTAAAAAACGTGCTGTGAAATAGAAAAAAAAATTTTGATTTTTTTTCCGTCTTGAGATAGTGATGGAAAATAGGTTTTGGAATTCTCTCTTCCATTTGGAAGTTACTAGCATACGCTTTTTTTGAAAAATTATCTTTAAGAGGTCGTTCACGTGCGTATAGCACCTAAGCTAATTAGGGCAAACAGATACCCATTTGATCCAACGAAGAGTATGCCAAGCCTCTTGAGGCTGTAATGGGCTATGGGAGAATTTTAAAAAAATAAAAAAGAAAAAGAAAAAAGAAACTATGTTTGCTCATTAAGGAGCATTTAGGCACTCTAACATGGCCACGATAGAGGGATTGCTAGGGATCACACAAGGACTGAACCCAATGGCTCACATATTCGAGCCATTGAGATATATGCCACAAATTCACCTCCCAATACCATTGTCCATGCCTGTAACAAGTGTGTCATCAGGTTTTACACCCCCTATCACTTCGATCCCATTAGGCTTTGGTCCCTTACCTAACATTCTCGCAAATCCTATAAGTACCAAACCTTTTTTGAGACGAATTGCATTGACGCAACTCGTCTTGCCTTGTGTTGAGTGCATATATTGTAAAACCTTTGACCATGATATTAAAAAGTGTCCCGCTTCATCCACAATTGACTCAAAACCTCCATCTCCCGTGCACCAAACGAAAATAGTCCAAAGTGTAGAAATTGCTCACGAAGCAATTAATCGAACACTTTAGTGTTTCTATTTTTGTGGACCTCACAAGGTGGCAGACTGCACAGTTTGGAATACTTCCATGCCCATAGTCACTGACACCTTGCGCAACCAATGTGTGAACAATGTGGCATTGAACACATGTTCTAAGATTGCCAAGACGAGTTGCGTCAATGCAATTCGTCTCAAAAAATACGACTATTAACATTGTAAGTGTAAAAAACAGGCAATTGCACACGGTGCCCTTGAATGTGCTTACACGTTTACAAGCCAAGGCACGAGAAACAGTTAAAAGGAGACAATACCTCAACTTGGGTAGAAGAACATGCTTTAAAGTAGAACCCAAAGGAAAAAGCAAAACGTTTTAAACCCAAGAAAAACAAGGGACAACAAACTATCGAAACCAAGGTTGAATTAAAGGATAGGGAAAAGGAACCTATGAAGGACATAAACCCAAAAGGGGACATAAACACAAAAGAGCTAAAAGCTATACATGATGAAAAAGCATCCACCTCAAAGACCACCACACAAACCTCAACACCCACATGTACGACACAGGATACAACAACGCAAAAGAAAATTCGATCTCGTTGCATGGGTAAACATAATGAAAAACTGACAATCCAAAGAAAGTCAGAAAATGAAACAAGTTCTAGTACATCACTAAGTGAGGATGAAATAAGTTCTTACTCTTCATTCAGTGCACCACATAGACTAATCAAGAAACTAGAACCTACCCAACCACCCCAAATGGATAATAATGATCATATGACATATGCGAAATGCAAAAAGCAAGCTCAGGAGAGCATGTTTAGCTTGGTTGAATGTCTTACAAGGTCACCGGTTGTGATTGAGCCTCATAATGCCAATCCTAAAATAGCAACCAAAATACAAAGCCTAGAGGAGTATCACTTTCCCTTTCAAGAGAGGAAGACATACTCTGTACAGAGAAGAGTCATTTGGAACAGATTGTAGGAACTATACGCTTGAGAAAGCACGTGAGGAATTCGATAATTCCCTTACAAGATTAAAATAGTCTCTCAAAACCTCATTTGGAGGAATGCTCTTCTCTCATGGTAAAGCCAGCATCACATCAGTACTTGCACCTTTAAGGGCTCAACCTGAGTTATACCAAGATAAAAAAACGGCCTCGCCCATCGCGACAGCCACTCCACAAGAGACTCTAACCTCATCATCATCGTCAAGAATGCCCATGATTCCCAAACCTGCAGCCTCAACGCCAACCAAAGTCAAGGAGGTCCCCAAACCTTCCACATCAACCCAAAAGAAAACTCCACCAAGACTACCCCAATCACAATATCTTAATAGTATTAAAATGTGGGTGGAGAAGCAACTACTTGTAGCTCAAGACTACTATGAAGGTGCCAATCAAATTTGGGTGCCTCGACAGTCAAAATCTCTTCCTCAATGTAGTACTCGGAGGCCAAGGAAAAAGAAAAGAAAAGTACTCCACAACACAGTCCACAAAAGCCTATGCGAGTTCCTCAAAAATCTCCACCAAGTCATCAAGTGTGGGTACCAAAAACACTGCTACACACACAAGGGTACTACCAAAGAAATATCTATGCTTGGGTTTCCAAGCGCATCACAAAGGCCCCTAAGCTTGCACATAGAAGGAAGCCTCAGTACCAAGCACATTGGCCACTAGTTTACAATGTTCATCAAAGATGCGTGCCTGTGCATGTGCTTCAACACCAACAAGGATACTATGATGGTAATTCTATCATATGATGCCAAAATTGAACAATGTGAAGCAAACCTCACCACCAACTTCAACCCCAACAACTTCACTTAAAGTTCGACAAGAATGGTGGCCCAAGAAACGACGAGCAAATCACTCAACAACTCTCGTGCATTCAGCACCAACACAAGAACTTGTGTGTTCAAGCAAAAAATTAGCAGTCTTCCCTACTGCCTCGACAACATCTGAGCAACAAATTCAAGAATCAATACCCACATCTACAACGTAGACTTATGACTGCATCAAGGACAAAATAACAATGCTCTTGTCACCCCTCTGGATGTGAGAAGTAAGTGAATAAGATGCTGTTGCTCGCAAGTCATGACCTAGACGACCCATTTTAAAAAAAACTATCAGGGTCAAAACCTACAACTTCATCGAATTAGGCTATCTCATGGAATAACCCTTCATGGCCAAAAAACCTGCAATCTCACGAGTTCAGGTTTCTCACGAATTATGGTCTTACGGCTTAAGAACCTTCACTTTCACGATTTAAGCCTCATCGTAGATTAAGCCATATCACGCATTAACACCTTCCCAAACGATCTTCAATAGCCATTATATATATGTTAAGCTTATTTCTTACTATTCTTTTGGCTAAATTAATGTAGCATCTGCTCCATGAGTACATATCCATACTCATGCACTGGAGAACGTTTGCACCAAAGCCTCGCCATAGACAACTTTCAGGTACCGCTCTGGATGGGGGGCCATGGTAGGCGAAAGCCTAGTCAATGGTACAACCCATCGCCTGGAATTTTCCTTCAAATTACAAACTTCTCCAGACGATGTCACCATCTTCACAAATCAATGATCTTCAATCCTTAGTGAAGATATCTATATTAGCCTCACAAGTCGACGTAGTTCTTTCAATCCTCACCAACAAATGGCTACTTCAACACAGAGCACTTCAATAAGAGTCTATATGACTCATATAGACTCAAGAATTGAGTCTATATGACTCAATTCTTGTACTTCATGTAAATCTGCTTCATAAGAGCAATTAAATATACATAAATACATAAAAAACACATGGGCAAAAAAGATAGAAACAGGTCCTTCTCAACAACATTAGGTCAATTTCTTCAAATGATGAATGTCGCTTCAATGAATCAAATGAGGAACTGAGAATCACCATCTCATTCTAATGATTACGTCTACATTCCTCTGGATCCTTCCCTCTCTTCTCTCCCATTATTAACATCTCTTAGGGTCCCCACTAACACAAATCAAATGTAACATTGCTTATGATTGCCAAAAACAAAGTGAGCAAACATCCAAAAAAAAAACATGCTCACACACATATAAAATGCAATCATTTGTAAAAAAGCCCACCTCCCATCCCATTAGGACTTCCCAATAAACCACTAACCTCTTCATTTATTAACTAGCTTTTCTTATTTCTTTCGGAGGAACAAAGACCATTGAACGTCACTCAACATCAAAGCCATCGACACACTTGTTCATTCTCCCCACACAAAGGTCTTCAACGTGATCACGGGCGGACGTGATCAACATTCCAATTCTAGTATTAACAATAGCTACTACCATTATCTTACATCAAGGAGTCACGGTAGATACACCAAAGGGTCATACATTCAAGATATAAAGCAATAGTGTCCAAAGCTATAACTTGGAGAGGCACTCGTAATGGTGTGACGGAGTATTTATGGCGATTCCCGCTTCAAGAGCATGTGGCAGCAAGATAGAATGAAGTCCTAAGTGATGTACTTCATGGATATATTATGAGAGTAGTCATCGTAATAGCATTTAGGCCTCTTATGAGCCGCCTAAAGTGCCTGGTCGGCCACAATTTAAGTGAGTGTGAACACTTATGGGGCCATGTATATAAGTGAATATCTCTCATAATACAATACACTCTCCCATTGTGCAATTGCGTCTTGCTCTTGCTAATCCTCATGCTAATCTTTCTCCCTAATGCATGCTAGTGATGAGTGTGTGAGTGAATTGAGGTTAGAGGAGGGCGAGGACCCATAGTGCAATGCGGCGGTGTGACAACACTCGCGGGAGGCGTGGTGGAATTGCTTCTCAAGGAGTTGCAGAGCTTAGAGACCTCAAGGGTTACGAGCTCGGCCATTGAAAAGATCCTCACGATAGTTGCCGTTCATCGGGTAATCTCTTTTTGGATGTGTTTCAAGGAGAGTTAAGGTGAGCCATAACACCTTTTTAGTACCCACACTTGTTGAGTGGCTCGATTTCTTTGAGGAACTCGCATAGTCTCTTGCGGACAATGTTGTGGAGTATTTTTATTCTTCTTTGGTCTTTGAGTTTTGCTTTGAGGAAGAGGATTTGATTATCGAGGCACCCAAATTGGATCGGCGCCTTCATAATAGCCTTGAGCTACAAGTAGCTGCCACTTCTCCACCCATATTTTGATACCATTAAGATATCTTGATTGTGGTTGTTATGGTGGAGTTTTCTCTTAGAATGAAGTGGAAGGTTTGGGGCCCTCCTTCACATTGGTTGGCGCTGAGGTTGCGGGTTTGAGACTCATGGGCATTGTTGACAATGAGGCTTGGGTATCTTACGAAGTGGCTTTCGATGTTGAGACATTTGAGTTAGTAGCCCACTCTTTTGGTGAGGTTGGTTGATGATGAAGAGTTGTCGAGGGTCGAGGATTTTCCTTTGAGGTCGTGTTTAGAGATAGATGGTTGCACTTGGGAGACTTCTTCAAGAATAGCTATTGATTGCGAGGTTTTGGCATTGGAGTTTGTTGGTGAGGATGAAGTTGAAGGGGTAGATGCTTTGTCTGAGTTGGTCATTGACGCAGAAGGTATGTTTTTATGTAAAGGGACTTTCACCCCAGAAGATGCTTGTAGCCTTTTGCATTCAGCATCATTGTAAGATTCCTCCTCAGCCTCAACAATGAAAAAGCTTTTACCTCAATCCCCTATAATCATTCCCTATTTCAGAATGTAAGAAAATATAATTTTTCCTTGTTTTTATCTAGAGAGAAGAAAAATTCTAGAGAGAGGTAATTCAATATTGAGATATTTTTAGATATAAAAATTCTCCTAATATCTAAAATATATTTTCCAGAAACAGAAGTTTAAAATAAATTCTCCAATGTGCATTAGGAATCAATTAAAAATGATATAAGAAACCTTAGCCTAAGAGTCTAGATTTTCATTTCTAGATTATAGTCCAATTAAAGTTCTTATGGGCCAATAGGATTAATCCAAGTGTTGGGATGAGATAAATCCAAAGAATAAAAGAAAATATCCAAAAATAAGTAAATGCTCACATAAGATGAAGAGTTGACTGAGTACAAGGTTTATTAGTTAAAAATTAAGAGATATTACTAAAAAAATAGATATTTTAAAAAAATGATGAATTTTTGACACCTTGGTAAGGAGAGGGGGAACTTTAAGGTAGGCGTCTCCTTCACATGTGTGGAAGGGTTTTTAATTCAAAAAAATTGTGATATTTTTATCTCTCCTCTCTCCTGGATCAAACTGGATTAAGGTTCAAATCTTGTCCAAACTAAGTCAAACTGAAGCTGAAAAATTCCAGAATCCAGTTGGACTCAGTTAGTGGCCTCCCTCACCTATAAATAGACTCTTATTCTTTTGTATTCTCATTTGTGAGCTATACCATGCTAGCATTACATTAAAATAATCATATTTTCTATTATCCCTTAAATTTTCTCTACTTTTGGGGAGCTTGGAGCTTCTCTCTCTCTTCAACAACTCTTGGAGCTCTCTTCTCCACTTGCTAAACCAATTGATTGGTTGGGAGCTTCACTTGTAGAAAAAGAAGCAAGCTAATCCTCCCCTTGAGGTAAGAATGAATTTTATGGTTTTTTGTTAAGTTTCTCAAATGACTTCTCTTCAGCTTGAGAAGTTTTCTAATTAGTTGTTTTAAATTCAAATCAAGCTTTCCCTAAGAATCTTATTGTGTAATCAAGAAAAAGTTAATCTTTATGCTTATTTAGAATGCTTTCTTATGTATATCTCTCTCTCAAAAAGAATAGTCATTTCTATGACTAATTCTTTAGCAAAAGAATGCTTCTCTTTGATAATTTCTTATTCCAAAACCAAACTCTAGGCTTGTTAAGCTAGAGAATAAGAAAATGGTATTTTCATGATTTTGTATTAACAAAATAATGGTAAATTCTTTTAGATTATTTATAATTAGTTAAAAACTACTTTGATTGATTCTAAATGAGAAATAGATTATCCTATCAATTTTGAAAAAAGAGAAATAATGGAATTAGCTTAATCTAGTGAGATAATCATAATTAAGTTTATGATTATGGTTGAAATTATGATTTAAATCCATAGTTTAGATTTAGGCTTAAAAATAGATCTTTTATCATATTTTCATTACAATGTTTTATTATTTTAAGAAAAAATAAAAATTATCAGTAATAGCACAGCGAAGCTATGGCAAAATTTTCAGAAAATAATATATATCTTATTTTTATGCATAAAGCTAAAATAGGACTTCCTACCATATTCTAGGATTGGACATCCTATCCAAAAAGAACGATTTTCATCATATTCATGGAAAATAAAGTTTTAGTAGTTATGCATAAATATTTAATTAAAAGAAAAGAAATTTTTTTGGTAAATTTATTTTATGCATAAGAAATTTTTAAATGATAAAAGAGGAATTCCCATGACATTTGGAATTCAATCACTTAAATACAAAAAGAGAAATTTTTGGCATATTTAAAATAATGGATATTTTTATTTAATTTAAAAAAGATAAATTTTAGATAAATTTATTTTATGATAAAAGAGAAATTTTTATGACATTTGAAATTCAATCATTTAAATGAAAAAAGAGAAATTTTAAGCATATTTAAAAAAATAGATATTTATATTTAATTAAAAGAATAATTTTCATGATATTTTAAGTACAGAACGGTTTAAATTATATTTTGGTGATGACAAAAGAGAAATTTTCACCATAATTCCACCTAGAAACTTAGGGTTGATAATTAATTTGGTAGAAAGAATATTCTTAGATATTTTAGGTGGATAAATCACCAAATTGATATTTACCCAAATTTAGATTAATGGAAGAAGAGTATTTTTATAAAAACCTGATATTCTCATATAGAACCATTTCCTAATCTATTATGGTTAGGAAGGAATGAAATTCATAAAGTTGGAATTTTCCTTACGGCGGTTAGAAGTTCAGTAGATTTTTATCTGAAGAAAATCCTTAGGAATCAAAATTAGAAGTAAACCGAATAATTTTGGTTAGACCACGATTACGAGAGGAGTGGCCAGTAAACTACTTGTCCACCTCTCAAATCTGAATCAAGCAAAAACCTCGTGACCAATTCCAATTCTTGACACAAAGAATAGACTACCGTTGAATTAGCATAGTTTTCCTTTAACCGACATCACCAAGAATCTAGTTGGAAATTTAGTCAAATGATGGGTAGATTACCCTGATGAGAGATCAATGATTCTCATTAAGAAAATTTGGATTAAGGAAAAAGGGTTTTGTGGAACCAATCTCGAACCAAGAATTCCACTTCTATAGAACCTTTGTTTTCTTTTAAAGAACAATTTTGCACCAGAATGCTGGAGGAAGAATTTGGTATGTGTTTAACTAAGGAGAGACTCGTTTGCAACAACTGGTGGGGAGTCGTCGAGGGATGTCGCTTGTGGCAAAACCTGCCGAGGTCTTGACCAGTCTCGGTATGGTTAAAATGGGACACTTAAGTAAGATCCTAGAGGGTTCTGACCAGGTGATGCACGGGCTCGCGGTTGCTAGGACACCCATGCGTATGTCGGGGAAGATACGGATGAACCGAAAAGAATGACCTTTGTGAATTGACTTTTGATATTGGATCTCGTTGTGGTTGACCAGCTGGTCTTTAACAGAGAGTCCAGATGATATATTTTGTAAAACAATGGACTTAATATTTTGGAGCATTATAATCAGTAACTACCTTGAATTTTGCTTGAAACGTCGGCTAGGGGGCTTGGGAGCTCTTTTCCTCGGTACCTAGGCAAAACAAAACCAATTTTTTATAAAGGAATCCATCAATAGAGTGGTTGGGCAATTGGCTAACCCATGGGCCAGTTGGGGTTAGGCTAGATCGGGGGGATTTATTGATACAAATAGTTACGATTAAGTTACGTTAGTTAGAATAAGTCCTGGGGGAAGGCCCTTGTTCTGTGGGAGCGAATCAGCGGGGGCTGTGCCTCGCTTACTAAAGGAGGAAAAAAGCGGTGATTCTATGGACCAAGTGCAAGTCTCTTCCTTGATCTGACCATGTGACTTTCGGGTTCAGTCGGATCAGTTTGGTTCGTTAAGACTTTGACTCAATAGATCAATTCTCCGGTTAGATGTTTTCCTGCTGGAATCGCCCGTGGCTTCTGGGCGAGGGAAGTTTTTCCGGGTTTGGTATCGTCGGGCTAGTCTCTTGTCTGGATATCCGTGGGCGAGGCCTTGAGTGTGGATCCCTACCCCGTGCGAGAGGCTGACGCTGCTTCCACTGCTAGCACCCTCAGAGTGTTAGGGCATTAAAAATATGTACTTCGGGGATGCCAAGAGGTGTGTGTGTGTGTGGCACGAAGGGGTGCAATGCTTCTTTATATTAATGTAACTTCTCAATGATGAACGTGAATCAGTGAATCAGTGAATCAGTGAATCAGTTATTTCTCTTCTTGTAATTTGCTGTTTGAGAGTCTCTCGTGTATGTTATTCTTCCCTGTTGGGGCTGTGGCCCCAACACATGGGGACCACGATCATGCGAATCTTCTTCCTTTGGTGATGAGGAGAGAACACCGATAGTTTTTCCATACTTGTCTTCAATCTGTGATGCTGTTAACTTAATCTTTTATCCATCTGTAAGATAAGTATACTGTGAATGAAGGTAACCAGTCCCGTAATCGCTTATTGTCTGCGTAAGAATTAAATGCGATTACACTTGGTGACCACGATGTTCGCGAACGCGCACACGTTCTCAGGGGCCTCCTGAATTGGTGGTCCCAGCAACTGGGCGGCGGAGCCACCGTCTCTTTGACAAGCTCGTCATGGCTCAACAAGTAGCCCGCCGCCTCTTTCCACGCGGCAGGGCGGAGGTTGGGTGGCGACGGAGCCGTTCTTGTCCTCCTATCCGCACTCCAAAGGCGGGTGGGCATCCTTTGACACGCCAAACCTCTCCTCCGGATGATGACGCGATGGTTGTTTCCTTCACCACCGGTGGTTCCACACTTGCCGCCTGTCATGATGGCCGTGCCAGCCCACAACATCAAGTATTCCACCCTTTGATCCTCTCCACAAGAAATCAGTTTTTGAGTCTACCCTCAGCAGAGTAAAGCATCCAGATGGCTACTGATAGAATACCCCGTCGAGCATTTTCAGGATTATGATGTGGTGCGTCTATAGTTTTTGCACAGGTTTTGTGTGGAGAAGAAGACAGTAGCCCAAACGCTGGAGCGGCTACGAGTCCTCAAGCAAGGCAAGCGCACAGCGGAGGATTATACTGTGAAATTTTGAGTGCTATTGCAGCGGGTTCCGTAGGTGTAGCGCCGAGCCCAGGAGGTCTTGAATGACTATTTCTTGAAAGGTTTAGCAAAGGACTTACGCACGGCCCTGGCCACTGTGGACAAAGTGAATACACCGCTGGCCACTGTGGACTTACGCACGGCCCTGGGTGGCCACTGTGGACAAAGTGAATACGCCGCTAGTGGCGGTCATTGCTCAGTCTATTCGTGTTGGGGAGTCGTTGGAGGATAACGATTCCACCACCATGAAGCGCCGAGCCCAGGAGGTCTTGAATGACTATTTCTTGGTTTAACAAAGGACTTATGCACGGCCCTGGCCACTCTGGACAAAGTGAATACGCAGCTGGCGGGGCGATCATTGCTCAATCTATTCGTGTCGGGGAGTCGTTGGAGGATAACGATTCCACCACCATGAAGCGGTCCAAGAAGAAATCTAACAATAGCACATCACGGGGACGTCGTTGTGACACAGCTCAGAGGAGGATTCGGACACACGGAGCTCGGACAGTGAATCAGAGGACAGTACCAGTACAGATTCTGATGAGGCACCAGTGTGGGAGACCAAGAAATCTCACAAAAGTGGGAAGGTCAGCACGGGGCCCGTAGGGGAGTCTTCGGCTGCTAAGTCCACAAAAGAAGTGTGGTGTTCTTGTTGCCGTAATCCTGGCCATCCAACGGAATGTGTGATGAACGACAAGTGGTGTGCTATCTGTACCAGCAGCAGTAACTCCCATAACATGTCGAAGTGTTACTTTAATGGGAGGGGGTACAAGGCTCGCCCCAGCAACCAGGTCATTAACATTGGGAAAGACACGGAACTGCCAGAACTCTGAGCCGCATGGGTACAGGTTGGGAGCAATTCTGAGCAACCCTATTGCAACAACAGTGGCAGTAGGGGTGGCGGTCGTGGTCGTGGTCATGGTCGCGGAGGCCGGGTCATAGATCGTCCAAAAATTTATCTTTTCTGCTGCACAGAGGAAGGACATTGGCACCAAGATTGCCCAGAAGCACAGGAGTATGATTGAAAGAAAGCTGAGAAACAAGCAAAAGCTGCAGGAAAATAACTGGCGATGGCCATGGTTCAGATTGAGTCGATGGAGACGACTGTGGATCCAGCGGTGTGCATGGTCACAGGCTCTGGTCACAAATTGAAGCCCCCAGTAGGTGCACAGCGCAACCACTTTTGGATTGGCCCGCACAGGAAGCTGTTCGCCCCAGCAAGTTACTTCTTGGGTGGACAAGCAAGCTCCGGAATGTGTTCCAGTGCCCGGACCAAGTAAAGTGCAGTTTTGGGATAGTGTGACTCTCATTGACGACATACCTTAGTCGGGGCAGCCTCTGCCCCCACAGCCATAGGCCCAGAAGGATCTTCCAGAACAACCGTCTCCCAACAGCCTAGTTCGGTCTCGAGAGTGAAGGATGGGATGGATTGCTCGACTCCCCTCTACAAATCAAATTGGGTCACCTATTGCAGTGTCATCTGTGCAAGCAGCACACTTGGAGCCCGTGTGGCAGCAGTTCCCGTAGCTAATATAAGAATTTCAAAAATTTATGTAGGTTTCCGAGGCCTCACGATTGATCAAGTGCTGTGATCGATGGTGGAGCTGGTGTCAATATTGCAACGGAGTCCACTTGTAAGTGCATGGGTTGGCAAGCATGGGATCCTGCACCATTTCTGGTACGCATGGCTGATCAGAGGAGAGTCCAACCCTTGGGCATCTTGAAAGGCGTGGTGATTGAGGTGGCGGGCATACCCTTTGTCATGTCCTTTGTAGTGCTGAGCGTAGAGGATTCTGCTGAGGAGTACAATCTGCTGCTGGGTCGTCCTTGGTTGCGCCAGGCAAAGGTCTGGCATAATTGGGAGCATAATCTGATGACCATCTGCAAGGGTCGCAGGAAGGTTAAATTTTCTCTGAGGAAACGTCATCAAACTGAGCAATTCAGTTTGGCCTATCATTGCGGAAACAGTGAATATGGCAGATGGCTTGGATGAAGATGAAGAGGATAAATTCTTGCGGGAAAATGAGGATTTGATTCCATTTTGCTCAGTGGATGTGGCAAGTATTGCTACGGAATACCTCAAGCCCTACACCTGCGGTGTGCTTAGTCACTATGGACAAAGGGAACCTCTTTGGGGAAAAATTGCTGAGTACTGAGGAATATACACCTGAAGATAACATGAAAGACATTCTGGAAAAGGAGTGTGCTTTTAAGGCACAAATGAGCCGCATTATCCATGTCAAAGAAGATGTCTTAGAGACCGTTTTCTTAGGTGATGACAAGGAGACTAAGCCGGTGAAAATTAGTACCTTGCTGGAACCCACATTCAAAACTGATCTAGTGGAACTTTTACGGGAATTTCGGGATGTGTTTGCCTGGGATTATGCTGATATGAAAGGTATGGATCCGAAGTTTTACCAACACCGCATTTACTTGAAGCCGGATACGATACCCTCCAGGCAGCAGCGTTATCGCATAAACCTGCATGTAACCATGCAGGTCAAGGAAGAGCTGGACCGCTTGCTGAGAGTGGGATTCATAGCACCTATTGAAAACCCAGACTGGATTTCTCCTATAGTCATTGTCCCGAAGAAGAACAAGAAATTACGCATTTGTGTGGATTACAAAAAGCTTAATGCGGCCATAGTCCCGGACCCTTTTCCTTGCCCTACATGGATTCCATTCTGGATGATATAGTAGGGCATGAAATGTACTCGTTTCTTGATGGATTCAGCGGCTACAATCAAATCCGGATGGCACCAGAGGATCAAGCCAAAACCGCATTCATCACCGCATGGGGGGTGTTTGTGTGCACAGTCATGTGGTTCGGATTACGCAATGCACCTTCCACCTTCTAGCGCAACATGTATTGTAAGATTCCTCCCCAGCCTCTCAAGATGTCCAGCATCTTTCCCTGTAATCAAATCCCTCTTTAGAAATATAAAAGATCTTGTTTCTACCTGGCCTAGAGAGAGAAAATATTCTAGAGAGAGGTTATTCAGATTTTGAATATTTTTGGATGGAAAAATATCTCTTCTTATTAAAATAAGTTCCCCCGAAACAAAAGTTCAAAAAGATTTTCAGAAGGTGCATTAGAAATCAAGTATAATCTGTTCAAGAGGCCTTATTCTAGGGGTCCAGATTTTCTGGAAATTTTAAATTAAGGTTTTGAGGGGCCAATCATATTCATCCAAATATGTGGAGAAGATAAATAGAAGAAATAAAGAAAATCCCCCCAAAAATGAGTAAATACTCACATAAGATGAAGAGTGGACTAAGGACCAACGGAAATACTAAAAAAATGGATTTTTGACACCTCACAATGGGAATTCCCCCCTCATGAAGGAGGCGCCTATTTCACATGTGTGGTAGAGTTTTAAATGATAAAAAATTGAGATATTTTATCTCTCCTCTCTCCTTATTCAAGTCTAGTTCTAAAAAGTAAGCTAAACTGACCTAAAAATGATCAAAAATTGACCAAACTGATTTGTAAAATTCTAGAATCAATTTGCTTGGTTACGAGCTCACTTTTTCCGATAAATAGAAGCCTCCCCCTTTGTTGAAGCTTAATAGTGTTTTATACACTGTTACTCTACTCCTCCTAAGAGCCAAGAACTGTGAATTTCTTAATAATTCACTAGTTTTTTGACCATTCCCTCTTCTAAAGATTTGGTGGCTACTCTTGTTGCAAACAAGAGTAGATCCCTCAAACCATCAAGCCAAAGGAAAGCTCCTAGAATTCATGTAAAATAGAAATCTTATATTTTTCTTTATTATTTTAATGGTTTTTTAATTTTTATTTTGTTTGAAATGATAAATGGATGCTATGCCTTGCTGGAAAGGCTTTCCCCCTCTCTCATTCTTAAAATGAGCCCTTCTTTATCCTAGTTAAGTGATCTTATAGTTGGAATTAAACTTTTCATATTGTTTCTTTTTTAAAAGTGAAATTTGATTAGTTTAGAGTGCTTAAAACCAATTGGGGATAATTTTTAAGTAATTTTAAGATAAGAAAAATTAAAAAATGGTCAGCCATACAAAGGAGGTTATGGAAAAATTTCTAAAATTTGGTGAAATAAGTTTTATCTTTTATCATTAAAAAAGAGTAATCCCCACCATTTGTGTATTCTAAAAGTGTTATTTTCATTCTAGGCATAGAAAAATGCATAGTAGAAATATTTTTATTATAAAAGTGTTATTTTTTTAAGATATAAATTCTATGCATAGAAAGATGCATATCGATTATTTTTTTAAATTACAAAAGTGTTACTTTCATCAATATTGATTTTTATACATAAATAGATGCATAAAAGAATATTTTTTATTATAAAAGTGTTACTTTCATCAATATTGATTTTTATACATAAATAGATGCATAAAAGAATATTTTTTAATTATAAAAGTGTACTTTCATCAAAATGGATGTTTATGCATAAATAGATGCATAAAAGAATATTTTTTATTATAAAAGTGTTACTTTCATCAAATTGGATTTTAATGCATAAATAGATGCATAAAAGAATATATTTTTATTATAAAAGTGTTACTTTCATCAAAATGGATTTTTATGCATAAATAGATGCATAAAAGAATATTTTTTTAATCATAAAAGTGTTACTTTCATCAAAATGGATTTTTATGCATAAAATGATGCATAAAAGAAAATTTTTATTGTAAAAGTGTTACTTTCACTAATATTGATTTTATTTCATAAATAGATGCATAAAAGAATTTTTCTTTTATATAAAAGTGTTATTTCTTTAGAAGTTGGATTTTATGCATAAATAGATACATACAAAAATTTTTTTATATCAAAACAAGAGTTTTCTTTAATTCTTGTTTAAATCCCATGAATATGGGTAAATGAATTAAGTAAATACTCTGGGAAAGAAAATTTTACCGTTTCATATTCTCTAGGATGATAATGAGAAATTTCAGAAAATCTATCGAAGTCGGAATTTTAGTTAAATGATTAATTTATCCCTCATAAGAATTCGTGATTAGTTTTGAATTCAGTTAAGCAAATACTCAATGAATGAAATTCAGTAAAGTAGTAATTAAAATATTACCCTTCGATAAAGATAGTTCAGAGAGAACCTTTCCAGTCTAAAAACCTGAATCAGACTATGACCAAGACATAACTCCTTTGTCAGTTTTTCAAGAATAGACGATGTGACCGGTTTAGTAATCTACACTCAAATCACCCACCAAATCTGAAACTAAGTTGAGACCTTGATTTTGATCTGAGGATCAAGAATTCAGAATTCAAGGAATTTTAAGTTCAGTAGATTTTTATTTGAAGAAAATCCTTAGGAATGAATCAAAGTTAGAAGTAAACCGAATAATTTTGGTTAGACCACGACTGCAAGAGGGGCGGCCAGTAAACTACTTGCCCATCTCTTGAATCTAAATCAAGCAAAAACCTCGTGACCAATTCCAATTCTTGACACAAAGAATAGAACCATTGAATTAGCATAGTTTTCCCTTAACCGAAATCACGAAGAATCTAGTTGGAAATTCAGTCAGATGATGGGTAGATTACCCTGATGAGAGATTAATGATTCTCATTGAGAAAATGTGGATTAAGGGAAAATGGTTTTGTGGAACCAATCTCAAACCAGGAATTCTACTTGCATAGAACCTCTGTTTTCTTTTTATGGATGGGAAGCTAGTTCCTCCACACTCCACCGACTACTCCGACTGCTCCGACCACCGTCACCGTCGGTGTGCTCCGACCACTTCGACCGCCAGTGCTCTTCGACCCCTCTGACTGCTGGTCCCCTTTGAAATCTCATACGCGCATGGCCAACTCCAATGGCACTCATGGAGGCAACCCCCCCTCTCCCTTTCCCAAGGCAGGGAGAGATTCTCTTTGAGATCGTGAGCACCATCTTCCTTTCTCCTCTTCCTTTCCCAAGGTAGGGAGAGATCCTCTTGAGCACCACCCGAGGAGGAGGACACCCAAGGAGGATTTAAGGGGAGCACTCTCTCGGCAGCATAGACAGTCTGGGACATACTCTCACAGAAGAGGACACTCTCTCGGTGTATCACCTTGAGTTCTAGCACAGTCCTTCTATCAGAGCGGAGACTCCCTTGTATCATTCCTTTATGGTATTGTGATTGTAGTGTTGTGCTCTATGTGGTGTTTTTGTCTATCTCTTTGTGTGAGCGAGGTGAGTGAGGTGTGAGTGGTGTGTGTGGTGTGAGTGAGAGGCCTGTAAGGGTACTACGGTGCTAGGTGGTGGTCGGAGAGCACAGTAGATAGTGTAGAGCCTAGGTCTTACATGTCTAGCCAGTGAGGTCGACTCATCCTTGGCACGTATACTTCCCTGAGAGGATCCACACTCCCTTCTCCCCCAACAATAGTGTTCTGGCGGTGTCTTCGAGTTCCCTAGCAAGGACTGGCGCCCACAGCTTAGACAAAATTTGGCGATCACGGTGGGACTTTCCAAGAGGTCAAGGATAGTCTCAATTTTTTTTTCCTTTTTCTTTTTTGGTGATTTTTGATCGTGGTGAGAGGAGTGTTGTTCATGCCCCCGAAGACTAGAGCTTCTGGACAAAAATTTTCAGGCCGAAAACGCATTTCAGGCACGTTAGGACCTCCGTTTTTTAGAAAGCAGGCGATTTCGAACACTGCGGGTAAGTCATCGATTCTCTGCAGAACTCTGTTTAAGAACTGTAGGAAGACAGATTGGTTGTGCAGACATTGTGTGTGCTGCAAGAGGAGGTCAATAGTTGCCATTGGGTGTATGTATGCACATTGAGGTCACTGGTTGTGTGACATTTGAGTGTAGTATAGTACCGCTACAGAAAATACAGCAGTTTGTGCAGGACAAACCAGAGTGTTATTTCTAGTAAATTTGTGTGTCTGGCGAGATGTCAAATGATGGCATAAACCAAATTGTTGCTGAGAAGCTTGATAAGAACAACTTCCATGCTTGGAGGTTCAGGTTGACAAATTTTCTGATGGGAAAGGGTTACTGGGACTACATAGAAGGTGAGCATGAAGAGGCACTGGAGATACCGAAGATCAATCCGACTGCTGCAGATGTGAAAGAGTTCAAGGATTGGAACCAAGGAGCCAGAAAAGTTATGTATTGGCTCTCTTTCAATATGCAAGACACCATGATTGGGCACATACAGGATGCCAAGTCCCCCAAGGAGGTGTGGGATGCCTTGATAAACCTCTATGAAACGAATACCAAGGCACGAAAGATACAGTTGAAGAATGAACTTCATACTGTGGAGAAAAAGAGTATGTCTGTGAATGACTATGCATTGAAGATCAAGGGTACTTGTAATCCCTTGCATCTATTGGCGTTTCAGTAGATGATGATGATAAGGTGGAAGTCTGTCTATGTGGTCTCGGGCCACAATACAAGGCGTTCAAGATGTCTATTCAAACTCGGGAAAACATTCCCAATTTCACAGATTTGGTGTCTATGTTGATTATAGAAGAGAAGAGCTTGGGTGAAGACCAACAGCCTTCACAAAACAAAAACAGTTCTCAGAGCAATAGGCCTTCTATACAAGTTCAGGAAGAGGACGAGGTAGAGGAGGCCATGGACGTAGCCAAGGAGGTGGCCGAACAGGTAATCAGAATTATGGCTAGTAGCAGCAACAACAATAGTCCTAGAATTCACAACAACAACAACACGCAGGTGGAAGAGGCCAATTCAGAGGCAGGGGGAGTCAAAGAGGTCGTGGAAATTGGCAAAGGCAGTATAATGATACACGTGGATGCTTTTATTGTGGTAAGCCCTGGGCATGTGCAGGCAGATTGTTATAAGAAGTAGGCTGACATGCAAAATGGGAAATTACAGCAAAACAACTATGCATCCTCAAGCAGAAACAATGAGGATAATGAAAGGTTGTTTATTATGCAGCATGTCAATAATGCCATGTCTGAAAATGTTGAAGCAGCACATAAAGATGATGTATGGTACGTTCATTCAGGTGCTTCGAACCACATGACAAGTCATGGGGAGTGGTTCAAGGAGATGAAAAACCTTGAAAGACCAGGTTTTGTGGAAATAGGAGATGACAGTGCTCATCCAATTGCCCATGTTGGAGATGTGCCATTGTCTATGCAGGATGGCAGAGTGAAGTACCTTGCAAATGTACTTCATGTTCCGAACATAACAAAGAATCTGGTTTCAGTTGGCCAGATGATTGAGCAGGGTTTGGAGGTTCGGTTTAACCCTGATGGTTGTTATGTTGAAGACTTTAAAGACAAGTGCAGGTTGGTTGCAAAAGGTAACAGAGTGGGCAGAATGTTTACATTGAGAATGTAAACATGCCTGAAGTGAGTGCTGCGATGTTTGCAAATGGTTCAGGAATTGTTGCAAACACAGACATTTGTGAATGTGCAGAGAATGAAGTCTCTGCAGACTAAAGGAATTGTGACAGCGCTGCCAAAGTTTATAGTTGAAGGTATGCAGAAAATATGTGAAGCATGCCAATTTGGAAAGCAAACAAAGCATGTATTTCCACGTGAGAAATGTGAACAGAATTGCACTAGATGTTGTGCATGTAGATGTATGGGGTTGTTGAAATATACAAGTGAATAGGGTGTGTGTGGGAACAAGCCCTTGGTTAGAGGCTATAAAAGAGAATGAGTAAATGTGAAAGAACCTGTGAAAAGGTGAGAAGAATCTACAGGGAGAGAATAAAGGGTAGCATGAGAGAATTTAGGAGTGTGGAGTTATTCTGGGAGATATTCAAGGAAAAGAGAAGAGGTGGAGAGAATCAGGCAAAAGGTGGAGATACTCTGGGAGTGAATCATGGAGAAATCAATGGGATTTGATGCTTGATGTAAACTCTATAAATTGAGGCATAGCCCTAATGAGAATTTGCTGGTTTTTGAGTATCCATGCCTACATTAATCTATTTATTAATTATCCACTAATTACGTCTAAATCATTTGCTAATCACTTTGTTAATGATGTTGATTCTAGTGTATGATCCACCATAGCTCATCATTATGCTCAAATTTCAACAGGGGTCCTACGAAGACCATGTCTATGGGAGGCTGCAGGTATTATGTGACATTTATTGATGACCACACAAGGAAAGTGTGGGTATACTTCATGAAGGAGAAGAGTGAGGTGTTCGCTCATTTTCAGAATTTCAGAGTTGTGGTTGAAAAGCAAACAGGGAAATATGTAAAGTGCCTAAGGTCAGATGGAGAGGGAGAGTACTTCTCCAATGAGTTCTCTGAATTTTTGAAGAAGAATGGTATTCGGAGACAGTTTACATGCAGATACACTCCATAGCAAAATGGAGTTGCTGAGCGAAAAAACAAGCACATTGCTGAGATTGCACAAGCATTGATGGAGGAGAGAAGAATATGCCGCATAGCTATTGGGCTGAGGCTGTTTCTATAGCAGTTTACATCGAACATGACTCCCACTACAGCCATACATGATGTAACTCCAGAGGAGAGGTTTACTGGCAAAAAATCCGATTTGTCTCATCTGAAAGTCTTTGGATGCATTGCATGTGCATGTGCCAAATGAGCTGAGAATGAAGCTGGATCCAAAAGCTGAAAAATGTGTGTTTATTGGGTATTCCCTTGAGCAAAAGGGATACAGGTGTTATAACCCTCCTACACGTGAGTTGAGGGTAAGCAGGGATGTTGTGATGAGCAGCTGGTATGCTGCTGAAAAAGAAGTTGTTGGGGCTGATGTGAGTGGAAATGTGGTTGCACAGAATGCAAGTCAACAATCACAGTCTTTGAGTGGACCAAGAGAGTCCTCACTAGTGGTCCAGTTGATAAACCATGGAGTGGCAGGCTACGTCATAATACCAGTCCTGCAAATGTGATTAGTACATCACATAAAGGAAATGAGAAAGTGATTGAGCCCCTTAGTATGCCTGACGTTTTTGCAGGGCATTCTCATGTTAATGGAGAGTTTAGTGGCTTAGAGATGAGCCTTGAGATGAGCCTTGATGAGGATCTTGGGATACCAGCTATGAGAACACCTGGTGTAAAGAAGGCTATGGAAGCCATGAATGCAAAGCTACAAAGATCTGGGAGAGTGAAGAATCCTGTGCAGAGGTTTACCTATGATGGTTATGTGGCACATCACTATGCATACATGGCAAAAGTTGTACAGGTTATAGAGCCCACATGCATTGATGAGACTGTTGGAAATGTGTGTTGGGAGAAAGCTATGAATGAGGAGATGGATGCACTATATGGAAATGAGACTTGGGATTTAGTGCAATTGCCTGAAGGCAAGAAAACCATTGGATGCAAGTGGGTGTACAAAGTAACATAACAGTGATGGAAGCATAAGCAGGTACAAGGCTAGATTGGTAGCCAAAGGATATGCACGGACATATGGGTGTACAAAGTAAAACATAACAGTGATGGAAGCATAAGTAGGTACAAGGCTAGATTGGTAGCCAAAGGATATGCACAGACATATGGCATTGATTATGAGGAAACTTTCAGCCCAGTTGCCAAGATGGCAATAGTGAGAGTTGTGATAGCAGTGGTGGCTGCGTCAAAGCAATGGTCTTTACATCAGATGCATGTAAAGAATGCATTCTTGCATGAGGATTTGCAAGAAGAGGTGTATATGTTGCAGCCACCTGGTTAAGAGGATGTGAGTCACCCCAAGCATGTTTGCAAGTTGAAGAAAGCCTTGTATGGCTTAAAACAAGCACCAAGAGCATGGTCTGACAAGATTTTTGATGAATATCTTATGGCTGAAAGATCCCTGCCCCCTCCACGCAACGGATTCTGGGTTGCTAGTAGTGGAAGTAGCACTCCTTGCATGGTGCAAGGTCCTCTCACTCGGGGCCTCGCCAACGGATATCCGAACAGGAGACTAATCCCTCGGTTCTTCCAAAACCGAACCCGAAAAAACTTCCCTTGCCCGGAAAGCACGGGCGATTCCTCCAGGATCTTTTTTCTCTAACGTAGTCAAGGTCATTACTGACCAAACTGATCCGACCGAACCTATAAAGACACTAGGTCAAATCAAGGAAGAAACTTGCACTTGGATCATAGAGATCAACGCTTTTTTCCCTATCGAGAGGCATAGCCGTTGATTCTTATCCATAGAACAATTACTATCCAGGGTTTACTTCATCTATCGTATTATAACAGAATTGAGTCTCATTTTATGGATCCATCAGTCTAGCCTAACCCCATCCAGTCCCATGGGTTAGCCAACCGCCCAACCACTGTAGTGATGGGATCCAATTTAGAATTTGGTTAGGTTTTGTCCCGGGTACCAGGGAAAAGAGTTCCCAGGCCCCCTAGCCGGATACTCATGCAAATTTAACACCAGTCATGCCACTTACACACCCAATATGAAATTGCCTTTTTTCACAGATTTAGCCATCTTTAAAACAATCATTTAATGAACCATAGTATCACTGATCACAATCTTCCAAAATATCCGGTTGAATCTTAATTTCCAATCATTCCTTCATTGGAGTATCTATGGTATCATTGGCAACCAGAACGCTCACCTCCTGTCCACTCAGGGGCCTTTTTGATAGTTCCTAGCTCATAGTACCCGACAATATATTCACTTATAAAAATCAAGATGAAATCTCTGTTGAAGATCAGCAAGATCAACCAACAGATCCATATAAAAAGCCATGGACTCATCCATTGAGGACCAGTAAGGTCAGTCAACCAGATCCATGCCCGGATTCAGAAAACAACTCTTACGCCTTGTACCAATATCTTCCACGACGCACGTGTGGGTATCTTTGGTGACCCAAAGCCCGAGCACCGTATGGTCAGCACCCTCTACGATCCTTCGTTGGTCACCTAGCACTTCACTCATAGGCCGCTTCCTTGGTCCATCATCCACCGTACCGGAAGCTCACCATTTAAATCGAACCGAGGCTAGTCAAGACCTCAGCCGACCTTGCTGGTCACCTAGCACTTCACTCATAGGCCGCTTCCTTGGTCCCTCATCCACCGTACTGGAAGCTCACCATTTAAATCGAACTGAGGTTGGTCAAGACCTCGGCCGACCTTGCTACGTGAGACGTCCTCCGTTGACTCTCCTCTCCGTCAGCTGTTGCAACTTTATCAATCAGGTCTCCACGACCTTATTCACAAGACGATCAAAATGCTTCCCCATCATCCTTGACATAAAACAATCATTTACAAACAGTCATAAAATAGTAATTTACAGGTCACAAATACAGTTTCTATAATGAACTCTCGTCTTTCCACATTATCCCTCATGAGTCCACATTACTTATTCCACATTCAATTCATATGTGTACCCATTCTCATCCAATCACATCATTTTTCATCTCATCACATCAGATTCGATCACATCACATATCATTCATTCACATCCCATATCATTCATTCTCGTCCTGATTCACATGTCATCACATCTCATCCATTCACTCATATCAACGTCACATCCACATTCGCATTCATTATTCCACCTACACATCCACATTCGTACATCCACATCCATATCCACATCCATACATCCACATCCACATCCGCATTCATACATCCACATCCATATCCACAACCATACATCCATATCCACATCCACATCCATACATCCACATCCATACATCCATTTTCACAGCCACATTCATACATCCACATCCATACATCCATTTCCACATCCACATCCATATCTACATCCATACATCCATTTTCACATCCACATTCATACATCCACATCCACATCCACATCCACATCCATACATCCACATCCACATCTACATCCATACATCCATTTCCACATCCACATTCATACATCCACATCCATATCCACATCCACATCCACATCCATACATCCATTTTCACATCCACATTCATACATCTGCATCCACATCTACATCCATACATCCATATCCACATCCACATTCATACATTCATACATCCATATCCATATCCATACATCCACATCCACATTCATACATTCATACATCCATATCCACATCCACATCCACATCCACATCCACATTCATACATCCATATCCATATCCATATCCGCATTCACATTCATACATCCACATCCATACATCCATTTCCACATCCACATCCACATCCACATTCATACATCCATTTTCACATTTACATCCATTCATCCATATACACATCTATACCTCTATACATCCACATACACCTTTACATCTATTCTTTTACAAACACATCCACATTTATACATCCACATACACATGCATATCCCTTCTTTCACATATACATCCGCATTCACATCTGCGTACTTCCCATCTCACCCTTGCACATATCCTCTCATCTCTTTCTCATCTCATTATTCACATTTACATCTATTTTCCATTACATCACATCTTATCTTATTTTCATCTTATCACATTCATTCACATCCTATCGCATCCCATACACACATCCATTCACATCCTATCACAGCCCATACACATCTTATCACATCCTATTTTCTTCTTATCACATCCAGTCACATGCTATTACCATTTAATAGCTTTTTCTAGATTAATACCGATAATAGGACTTTTTCTAAATTTCAGCCAATTGCTTGGCCTAATTAAAGATTCTTTTTCTGACAACTAGTCCACCGTACTGGAAGCTCACCATTTAAATCGAACCGACGCTAGTCAAGACCTCGGCCGACCCTGCTACGCGAGACGTCCTCTGTTGACTCTCCGTCAGCTGTTGCAACTTTATCAGTTAGGTCTTCACGACCTTATTCACAAGACGGTCAAAATGCTTCCCCAGCATCCTTGACATAAAACAGTCATTTACAAACAGGTCACAAATAGAGTTTCTATAATGAACTCTCGTCTTTCCACATTATCCCTCATCATTCCACATTCATTATTGACCAAACTGATACGACCGAACCTATAAAGACACTCGGTCATATCAACGAAGAAACTTGCACTTTGATCATAGAGATCAACGCTTTTTTCCCCATCGAGAGGCACAACCGTTGATTCTTATCCTTTGGAAGATTGTGATCAGTGATACTATGGTTTCATTAAATGATTGTTTTAAAGATGGCTAAATCTGTGAAAAAGGCAATTTCATATTGGGTGTGTAAGTGGCATGACTGGTGTTAAATTTACATGAATATCTAGCTAGGGGGCTTGGGAACTCTTTTCCCTGGTACCCGGGACAAAACCTAACCAAATTCTAAATTAGATCCCATCACTACAGTGGTTGGGTGGTTGGCTAACCCATGGGACTGGATGGGGTTAGGTTGGACTGATGGATCCGTTGATCTTCACACTGATTTAGGAGGACTTGATGGCAACCTCTCCACCATCCCCGATCGAGGTTGGCACCCCTTAGAGATTTGTCCTATTCATCCTCATTGTGGTTTTTTCTCAGCTTAACGCTTTTTAACCAAAATTCAGGAATCATCTTTTTCCAATCAGAATCCAAATCAACTCATCAATTCTCAACCAGAATTTTAAAATCATATCAACCACATTCAAATTCATCATCTGGATAGCATTTTTGCTTATAATTTCAAGGTCTTAGATTTACTCGTATATACTACCAGTAAAGAGCTACAGTTATACCCTCAGTATATACGGGTAATCAAGGTCTTAGATTTACTCATATATACTACCAGTATAAAGAGCTGCAGTTATACCCTCAGTATATACGGGTAATCACGATCCTTGGAACTATAAGGTAAATACCATCATGTCTAGGCCTCAAGCAAGTCAGGGATTCCATACAATTGCGGTACTTCCATCTGAAGACCCAATTACCAATTTACGAATTTCAGTCTGAATACCAATTTGTATGAATTTCATCACAAAATTCTAACCTTTTACTGTTAGTTCATAAATTTTTGACATTTTTGGCTTCTCACTTGATCCTCATTAGCCAATTTGCTCTGATACCAACTGAAAGATCCCTGCCCCCTCCGCGAAACGGATTCTGGGTTGCTAGCAGTGGAAGTAGCACTCCTTACACGGTGCAGGGTCCTCTCACTCGGGCCCTTGCCCACGGATATCCCAATAGGAGACTAAATCCCGGTTCTTCCAAAACTGAACCCGAAAAAACTTCCCTTGCCCGGAAAGCACCGGCGATTCCTCTAGGATCTTTTTTCTCTAACGTAGTCAAGGTCATTATACTGACCAAACTGATTCGACCGAACCTATAAAGACACTCGATCAGATCAAGGAAGAAACTTGCACTTGGATCATGGAGATCAACGCTTTTTTCCCCATCGAGAGGCACAGCCGTTTATTCTTATCCATAGAACGATTACTATTCGGGATTTACTTCATCTATCGTATTATAACAGAATTGAGTCTCATTTTATGGATCCATCAGTCCAGCCTAACCCCATCCAATCCTATGGGTTAGCCAACTGCCCAACCACTATAGTGATGGGATCTAATTTAGAATTTGGTTAGGTTTTGTCCCGGGTACCAGGGAAAAGAGTTCCCAAGCCCCGGGTACCAGGGAAAAGAGTTCCCAGGCCGGAAAAGAGTTCCCAGGTCCCCTAGCCGGATATTCATGCAAATTTAACACCAGTCATGCCACACTCACACCCAATATGAAATTGCCTTTTTCACATATTCAGCCATCTTTAAAACAATCATTTAATGAAACCATAGTATCACTGATCACAATCTTCCAAAATATCTGGTTGAATCTTAATGTCCAATCATTCCTTCATCGGAGTATCTATGTCATCATTGGTAACCAGAACGCTCACCACCTGTCCACTCATCAGGGGCCTTTTTGATAGTTCCTAGCTCATAGTACCCGGCAATATATTCACTTATAAAAATCAAGATGGAATCTCCGTTGAAGATCACCAAGAGCAACCAGCAGATCCATATAAAAAAAAGCCATGGACTCATCCGTTGAGGACCAGCAAGGTCAGTCAACCAGATCCATGCCCGGTTTCAGAAAACAACTTACTCCTTGTACCAATATCTTCCACGATGCACGCGATGACCCAGAGCCCGAGCACTGTATGGTCAGCACCCTCTAGGATCCTTCGCAGGTCACCTAGCACTTCACTCATAGGCCGCTTCCTTGGTCCCTCATCCACCGTACCGGAAGCTCACCATTTGGTCAAGACCTCGACTGACCTTGCTACGCGAGACGTCCTCCATTGACTCTCCGTCAACCGTTGCAACTTTATCAGTTAGGTCTCCACGACCTTATTCACAAGACGGTCAAAATGCTTCCCCAACATCCTTGACATAAAACAGTCATTTACAAACATGTCACAAATACAGTTTCTATAATGAACTCTAGTCTTTCCACATTATCCCTCATCATTTCACATTTCTTATTCCACATTCAATCCATATGTGTACCCATTCTCATCCAATCACATCATTTTCCATTTCATCACATCAGATTCATTCACATCACATATCATTCATTCACATCCCATATCATTCATTCACGTCTTGATTCACATGTCATCACATCTCATCCATTCACTCATTTTGACGTCACATCCTTTCACATCCACATTCGCATTCATTATATCACCTACACATCCACATTCATACATCCACATCCTTACATCCATATCCACATCCGCATTCATATATCCACATCCATACATCCACATCCACATTCATACATCCACATCCATACATCCACATTCACATTCATACATCCACATCCACATCCATACATCCATTTCCACATCCACATTTATACATCCACATCCATACATCCATTTTCACATCCACATCCATATTTACATCCATACATCCATTTTCACATCCACATTCAGACATCCACATCCACATCCACATCCACATCCATACATCCATTTTCACATCCACATCCACATCCACATCCACATCCACATTCATACATCCACATCCACATCCACATCCATACATCCACATTCATACATCCGCTCCATATCTACATCCATACATCCATGTCCACACCCACATTCATACATCCACATCCACATCCACATCCACATCCACATTCATACATCCACATCCACATCCACATCCACATCCATACATCCATTTCCACATCCATATTCACATCTACATCCATACATCCATATTTATATCCACATTCATGCATCCACATCCACATCTACATCCATACATCCATATCCATATCCACATTCACATTCATACATCCACATCCATATCCACATCCACATCCACATCCACATTCATACATCCATTTCCACATCCACATTCGTACATCCACATCCACATCTACATCCATACATCCATATCCACATCCACATTCATACATCCACATCCAAATCCACATTCATACATCTATATCCATATCCACATTCACATTCATACATCCATTTTCACATCCTTATTCATACATCCACATTCACATCTACATCCACATCCACATTCATACATCCACATCCTCATTCATACATCCACATCCACATCCACATCCACATTCATACATCCATTTCCACATTTATATCCATTCATCCATGTACACATCTATACGTCTATACGTCCACATACACCTTCACATCTATTCTTTTACAAACACATCCACATTTATACATCCACATACACATGCATATCCCTTCTTTCACATATACATCCGCATTCACATCTGCGTACTTCCCATCTCACCCTTGCACAGATCCTCTCATCTCTTTCTCATCTCATTATTCACATTTACATCTATTTTCCATTACATCACATCTTATCTTGTTTTCATCTTATCACATTCATTCACATCCTATCGCATCCCATACATACATCCATTCACATCCTATCACAGTCCATACACATCTTATCACATTCTATTTTCTTCTTATCACATCCAGTCACATGCTATTACCATTTAATAGCTTTTTCTAGATTGATACCGATAATAGGACTTTTTCTAAATTTCAGCCAATTGCTTGGCCTAATTAAAGATTATTTTTCTGACAACTAGTTTCGTATTCCTTCTCAATTCCTCAATTGAATTATATTCAATATTCTTCTTTTGAATAAAAGAATTCATGGGATTTGTAGAAATCAATTCTACCCATATTTTCTCTTATGGTAAAATAATCATAAATCGAATTTATACTAAAAAAATTCCTCTTCTTCCCATTTAATTTCTAGGATCCCGATTCTGATGTGTGTTCCCAGCTGCCTGAATTCTATTCCCTGAATCTCTTGTCCAGGTGCTACATCGGACCTTTCCTGAACCTGTTCTTTATCCGGCTGTAATATATGCTCCACATCCACGTCAAACACTGGAACAACTGTTGGATTTCCCTTTAGAAACTCCTCTTCCTCATCATCTTCAACTTCTTTTGCCAAGATAGTTTGTGCAAACAATGGTTTCTCCTTGAGTGGAATATTCTTCCTCCCTTACATAGGTATAGTCACTTTCTTCTTGCCTTTTCTTATAACAACCACATTCTCTCCCAATCTTGTCTGACTTTGGCCATTCTGAGCCAAGGTCTTCCCAACAGCATTTCATAAGAGGACGCTGAATCTGACATTCGCATGACCATAAAATTGACCAAGAAGGTCATACTTGCAATTGCAATATGTTGCTGTTTGAGAATTCCTAACGGTTGTACTCTTGTTTGATGTGCCATCTTCACCTGAAAAGGTGCTGGGGCCAACTTTCCCAAGCCCATTTGTGTATAAACAACTTCAGATAAAATGTTTACTCCGGATCCTCCATCCAACAATACATCTTCAAAAATCCTACCCTCAAACTGAACTTTGATTTACAAGCACAACAAAATCAACATCTGCTGGATCAATGTTGTTTACTGCTGGGAGCCCTATTTGATGAACCAATAATTGATTATCCTGATCTTGAAGTTTCCTCAACAACCTCTCCTTAAAACTGGCACCAAGCACAATAACCGATCGAATGACAATTGTAAGGGAGAGTTGATGAGTACCTCAAACCAATCTTTGTCCTGATTTACCTCAAGTTTAATGTTGTCCTTTTGTTACTGTTGGTCGGACTGACTTTCTGACTCCGATGCAGGCACAGCCTGCTTCCTCTGCTCCTTCTAAATCTGCTTCTGTACCTGATCCCTAATTCCTTTCTGCTCCTTCCAATCTATTGGCCCCTTGGATCTAGTGATAGCCATGACTTCAACATCATCAACTTGCATGCATTCATTACAATCACAAACCCACTCTTCCTTATCTTCTTGCTTGTTCTGCTCCTGAGTTGGTTGACTAACACCATCATACTCTTTCTGATCTGAGAGATCAACCAAAAGTACATTAGCTTGAGCTAGTTGCTGATTCTGTTGCTGTTGCTGTTGTTGTTGCTGTTGCTATCATCCTGGTTACCCTGATTATACCTTAGCACAGGCATTCCCCGTTCTTCTCTATGCCTAACCCACAATGGACAATTCAGGCCTACCCAATGATCTGGTGCACCATAGTACACACAAGGCATAGCACCTGGTGGTCTCCTATCATTATTCTCTGGCTCCCTCCATGGTGGTCTTGGAGGTCTAGGCCTCTGAAATGGTGTTCTGCCCCTAAATGGAGCTACTTGATTTGCCCCTACATCAACTCTACCTCTTCCTGCATCAGGTGTAGGCTGTTCTCTGCTTTTAGGATTGTACCAACATTGAGCTGTGCTGTGACCATCCCTTTCACAAATGACACAATACTGCTTCTCCTTTGGTGCTACCATAGAATACCTAAACTTTTTCAACTTACTTACCAAGTCTGCCTCTTTGGGATGCTTATCCTTCTATTTTTTCTTCTTACTTCTCTCCTTTCTTTTTCTTTTGTCCTCCTCTTCATCACTTTCTGATGATGTATTTGAATCCTCCTCCTTGTCTGAATCTGATGTTGCATCTGACCCTTTTTCGGAATCAGAACTGTTATCTCTACTACTCTTTGCTTTTGTCATACCCAGCCTCTTTTCAACTCTTGCTGCAGCAGCAACAAGATCATTGATTCCTCCAGCAATGTCAATGCTTGCCTCAACATTCTTCAAACTACGCCTTAATCCTTTCAAGAAATATCCTGCCAACATCTCATTAGTGGGTCTTTCATTGCCCTGCAATCTTTCAACCAAATTTCTGAATTTTTGAGCATAGTCTTCCACCAACATATTCTTCTGCCTAATGTCCCTGAGTTTTCTCAGAACATCGGTTGGAGTCTTTTCCTTTTTGAACCTTTGCGAAAATGCTGCCTTCAAAGCATTATAATTAACAAAATGTGGTATACCATATTGGCTAAACCAGCTCATGGCTTTACCTTCTAATGTGGCTGCAAACTGCTGAAGTTTAATTGGATCATTGTATAAAGCCTGATAACCACTTGCTTGCCATCTAGTTTCAAACTAGGCTACATGGCAATCTGCATCTTCCTTGGACCCTCCTCTGAATTTAGCGGCTTTGACCGTGGGGTTGAGAGGTGGTTGAGCCATGAGGTTGGGCTGTGGTGGTCTCCTAGGTCTTTGCCTAGTAGCCCCCTGTAGTGGGTCAAACTAGAGACTTCTTCGTACTCTTGCAGATTTTCCTGACAAGAGTAAAGCCCCTAACAGTTGCCTCACCCTGATGCTCCAGAATTCTCTCCCTGTTGGTCTACTGCTCGATTTTCAGAGAGTGGATTCTCCTGACCATCCTCGGCATCTTGATCGTAATGAAATGGATCAATATTGCATGCCTCGGCATCTTGATCGTAATGAAATGGATCAATATTGCCTGCCTCGGCTTGTGCCCTTGTATAATAAACTCTGGCTACTCTTCTCTCCCTCTTTGACATGCATCCTCACTAGCATTCATCGCCTTTGTCCAAATAGGACAAACACAGCAGGATCGCCAATTGTGTTGAGGTTCATCAACACAAACAGAAATAAAACAAGCAGACACAATTGCTCGATAAGAGACATGTCGATTAGGCAAAAACAAAAATTTAGACACAGCAGAAACGCAATGCATAGACAGAGATTCGATAGAGTAAGGTCACACAAGAGATAAAACATTCAAAATTCTGCTTCATTCTTTCTTCTTTACATTACATTGCTTCCCCTTCTTTTCTACCTTGCTTAAAAACGTTACTCTTTCCCCAAAACGTTAGAGGGTGGCTCTCTCCCCTCATTGCCCACCTCCTCTCTTCCTCTCTCTTGATCTCTCCCCTCATTGCCCACCTCCTCTCTTCCTCTCTCTCTCTCTCTCTCTCTCTCTCTCTCCCTTCACTCCCCACCACCGACCACCCCCTCCCTTCACTCCCCCACCCTTCTCTCTCTCTCTCTCTCTCTCTCTCTCTCTCTCTCTCTCTCTCCCCCCACCGACCACCCCCCCTTTTTTTCCCCCTCTTCACCGACCAAGCCCACCCCACCGACCAACCCCCCCCTTTACATCACCCCACCGACCAACCCCCTGCTTTACATCACCCCATCACTCCTTCACTCCTCCACCCCTCTCTCTCTCTCTCTCACCCCACCGACCCCCCCTTTACATCACTCCCTCACTCCCTCACTCCCCACCACTGACCACTCTCCTTCTATCTCTCCCCACCGACCACTCTCCTTCTATGTCTCCCCACCGACCAACCTCTCCCCCTCACTCACTCTCTCTCCCACCCCCCCCTCTCTCTCTCTCTCCCTCTCCCTCTCCCTCTCCCTCACCCCACCGACCACCCCCTCTCTCGCTTACCCCACCGACCACCCCCTCTCACCTACACGCCTCCCCCTTCTCTCTTGTGACCCCACCACCCCATCTACCCCCTCTCCCTTTCTCTCCCTCTCCCTTATCCCACCGACCACTCCCTCTCACCTATGTGCCTCACCACCCCCGGCCCACCGACCAAACCCCCCCTCACTGACCATCGCCCCGCCTCTCACCTCAAGTTCTCAACCCCTCTCTCCCTCCCTCTCTCACTGTCACCCCCCCTCTTTCGCTCACTGACCCCACCCGTCCCTTCCCTCTCCTCACCATCATCCCTCGTCCCTCTCCCGCTTAGCGACCCCACCCCCCCTCTCTCTCATGCAGCCAACTCACCGGCCCCTGTGTGCAGGGCCACTCCCCCCTCTCCTCACCAACCCACCATCACCAGCCCCCTCACCAACCCACCGTCACTAGCCCCCTCACCGATCATGCACCAGCCCCCTCTCTCTCACTCGACCCAACCCCACCCTCGCTCCCCTACGCACCCCCCTCTCCTTCTCTCATCGGGTGCAGCCAGTAGCCCCCTCCCTCTCCCACTTGACCCCACACCCTCTCCTTCGCCACCCCACTCGTCTCCCCCCTAGCCTTCACTCCTCACTCACATTGGTGCGCAGCCCCCCGACCCACCCTCTCTTTCCCCTCTCTCCTTTGCAACCCTGCACTCCCTGCTCCTCCCCCACGAATTTAATTTAAAAAAAATAAAAAAAAATCAACAACAACGTCTTTCTCCCTGACCCCCCCTAAACGTCTCTTGGCTTCTCTCACCCTCACCGACCACCCCCTCTCACCCCCTCCCCTCACTCCTCACCGACCACATGCTCCTCACCCCCTCACCTACCTCTCACCCCACCGACCACCATCCCTCTCCTTCCCCCCTTCCCTCGGGTGACCCCACCACGTTCTCTCCCTCACCGTCACCCCACCGTCCAGCCCCCCCCCTTGTTCACTCATCCCACCAACCCAACCCTCTCCCCTCTCGCCCGCAGCTCTCTCCCTCCCATTCCTCACACTGACCAGCACCCCCCTCACTCTTGTGTAGCATCCCCCCTCTCCTCTCTCGTGTGCAACACCCCAGCATCCCCCCTCCTCGCCCTTGCAACCCCACACATACTCGAGCCCCCCTCACCCCCCCACACTCTAGCCCCCCACTCTCCTCACCCCACTGGCTAGCTCCTCACCCGACCAGCCGCCCCAGCCCCCGCAGCTCTCATTCCCTCCTCTCTCACCTCACCTGTGAGATCCCACTACCCCCTTCGTGCACCGGATCTCGTTTGCTAGCAGTGGAAGTAGCTTCTTGCGCGGGGCAGGGTTTCCCACTCGAGGCCTCGCCTCCGAATGTCCAGATACGAGACTAATCTGGTAACTAACCTTCACCTTATTAAACCAGATAGAAGGAAAACTATTATAGACTTAACTTGAAGAAATCAACGCTTTTTTCCTAACTGAAATCAGGCATAGTCGTTGATCTATTCATTTGAGAAGTCTTCAGGTTATTATTTAACTATTCAAGTTCTAAGCATATTCCTATTATTCAATTTCATTATATTAAAACTCTACTAATTCTAGCCATCCGGCCCATGGGTTAGCCACCGCCCAACCACTGGAATTGGTAGAACCAGACAATTACTTACCCACCCATAATTGAATGCCTTTCTTAACTTTTGCTTTCGAATACAAATACGCACACACTCCTCTTTAAAATTTAACTTATAAAACAATCCAATGACAAACAATTATTGGTTACAGATGTCATAACTCAAAATTTTCATCCAATCCTTGTTTCTAAAAAAAAACAGTATCACTTTGGACTCTCCGTTGAGACCAGCTGGTCAGCCAACGAGATTCAGTAAACAGATTACAAAAATCATTGGTCCATCATACAAATCTTCCACGACATACGCATGGGTGTCCTAGGCACCGCGAGCCTATGCATCGCCTGGTCAGAACCCTCCAGGATCCTCCTTAGGTGTCTTGGCACTTCACTCAAGGACCGCTTCATCGGCCCTCATCCATCGTACCGGAAGCACACCATTCTATCACATGATCTACTTCCCGAATTGGAGGCATCTCTGTTAGCTCTGCCGGGAATAAATCATCATACTCACTTAACCATTCTGGTTCTTTAGCCTTTAACTTTGTGTCTACCAGATTCATTTTGACAACGTAAATGAGCTGCTTCTTTCTAAACCATTTCAGTAATTTAGAAGCTTTTACTAATTACAAAACTGGGGATCCTGAAATTTCGGTTCCTTGAACTTTGTTTCCCGTGAAGTTCACGGAAGGAAATGGTTCCATTATGACAGTGAATGTCGGCTTGATTTGTGTGGAGCCAATCCATTCCAAGGATCCCGTAAAGGTAGGACTCTCAACTCACAGTCAGTTATATTCCCATCTAGATTAAACTGAATACAATCTGTCTCATGGTGAGTGAAAAGGATCTTCCCATTGGCCAATTCAACTTGCATAGGTTTCCTTGATTTCTGCTCTAAGACTAGCTTACGCAAGCATCCAGGGAAAATAAATGAATGAGTATTGCCTGAATCAATCAAAAGTTTGAATGACTTACCCTTATACTGAGCTGGAGTATGGATGACAAAGAATTGATGATTTGGCCCTTGGTTTTCAATTGCGGCATAAATCTGGCCTCTTTCCTCTTCTACTACTTCTGCTATTGTAACTGCTCTGGCTGTTGCAGATTGGGACAGAAATCTTTCTCTTTGGTTACCCCAGTTCTGGGAGGGAGCTCTAAGATTACTCTATACAGAGGCAGATGGCTGAGATGGATTCCTCCTGGGATTGCCCTAATTTCTGGGATTGCCCTGATTTTGACAAGACAGACCCTGATTTGATTGATACGAAGGGACTGGTCTCTGCATTCTAGGTCCTTGACTTCCCTGTCCTCTTGACATGGCAGGAGTCGGGCAGTCTTTAAGCTGGTGACCGAAACCCTGACATCCAAAACATCTGTTCTTTCTTCTAAGCTCATCCCTCTGAGTCCTTGAAAAAGGTGGGGCTCCTGAGAAAGTGTTCTGAGCATCTTGATTCTGATTGGGGCCTTGCTCGGGGGGTCACTATATGTAAATCCTCTATATCACGTGCGTTCAAGGCCTATTTAAAAAGTCCCTTATCTGTGAATTTTTTAGTGAATATAATGTATCCTTTCCTATTCAAATCTGTAATGTTTTTTAAAATACAATAAATAAATCCCCTCTGTAAATATATTTCTATAAGTTTTAAATATTTAAAATGTCCTTCTGTTGAACCCACGTGATACTTACATATTTACACGAGTGACCCCCCCGAGGGGCCTTGCTGCCTCTTTGGGGGAGAAAAGTTTGAAGCACTTCCCGGGGTTTGGAACCTTTTAAAGTTTTAGGGTACAGGCTTTGGCGGGACCTTGACAACAAATGCCTTGGCAAAGTCCTTTGCCATTCTGACAGCTTCCGCCATTGAGACTGCTTTTGCATTTTTCACTAAAGTGTCCAATGGCTCATTCATTCCTCGAATGAATCTGTCCATTAGCTCCTCTTCATCCAAAAGTGGAGAATATTTGAGGAGAAGGGCAAATGCCTGATGGCATTCTTCAATTGTTCGGCTATCCTACTTCAACTCCAAGAACTCAGTCATTTTGGTTTCCAGGAAGCCCGGAGGACAGAACCTCTTCCTAAGGTAAGCTTTAAGATCTAACTAGGTCTGGGTATTTTGGTTGAGATGGTTTCTCTCGCAATGGTTACTCCATGCGACCCTAGCGGCCGTTTCCACAATTTTTAATCTAGCAAGAGCCATCTTGCTCCTCTCATTATAATCGGTTACATCAAAGTACTCTTCCATTGCCTCAATCCATTTTTCCACTGTTTCTCCTAACTGTTCTCCTTCACCCTTGAATGGACCAAGTTGGGATCGGTGCAGGGCTTTACGAACGTCTGGATCTAACTCTTCATCATCGATAAGAGGATCCGGCTGCCTAGCACGGGCTGCGCTGTCGTGCCATGGCACGTCTATGATGTGAAACCGTGCATGTGAGGCCATCAAATACACATCCAGATGCATGGGGTTAAATGCCATGACGAGTCATTATATGATGCCATGTACATATGTTCATATTGTAAATGAGGTTCAATAAGACGAGCTGAGGCTGAGCCAGATCTAGGAGTTTTTGTATATGAGTATGGAAGATGATGGTTTTGCTGTTACTCAGAGCTCATGGGCAAGTTAGAAGCATCCAGTTATATATGATGGCATGAGGGCATACCAATGCACAAAGGAATGCATTTATGAAGACATGGAGAAATACTTGAATGAACAATTGAGGATTCTATAAATCACATGGGCCAATATGATGATTTATAAACTATGAAGGCGTCAAGAGTAATGGAGATTTAATGGACATCACAGTGCCAATGGAGATTTAATGGACATCACAGTGCCGAAGAGTTTATTGAATGTGGGGGAATTAAATTAGATGAACCACTTTACATTGAGGACCTTACCTTAATGTTAAGGTTAAGAATACTACATTAAAGGGATAAGAGGCAGCATACGTGGAAGAGTGAGGGATTTCCTTTTAATTAGAATATTCTGGATATTAAAAAAAAGAAGGCATGCGCAGTCTTTTGGAAATGGGCAAGGCCGACTATTAAGCTGCAAAAGGCGAAAAACGCCGCATCTCTTGCGGGAATCGGAGGGAGATAACCAGTTCGTGGGAGCGAAAGAAAACCAGTCTGCAGAAAATATAACCAGAAGGGAAAATGACCAGTGCTCCTAATTTCTTGACGACGGCTACTGTTCGTGATGTCTTGGGTCTCAAACTGAAGAGGAATTGAAGGGTAATAAGATGACATGATTCTCAGAAAATCCTTCAAGCTACGTGTAACAATGTCCTCACGCCTACAGCGAGGTGGCGAGTAGAGGGAAAGAAACGAAATCAGAAATTCGTTTCTTTTCTTTTAAAGAGATAAGCGAATTTTTTTTTAAAAAGGTTTCCCTTCAAAAAGCTTTGGAATGAGGTCTTGTATAGTTTTTTTTTAAAAATACTTTGGAGAACCTTAAAGCTTGGATTTCAAATTCTATTTAGCTGGGCTTTAGAGTGCAAGATAGGGAACTTTCAAAAATTACAAGATTATGTGGAACATATGCCATGCTATTTTGCTTGTGAGATGTTAGAATATTAAGGCAGGTTTTCAGGTGATAAAGTGCATCTCGAAATAATGGTTTTGATGGCATTGGATGTAAAGGATGTAACTGATCACATGTATATTGGAAAAATTGGAAGGCCTTGTTATGCCTACATGTGAATGGTTCAAAGGATTTCATGCAATTTTGTGCAATCATCAGGATGAATTCAAGGATGTATTGAGGTGAATCGACACATGTATTTGTCATTGGAAATAGTGATGTTCAATACTCCTTGGGAAATTTTGTGTGTGAGTTTCATTGTTAGATTTGACATTCACTCTCACAGCTAGAAGTCTCGTACTTTCCTGGCTATACCGCACACTTCACGACATCTTTGGTGAACCCGACGTGAAACTGCTAGGGTGAGAGTGTGGTGAAATATACAGGGAAGCTATGGCTGAGAATTCTGAGGGTCAGGGGGTTCATTTTGACCCCAGAGTTATGCAGATGTTTCAGATGTTTACCATGTACATGCAACAACAACAAGCTGCTGAAAGAGGACAAATTTCTACGACTAAAGCATTACAATCAATTGTGAAAAAGATGGATCAATTTGATGGGAAGGACATTACAAAGTACCTGCGCAATTATATAAAGGAGATGGAGCTAAATAGGGTGACTGAGGAGGACATGGTTCGAAGTTTCGAGCTGGTATGTGTTCCTGAAATAAGAGAGCGCATAAAAGGATTGCAGACAGCACATGGTGGCAGAAATTGGGAAGAGTTCAAGCTTGCTTTAAAGGATGAATATTTTATGGAGGATTCTGAGCGAGTGACCAAACGAACTTTCTTGGAATGGGTCACAAAATCTAAAATGGGAATTTTTGCCACAGAATTGCTAAGAGAGTTTGAGAAGCGTTATGCCCAGTTGTCAAGGATAGAGCGTGCAACTTTGGATAGAGAAAAGACAGAGCTCTTCTTACAAGCAGCTGGGAAAGATCTCCAGGAGAAATTGGAAATCCTCCTTGAGGATAAGGACACAGAACAGGGATTAAAGAGTGATTGGAATGATGTTGAGGATGCAGTTACTATGTTAGCAAAGCGGCAGCGGAGGAGGGATAAAATGGTGATGGGCTCTGCAACCCCCATAACTGCTGTCACCCCTGAGAATCTATCCAAACCAGCTGCTACAATTCCAAAGATAGATGGGCCGATGGATGAGCTTATCAAGGGTATGCGTGACTTAAAATTGAAGATGTCCAGGATTGAAGAAAAAGGTCTACCATTGGGGCAGGCTTCTATGCAAAGGCCTCAAAGCAAAGAAGGGTTTACATATAGATGCATATGGTGTGATGACCCAGAGCATGCAAAGAAAGATTGTGCTAGCTATAAAGAAGCCCTTAAAAATCAACTTGTGTTTTTCAAAGATGGGAAAATCCATCTTACAGAGACTGGTCTTCCATTGAGTACAAACTTTGGGAAAGGAGGGATGAAAAAGCTGGTAGAGGATATGGCTGCTAGTCATGCCATTTCTATGGTTGAGGCAGCAACCTATGGATTAAAGGTTGGTCAACTAAAGCAGGGATTTGAGAATGATGAGGATTATGAGAATGAGAATTTTTGGCCATCAACAATGGAATTAATTGCGTCAAAGAAAGTGTCAAAGCAAGCTTTGCATGAGGCAGGTGATTGTATACGTCTTGAGACTGGCTGGGAGGAGCCTGTGGATTCTTTATCCATTCATGCCTATATTGCCAAATGCCAAAATAATGAGGCACAGGTAGAGGAGAAGCGTAAAAGGGAAAATGAGGAAGGAGGGCCATCAAAAAGAGTTACACGTGGAAGTGAAAAGAAGGATCCTGGGCCATCACATATGCCTCCACAGCATAGCAGACCTCCACAGGATGTTTCAATGGAAGAAGTGCCAGCAAAAATGAAGGAGAAGGGTAAAGGGAAAAGTCCACTCTATAAGCTTCAATCTGATAGTGAAGTTGCACAACAGATCTCAAAAAGGTACTTGAAGAAAGGATTCTAAACAGCAGGGTGGAATTCACACTAGGGGAAGTCTTGGGAATTGCAAAGAAAGAATTTCATGATGAGATAATTGATATTATACGAAGAAAAAGGCAGTCCATAATTGAATCTATTCCATCACAAGGGGAGGCAAGCACTTCCAAGACTCATGGAGTACAGGTACAGAAAAAGGAAGAGAGAGAAAATGTGGTGGAATGTAATCACTCTGCTGATGGGGCACGACAAGTGCGCTTTGTGGAAGAGGATGATGAAAAAGAAGTTCTTACAAAGAGTCATTACTCCAGGAGCCATTGGGCAAGAGCAACCACTGAAACCCTTGTCAAGATAGGTGATTTGGAAGAGCCATATGTCGCTCTAATTGATCATGGGTCTGAAATAAATCTTATGGCTAAAAATCTCTACAACAAATGTAAATGGCCAATGGATGTGGATCATGGGTGGATGATTAAAGCAGCTAATAACTCATCTGGAGAGCTTTATGCAGCATGTCCAAATGTAAGGGTAACTATAGGGGATGTGAAGGATGATCATAATTTCTTTGTTCAGGAGATGTCATCGTATCCCCTTATCCTTGGGCAACCCTACATTACAGCTGTAAGGATGGAAACAAAGGTTTTGGATGATGGTTCAGCATATGCAAGAATAAGGAGTAAAGATGGCAAAAAAGCTATTCAGTTTTTAACAGTTTGCATTAATCATGAAAGGAATCGTGAGTCTCTTCGAGCACAGTCACTCCCAAAGATAAACAGAGAGTTCATGAATTACAGGGAGATGAGGGATTTTGGCCAGGTGCCATTGTAAAGCGGGATTCCAATGGTACAAGGGGAAATGAGTTCTCGCAGGACTCAATCAATGTAAATAGCTTTTCAGCAAATTTTCAGGGATTCTCCAGCTATGGGTCACTGGTTTTTGTAAAAAGCAAGGATTTGAAGCGTGGCATGCAAAAACATATACAAAATGAACAAAAAAATTTTGAGCAGTGTGGTCTTCTAGAGAAGAATGAGTTTATTTCAGGGGTGTTTGATGAGGTGTCATTTGTAGATACTATGGATGTGCTTTTTGATATGGGAAGAGCATGCTTACAGGGTGGAAATGAAAGGATAGAGGTGTCATCTGTGGAGATGTATGATATAATCCAGGAATTTGAGGGGGTGGAATGTAAAAACATGAATTGTGAGATGGATGCTCATGTTGATACAAAGTACAAAACGGTTGCAAAGAAGGTGAAACCAGTTGCCTTGCCCTTGCCACCAAGAAGCAAGCAGAAGATAGATGAAGCTTCTATGCAGCCAAATCTTAGAGATCCGAAGAAAATTGGGCATAAATTTACTCAAGAAACTCTAAAAGAGCTGAAGATTGGTGAGAAGGATTTTCTGTTGCCAGTTGAAAGGGAATGCTTTGAGGAGATGCTTGTAAAACATGGGAAAGCCTTTGCTTTTCAGCCGCATGAGATAGGCTGTGTTGATCCAAGTGTAACAGCACCAATGGTGATCTTTACTGTTCCACATGTGCCCTGGAACCTGCGGCCAATTCCAGTACCAAAGGCTCTCTTGCCAAAGTTGATGGAATTACTAAAGGAAAAGATCAGGATGGGAATCTTGGAGCCTTCATGTGCCCCATATTCCAACAGATGGTTTACTGTACCAAAGAAAAATGGGACATTGCGCTTTATTCAAGACATGCAACCTGTAAACAAAGTCACAATCAGGAATGTGGGAGCAGGTCCAATTGTGGATGAGTTTGCAGAAGCATTTGCAGGGAAAGCTATATACTCTATGGGTGATCTGTATTCGGGATATGATCAGTTCTAGCTGGATATACAAAGCAGGGACTTGAATGAGAACTCCTTTGGGATTAGTAAGGATGTGTACCTTACCACAGGGAGCCACCAACTCAGTGGCACATATGATGAATGGAATGAATAAAGTCTTACGAGACTTCATACCACAAAAAACTATGCCATTTTTGGATGATGTGCCAATAAAGGGCTGTGATGAGAAAGACAAAGATGAGGATTTGGATTCAAAAGGGTGCCGCAAGTTTGTGGCAAATCATATAAAGGATTGTGACATGATTCTATCCAGGCTTGAAGAAGTGAATCTTACTTTATCTGGGCTGAAATCAGTGTTTGGAGTTGGTGAAGTGCTAATAGTGGGACATCTTTGTAGTACTAGTGGACGCCGTCCTTGTCCAGCCAAGATAGATGCAATACAAAGAATGAAGGAAACATGCATTAATGTTACAGAGCTGAGGAGATTTCTTGGAGCATGTGTCTTTTATGTTATTTGGATCCCACATTATGCACATGTAGCAGATCCTCTTTATCAACTTTTGAGGAAAAATCAAAAATTTTTGTGGAGTGCAGTACATATTAAAGCTATGCGGAAGCTGAAATATTTGCTCCAATCATCACCCATTTTGAGAAAGGCAGATTATGAGTGTGGCAGGCCTGTGATTGTTACAGTTGATACTAGTCCTACTGGGATAGGATGGGCAGTAGGGCAAGATGATGAGGATGATCATAGGTATGTAATTAGATTTGGAGCAAAGGTGTTAAGCTTTCGGCAACGAAAGTATCCACAGATCAAGAGAGAGTTATGGGGGATAGTCACTGCTCTAAAATGTGAAAAAGAATATCTTATTGGGGCATCTGTACTTGTGGAAACTGATTGCTTGCCACTTCTTGGGATGATAGCAAGCTGTACCACTCCAGATATTGCTATGCTTAGGTGGATTGCTTATATCAAGTCACTAAATCCTGAGTTTGAGCATATTGCGAGAAAAGATAATCCAGTTGTAGATATGCTATCAAGAGCCAGGTATGAAGATGAGAAAGAGATGATTAGTGACATTGATGATGTGGGTACAAAGTTCTATACTACAGCATATGCAAAAGGGGATCATATTTGCCTATCAAATGCACTTGAGTCTTTTATTGAGGAAATATATGAAGGAGATTGGTTGCTTATTGGTCAATATTTGAGTACTCTGACAAGACAAGAAAATTGGTCTGACTCAGAATTTAAGAGGATCCGCAGAAAAGCATATTGATTTAAAATGGAGAGTAATGATGAGAAAAAAGGTGCCTCCTTCATGAGGGGGAATCCTCACTCTGAGGTGTCAAAAATTCATTTCTTTTATATTTCCTTTGGTCCTTAGTCCACTCTTCATCTTATGTGAGTATTTACTCATTTTTGGGGGGTTTTTCTTTATTTCTTCAATTTACCTCCTCCCCCTACATTTGGATTAATCTTATTGGCCCCTCAAAACCTTAATCCAAAATTTTCAGAAAATCTGGACCCTTAGGCTAAGGTCTTTTAAGTAGATTTTAATTTATTTCTAATGCACCTTAGGAAATTCTTTTTAAACTTCTGTTTTCGAGGAATTTATTTTAATAAGAAAGGATATTTTTCCATCCAAAGATATCTAAAAATTGAGTTACCTCTCTCTAGAACATTTTCTCTCTCTAGTCCAAAATAGGTAGAAATAAGATCTTTTATTATTCTGAAAAGGGAATTGATTACAAGGGAAGAAAATGGACATCTTGAGGGCCTAGGGAGGAATCTTACATCACCACCAGCTCCCCTTCGCTCTCCCCCCTCTCTCACCTCACCACTAGCCCCCCTTCGCTCTCCCCCCTCTCTCACCTCACGACCAGCCTGCTCTGGGGTGCGCAGTAGCTCCCCTTCACTCTCCCCCTCTCTCACCTCACCACCAGCCCCCCCCCCTTCGCTCTCCCCCCTCTCTCATCTCACCACGACCCCCCCCCCCCTCGTTTTCTCTTGTGCCCCCCTAAACCTCACGAAGACCGCCCCCAAAAAATAAAACCGCCTTCCCAACTCTTTTCTCTCTCACCCTTTAGGTTATTTTTCATTTTTTCTTTTATTTTATTCATATTATTAATTATTTTGTTCTCATATTCATCGACCCTCTCTCTTCTTTTTCTATCACCAAGCAACCACCACTCTCTCTCTCTTTCCTAGCCACCCTTCTCCCGTGCCCTCATTTGCCTCCCACACCCCACCCTTGCAGTAGAGTTAGTGTCTCCGACCTAGCCTTCATCACGGAGGAGCACCCAATGAGCAGATTCTCAGGGGTAACAGCAGTTATAGGAGTTCCCGAGCTCATCACCATTTTATCCCTCCTTCGTTGCCGCTAAGCTAGCATAGTGACCGCATCCTCAACATCATTCCAATCACTCTTTAGTCCCTGCTCTGTATCCTTATCCTCGAGGAGAATTTCCAGTTTTTCTTGGAGATCTTTCCCAGCTGCTTGTAAGAAGAGCTCTGTTTTTTCTCTGTCCAAAGTTGTACGCTCTATCCTTGACAACTGGGCATAGCGCTTCTCAAACTCTCTTAGCAGCTCTGTGGCAGAAATTCCCATTTTAGGTTTTGTGACCCATTCCAAGAAAGTTCGTTTGGTCACTCGCTCAGAATCCTCCATGAAATATTCGTCCTTTAAAGCAACTTGAACTCCTCCCAATTTCTGCCACCATGTGCTGTCTGCAATCCTCTTATACGCTCTCTTATTTCAGGAACACATACCAGCTCAAAACTTCGAACCATATCCTCCTCAGTCACCCTGTTTAGCTCCATTTCCTTTATGTAATTGTGCAGGTACTTTGTGATATTCTTTCCATCAAATTGATCCACCTTTTTCACAATTGATTGTAGTGCTTTGGTCGTGGAAATTTGTCTCCTCTCAGCAGCTTGCTGCTGTTGCATGTACATAGTAAACATCTGAAACATCTGCATAACTCCGGGTTCAAAATGAACCCCCTGACCCTCAGAATTCTAAGCCATAGCTTCCCTGTATATTCCACCACACTCTCACCCCAGCAGTTTCACGTCGGGTTCACCAAAAGCTGTCGTGACGTGTGCAGTCTAGCCGAGAACACACTGGGTGTCTGGCTGTGAGAGTTACATCCAAAATCCTAGCAAGGAAACAGAACAAAACATATAATTCTTCAAGAAGCATAAGACATCTCCATTTTCAGCTTGAAGATTGTACATGAATTGTGTATCAAGAGCATGATCAGATCCAAGCATAGATCTCATGACCCTTTATCCAAATGCCATATACATGTCACATGTAGGCACCACACAATCTTCAAAAGATTTCCACATACATTTTTCATCACCCGAACAGAACTGTGCTGGTGTCACCATTCACTAATACATTCTAATCGAGTTTTTTAATAATACCAAGCTTTCAACCATAGAGTAGATACACGATTTTGCTTTACAAAGAGATGCAAGAAATCCACATTAAAGTTAGTTGCTATTCACCTTTTCATCCTCCACTACTTTGTATCTATGACTCAGTTTGGGAAGACCTTGAGCAATACGTGCATTAGTCAACCCTGCTGGTAGTTGAAGTGAGACAAACCACTGGTACTCAGTGCGAAAAGAACCAGCTTGATTTATAGTAGCTCAGGGCCTAGTGTTTCTGAGGCGATGAAGTCTTTCTTGTTGTTTCTAATGCATCTTCAGTGCGCCGACTGCCTTCACATGCTTACGATTCTACTCATTTCCAGTTCAGACGATCACCTCCCTCTTCTGTACTCAACCAGCGCTCTCCCCACAGTCAGCTAGTGTTCTCAGAGGCCTTCGCCACCACCATCGAAAGCCACCAGTAGCTCTGCGCCTGCTTAGCTCACCAACCCGTCGCTCATTAATATCTGCAGCTTAATTTGTCAAAAATTACATGAAGCATATCACTAGACGTAGCCTGAATTCCTCTGTATTTTGAAATCCTACATGACATGAACAGAAGATGTTTTCTATTTTTCTGAATCTCTGGTTCGTCTCCTTCTCTGGTCCTGACTCCTTCCCGTTTCCTGCATATCCCCCTTTTTTGATTGCGCTACCTCTGGTTTTTCTTCATTTTCCCGCAAGGGAATCGGCGCCCCCACCACCTTTTGCAGCTGAAAACACGTTTATTCCATTTTGAAATTCCACGCTGCGCCTACCATTCCATGCATCTATTTTAGAGTGATAACCATAAAAAAATCAAACTCCTTCACACCACAACTTTGCTAAGGGTGTTTCCCACGCCACATCAAAAGAAGCTTCATTTGACATCCTTATTACACATATGACCTTGCCATCAGAAGCATATGATCATGACCACGACCATTATATACCATAAAAGTTTTCTGTCTCAGTGTTAATATCAACTCAACCATGATAGACATGGCTTATGAGCATTTCACCATCTCATGGAATCAGTAAAAGCAGTCAAACCCACAAGCATAATCCAGTCCTATCAAGGCACAGGGTTTCTGCTATCTCCAAAATTCTCCATAAGCATAAAAACTCCACGATTCACACCACACTGTCAGAGGCTTCGAGACCTGGCTCAGCCTCAGCTCTACTTATTGTTCCTCATTCACAATATGAACATATATACTTGTGCATCATAAAATGACTCAAGTCATGGCACTCAATCCCATGCATCTGGATTTGCATTTAATGACCTCACATGCATGGTTTCACACCATAGGCGTGCCATGGCACGACAAGGGCTCGTGCAGTTGCTTTGACCATCGTCACCGCGGCCACCGAGCTGTCATCTCCACTGGCTGAGGTATCATTTCCTCGCTACCCTCCTCTAGGTCCTCCATTATCTTTTTTTTTATCATCATCACAGGAGCTTGCCTTAGTAGGGTTGGCTCACTTTGACTCTTTAGATTTCACCACTACATCATCGGAGGAGTTATGCAGATCCTTCTTGGTAGACTTAGCCACCAAGCACATCCCCACACTCACCACTGCCTACATTAGTGAGGTTTTTCAGTTTCCCACCATTCCCAAACATGTAGATAGGATTGGGTATTTCGGGATTCCTGAGAAGGATTGGGTATTTCAAGATTCCTGAGGAGGATTGGGTCCTTAACCTCCTGGGGTCAGTCCCTGGGATGATTTCTAGGCGGAAATCCCCCCATGACCCAGCATCCCCCATCATCTCCTTGGATGCTAGCACTTTGGTGTCGGCATAATCGCTTCACCCCCCACATTTTTTAATCTATTATCTCCTCACCCGCCTTGCCCCCCGCCTTGCCCCTCATCCCCAACCAGGAGTACTTCGCCTCCCCTTGTTTGATGCATTTCTCTCTTTACACACCACTCGGCCCTTTTATTGGGCTGCACTCATCTCCATTATTCTCTGCTCCACCGTCGCCGCCTGTCTCACATCTACACACACACCAGCTTTATGCTTTGCTCGTTCATTATTCACACACATGGCACGTTACTTTTACACTCACTCGATGGCCCATCCTAAGCGCCATCCCTGGTTCCCCCTCACGACCTCGCACCCGAGCTTGACTCCTTAGAGAGCAGCCATCATCGCCATCCATCCCACGGCCACCCTCGTCATCGTCATCCATCCCACAGCCACCCTCGTCATCGGCATCCACTCCACCCCCAGCCTCATCATCGACACCTTGCCCACCATCAACATCCATCCCACGGCCACCCTCATCATTGACATCCATTCCACGGCCACCCTCGTCTCATTGACACCTTGCCCACCATCGACATCCATCCCACAGCCACCCTCATCATCGACATCCACTCCACCCCACCCTCATCATCGACACCTTGCCCACCATCGACATCCATCCCACCCCCACCCTCGTCATCGACATCCACTCGACCCCCACCCTCGTCATCCATGGACACCTTGCTCATCATCGACATCCCCCCACTACCACCTTTATCATCGACGGCTCTATCATCAACTACTCCTTTGTCACCCTCACACCCCATTCTCCTTCCATGGATCATTGCTTCCCAGGGATCCGCATCACACCACATCTCCCTGGTTTCCCCTCCGGCGTCACCACTATCCTTGCCACCCTCTCCTTCCGCACCATCCACAAATGGTCAGCCATACAAAGGAGGTTATGGCAAAGTTTTCTTAAATTTTGTGGAAAGAAGTTTTATCTTTATGTTATTCAAAAAGAGTAATCCCCTCCGTTTGTGTATTTTAAAAGTGTTATTTTCATTCTATGCATAGAAAGATGCATATGGGAAATATTTTTATTATAAAATTGTTATTTTCATTAGATTTAAATTCTATGCATAGAAAGATGCATATGGGAAATATTTTTATTATAAAAGTGTTATTTTCATTAGACTTAATTTCTATGCATGGAAAGATGCATAAAAGAATTTTTTTCATTATAAAAGTGTTACTTTCACCAATATTGATTTTTATGCATAAAGTGATGCATGAAAGAATTTTTTTAATTATAAAAGTGTTACTTTCATCAATATTGATTTTTATGCATAAAGTCATGCACAAAAGAATTTTTTTAATTATAAAAGTGTTACCTTCATCATATTGATTTTTATGCATAAAGTGATGCACAAAAGATTTTTTTTAATTATAAAAGTGTCACTTTCAACAATATTGATTTTTATGCATAAAGTGATGCACAAAAGAAAAATTTTATTATAAAAGTGTTACTTTCACCAATATTGATTTTTATGCATAAAGTGATGCATAAAAGAAATTTTTCATTATAAAAGTGTTACTTTTATCAATATTGATTTTTATGCATAAAGTGATGCACAAAAGATTTTTTTTAATTATAAAAGTGTTACTTTTATCAAAATAAAATTTTATGCATAAAATGATGCATAAAAGAATTTGTTTTATTATAAAAATGTTACTTTCATCAAAATTGATTTTATGCATAAATTGATGCATAAATGATGTTTATATCAAAATTAGGGTTCTCTTTAATTCTATGTTTAATTTCCATGAATAATTGATAAATGAATAAGTAAATACTTTGTGAGAGAAAAATTCTATCGTTTCATACTCACTCGGATGGTAATGAAAAAAAAACTCAGAAAAAACTATCAAAGTTGAAATTTCAGATAAATGATTAAACTATTCTTCATAGGAATTCGTGATTAGTTTAGAAATTAGTTAAGCAAATATTCAATGAATGAAATTCAAAAAAAAAGTAATTGAAATATCACCCCTTTTGAGAAAGATATTTCAGGAAGAACTCTACCAGACTCAAATCCTGAATCAGGCGATGACCAAGACCAAACTCCTTCGTCAGTTTCAAGGAAAGATGATGTGACCAGTTCAGAAAAAAACGATGTGACCAGTTCAGAAAAATATACACTCAAAACACGCACCGAATGTGAAACTAAGTTGAGACCCTTTTGATTTTAGTATGAGGATCAAGGTTACAGAATTCGAGGAATTCTGTTTGGAATTCGGACCTGCGATCCAGGAGTTTTGGATATGGATTTAAGATATACTCATTGTATTCAAAAGAAGATCAAAATTGAAAACTTGCATAGAAACCCTGTTTTCTTAAAGGATTGTCTTACGCCAGAATGCTGGAGGGAGCATTTGATATAGTGTTTTTCTAAGGGAAGTTCGGTTGCAACAGCTGGCCAAGAGTGTTCAAAGGACAGCTCACGCGGCAAAAACCTGCCCAGGTCTTGACTAGCCTCGGTATGGTGAAAAATGGTGTGCTTCCGATATGATGGGCGAGGGCCGACGAAGCAGTCCTTGAGTGAAGTGCCAGGACACCTAAGGAGGATCCTGGAGGAATCTAACCAGGCGATGCACGAGCTTGCGGTGCTTAGGACACCCATGCGTATGTCGTGGAAGATATATATGTATGATGACGAAAAAAATTATTGTAATCTGTTACTGGATCTCGTTTGCTGACCAGCTAGTCTCGGGGGAGAGTCCAGAGTGATACCTGTTTTTAAGAAACATGGAACTGGATGGAAATTTTGAGTTATGATATCTGTAATCAATAACTGCTTGTTCAATGGATCACTTTATAAGTTCAAGTTTTAAAGAGGAGTGTGTGCGTATCTGTTTTCTAAAGCTAAAGTCAAGAAAGGCATTCAATTATGGGTGGATGAGTACTTGTCTGGTTCTACCAATTCCAGTGGTTGGATGGGGTTAGGCTGGAATCAGTAGAGTTTTAATAATAAAATTGTTTAATAGGAATACGCTTAGGACTCGGTAGTTAAATAAAATCCTAAAGACTTCTCAAATGAATAGATCAACGGCTGTGCCTGATTCAAATAGGAAAAAAGCATTGATTTCTTCAAGTTAAGTCTGTAATAGTTTTCCTTCTATCGGGTTTATTCAAATAAAGGTTAGTTTAGTCTTTTGACCCCGTTAGAGAATTCGTTAAGAAATTCAAAAAGGTGGAATCGTCCCCGTTTTTCGAGCAAGGGAAATTTTCCCAGTTTCGGTTTCAGAATGACCACCAGATTAATCTCATGCCCGGACATTCGAGGGCGAGGTCCCAAGTGGGAAACCCTGCCCTGCACAAGAGGGAGCTGCTTTCGCTCTGCCAGCAAAAATCGGGAATCTCGTGCGCGGAGGGGGCAATGGGATCTCACAGCTGGTATCAGAGCACTGTTGTAAACTTATGAAACAGGAGCAGAAAGTGCCTAAAATTCTAAAGTAAATCTGCGAAAGAAATGTTTTCACTTGCTAAGATTATGTTTGAAATGAATTCATAAATTGAAAACTCATAAATAGAATTGGATTTTTAGATGGATACCCCAAATTTGTTTAGCATTCCTGGACTTTCCTAGAGTCAAGATATGATGGCCTTTACCTTCGAACATCTCGTCAACTCCGCTACAACCCGTGTAAGTAGAGTGAGGCTTGCCCGTCACTTTGAGGATCTATACTTCCCTCATCCTTTAGAGCAACGTCGGTATATGTGGTTCTCTGGAAGAGGAAGATGTATTAATATCAATACCAATCAACGTCAGAGACTCAGGAAAAATATTTCCTTTGCCATGATCTTGATAAGGCTAGGGGTTGTTCATTATGTACAACTCTTTAATAATTCACCAGGGAATTTTAGAATTTCTTGCCGAGTTTTTAGGCTTCTTAGCCGCCGCTTTATCCCTAGAAGTAGAATTACAGCACCTCTTTCAGTGATGAAGTGTGTTTATCATGGCATGTCTCCTTCGTAGTTTTGCTTCTTTATGCGTATGCGATTGAGGCAATGACTTTGGAGCCATGATGCTCTATGTATATATCTCAAACTTTTGATAATAAATATGTTTTGCAAAAAAAATCAAACTGTTATAATGATTGTGAATATGGTTAATAAAATTATCATAGTAAATCTTGTTTCAAGAAGTATGATGAAATAATTATTTGTTTAAAGAATAAATTGTAAAAACTAAATAATCATAAATCTGTTGTCAAAGTTAAGTTGACGAAAATCTCGTTTTGTTAGAATCATGAGGCGCGTGGCCTGTGCAAGGTAACCGAATCCTCTAATCGATGAGGAAGAGTTAGACCCAGATGTTCATAAAGCCCTCCAGAGATCCCAACCTGGTCCCTTCAAGGGTGAAGGGGAGCAGTTAGGTGAAGTAGTGGAAAAGTGGATTGAGGCACTGGAAGAATACTTTGATGTAACTGGCTATAACGAGAGAAGCAAGATGGCTCTCGCCAGGTTAAAAATTATGGAAACGGCCAGGGTTGCTTGGAGGAATCATTGCGAGACAAATCGTCTCGACCGAAATACCCAGACCTAGAAAGATCTTAAATCTTACCTCAGGAAGAGGTTCTGTCCTCCGGGCTTCCTTGAAACCAAAATGAATGAGTTCTTAGAACTAAAGCAGGATAGTCGGACAATTGAAGAGTACCATCAGGCCTTTGCCCTTCTCCTCAAATATTCCCCACAATTGGATGAAGAGCAGCTAATGGGCTAGATTCATTCGAGGAATGAACAAGCCATTGGACACCTTAGTGAAGAATGCCAAAGCTGTCTCAATGGTCGAAGCTATCAGAATGGCAAAGGACTTTGCCAAAGCCTTTGTTGTTAAGGTCCCGCCAAAGCCTGCACCCTCAAACTTTAAAAGGTTCCAAACCCTGAGAAGTACTTCAAACTTTCCACCCCCAAAGAGGTAACAAGGCCCAAATCAGAATCATGATACTAGGAGATTCAAAAGTGAAGGAAGACCCTTCCCACAGAACACTTTCTTAGGAGACCCACCTCTTTCAAGGATTCAGAGGGATGAGCTCAAAATTGAGAACCAGTGTTTTGGATGTCAGGGTTTTGGTCACCAGCTTAAAGACTGCCCAACTCCTCCTGCCATGTCAAGAGGACAGGGAAGTCAAGGACCCAGAATGCAGAGACCAGTCCCTTCTTATCAGTCAAATCAGGGTCCATCTCATCAAAATGAGGTCAATCCCAGGAGAACTCCAGCTCAAACATAGCTTCCCCCCTGACTAATCTTCTCAAGAAGAATACCCCGTTTCAATGGTCTGCGAGGTGCCAGAGTGCTTTTGATAAGCTAAAGACCACCTTGGTAAACCAATCCCATTCTGAAGTTGCCAGATTTCTCTCTACCCTTTGAGGTAGTAAAACTGATGCCAGTGGTTTTGCCCTGGGAGGTGCACTCATGCAAGAAGTTCATGCAGTGGCCTATGAATCCCGAAAACTCAGAACGCATGAGAGGAATTGTGCTATCCACGACCTGGAACTACTTTCAGTAGTCTATGCCCTGAAGTTGTAGAGACATTACCTACTGGGTCAGAGATTCACTTTGATGAGACAGATCATCAGAGCTTAAAGTGGATCTTCACTCAAAAGGATCTCAACATGCGCCAAAGAAGGTGCATGCAGACCCTGCAGGAATTTGATTTTGAAATTAAGTAGGCAAAGAAAATGTGGTAGTAGATGCCCTCAGCAGAAAAGCCTCCTTGCTTGCAATTACTGTAGTGTCAAATCCTTTGATTAATGAAGCAAGTGAGAAGATCATGCAGGATAGATTCTTTGGCCCTATTGCTACCCTACTTATGCAGGAAAGCAAAACTCCTCAGGAGTTGAACCGAGTTCAAGGGTATAGCCTGGATGATGGAATTATGTATTATAATCGCAGGCATTCCAAAAAATGATGAGGAGACTAAGGGTCAAATTCTGAATGAAGCCCATGATAGCCTTATTGCATGACATCCAGGTTTCATCAAGACCTACATGTCTATAAAGAAAAGCTTTTTTTGGCATGATCTAAAAAAGGATGTACTTAATCATGTACATCAATGTCTCACATGTCAGAAAGTCAAAGCCGAGAGAGTAAAAATGCATGGGAAGTTACATCCATTAGACATCCCCCAGATGAAGTGAGAATGTATCAGTATGGATTTTATTACTGTATTACCTTCAGTGCAATCAGGTTACAACTCCATCTTTGTGGTAGTTGATAGACTAACCAAAGTTACCCATCTGATTCCAGTAAAAGAAACCTACACTGTAAGTGAATACCAGAGTGTTCCTCAAGGAAATCTTCAGATTGCATGGCCTACCCAGGAGAATAGTAAGTGATCGAGATCTCAAATTCACGTCAAGATTCTGGACTGCGTTTTTCGAAGTAGTAGGAACTTTCTTGGATCTCAGCACAGCTTACCACCCCGAGACCGACGGTCAAACAGAAAGGGTAAACCAAGTAATCGAAGATATACTTCGAGGACAGGGAACCCAAGAAGTGGCTAAGCTATCTGCACACCTAGTCGAGTTTGCTTACAATGCTTCTTATCACCGAAGTATCAGGATGAGCCCTTTCAAAACTCTATATGGAAAACAAGATTGCTTAACTCCATTAACTTGGTCCGACCCATTGATAAGGGTCAAGATGTCCAGACAGATGCTTTTGACGATATGGAGCAGCAGATGCAATCGATTCGTAAAGATATAAAAGCTGCCCAGGAAGCTGCCCAAGATAGACAGAAGTAGTATGCAGATAAGAAGAGGACAGATAGAAAATTTGAAGAAGCAGATATGGTCTTCATTCAAGTACGTCCCAAAAGAAGTTCTCTATCTCTTGGGAAGTACAAGAAGTTATCCCCGAGGTATTGTGGGCCATATCTGATTACAAAGAAAGTAGGTGACTTAGCCTATGAGCTTCTTTTGCCTCCTCATCTCAAAGTACATAATGTATTTCAAGTCAGCCTACTTAAAAAGTATGTGCCGAGCCCGAATCATGTGCTTAATGATGATGAGCTCTTAACTTCTTCAACCCAAGGGTTGATGGAACTCCAACCTGAAGAAATCCATGATGTTCGAGAGAAGGTTCTCAGGAACAGAATTCTGAGAGAATTATTGGTCAAATGGAAGTTCTATCCTTTTGAAGATGCCACCTGGGAGAAAGAAGCCGAACTGATGCGGGATTATCCCCCGGTTTGCGAGATGAGGACATCTTGCGTTTTTCAAGTGGGAGAGAATGTAAGATTCTTCCCCAGTCCTCAAGATGAGGACATCTTGCGTTTTTCAAGTGGGAGAGAATGTAAGATTCCTCCCCAGTCCTCAAGATGCCTAGTATCTTCTCCTGTAATCAATCCCCTCTTCAGAATAATAAAAGATCTTGTTTCTACCTATTTTGGCTTAGAGAGAGAAATTATTCTAGAGAGAGATTATTCAATTTTTAGATATTTTTGGATAGAAAAATATCTCTTCTTATTAAAATAAATTCCCTCGAAATAGAATTTCAAAAAGAATTTCAGAAGGTGCATTAGAAATAAATTATAATCTGCTCAAAAGGGTTTATCCTAAGGGTCTAGATTTTCTAAAATTTTTAGATTAAGGTTCCTATGGACCAATAAGATTAATCCAAATGTAGGAAGGAGATAAATTGAAAAATAAAAGAAAAACCCCCCAAAAATGAGTTAATGTTCACATAAGATGAAGAGTGGACTAAGAACCAAGGAAAATAGTTAAAAATTTGATTTTTGACACCTCAGGATAGGGATTCCCCCTCATGAAGTAGGCGCCTTTTTCTCATCATTGCTGTTCAATTTTAAATCAATAAAATTAGATATTTCATCTCTCCTCTCTCCTAATTCAAAACTAGATCCAAAAAGTGAACTAAACTGACCCAAAAATGATCAAAATTTGACCAAACTGATCTGGAAAATTCTAGAATTAGTTTGCTTGGTTAGAGGCTCACTTTTTCCTATAAATAGAAGCCTTCCCCTTTGTAGAAGCTTAATAGTGTTTTATGCACTATTACTCTACTCCTCCCTAGAGCCAAAAACATTGAATTCATTGATAATTCAGTTGTTGGAATTAGGGTTGCAAGAAAGCACACAAAGCTTGGAGAAGAAGAAGCAAGAATGCACACAACACACAATGTATTAGATTGCGACAATGTACAAAAGATAAGTTAGCCCTAGAATGATGGGCATATATACAAGCCGGGGGAAAAAACCTCCTAAAGAGGGAAAAAGTGCCTCGGCGGTCCTAAGTGTGTTCACACACATCACTGCCTATATATATGGCAACAAATCCCCCCTGGGAGTGATGGTGTGAACGAGAGCTGGCACTCATGTATAGGGAAGTGCCATGCCCGAAGTAGATCAGTCCACAAAGGGGAGCAAGCCCAAAGCTTTGCGGAAAGCTTCGAACTTCTCACGAGGAAGTGCCTTTGTGAAAAGATCGACGAGGTTGTCTTGTGTTGGCACATAGGCCAAGTTGATCTCTCCTACTGAGAGTCTCTCCCTGACATAGTGATAATGCACCTTAATGTGTGTTGTGCGAGCATGAAAAATTAGGTTTCTCGCAATTGCCAATGCGCTCTGACTGTCAGTGTAGATAGAGGTGGCAGACTCCTGTCCAACACCCAAGTCAGCCACCATAAGCTGTCTGAGCCACACACACTCAACCGTAGCTGTGAAAGCTGCCCTGTACTCAGCTTCACAACTAGAAGTGGCCACAATAGGTTGCTTCTTGCTCAACCAAGATATGCATGAGCTACCGAGCATGAAACCAAAACCACTTGTGGACACTCTTGTGTCATAGCAACCAGCCCAATCTGAGTCCGAAAAAGCATGTAAATCTGGCGGCAACGATCCCCCCTTGGTATAAAACAACCCAAGATGTATGGTGCCATTCAAGTAGCAAAAGATGCGTTTAACTGCCTTCCAATGCTGAGACCCTGGGCTATGCATAAACCTGCTCACCTGTGAGACTGCAAACTGAATGTCCGGCCTCGTAATGCATACATAAATGAGGCAACCAACAGCTGTCTGATAGAGTGTGACATCAAAGTGATCTCCAACATCATAAAGACTCAACTTTAAACCTGTCTCCATTGGAGTAGCAATAGGCTTGCAGTCTTCAAGGCCAAATCTCCATTGTTGCCATATATATAGGCAGTGATGTGTGTGAACACACTTAGGACCGCCGGGGAACTTTTTCCCTCTTTAGGAGGTTTTTTCCCCCAGCTTGTATATACGCCCATCATTCTAGGGCTAACTTATCTTTTGTACATTGACACAATCTAATACATTATGTGTTGTGTACATTCTTACTTCTTCTTCTCCAAGCTTTGTTGCTTTCCTGCAACCCTAATTCCAACAATTGGTATCAGTTGTTTTGACTATTTCCTCTACAAAGAATTGGTGGCCACTCTTGATCCAAGCAAGAGTAGAACCCTGAATCCCTCAAGCCAAAGGAAAGCTCAAAAAACTCCATGTAAGTTATAAATTCTACTTTTTTTAATTCTATTCTATGGTTTTCTGATTTTTTGCTTCTTTTAATTTGAAATTGGATGTTATGCCTTGATGGAAAGGCTTCCCCCTTCTCTTCATTGAGAATTCAGCCCTTCTTTAACCAAGATGTGTAATCAAATAAATAGAGTTAAACTTTTTGTATTGTTTACTCTTAAAAAAATGAGAATTGATTAGATTAGAGTGTTGAATTCATCTTGGGGTAAATTCTAAGTAGATTTAGAATGTAAAAATTTGAGAAATGGTCAGCCATACAAAGGAGGTTATAGCAAATTTTTCTTAAATTTTGTGGAAAGAAGTTTTGTCTTTATGTTATTCAAAAAGAGTAATCCCCTCCGTTTGTGTATTCTAGAAGTGTTATTTTCATTCTATGCATAGAAAGATGCATATGGGAAATATTTTTATTATAAAAGTGTTATTTTCATTAGATTTAATTTCTATGCATGGAAAGATGCATAAAAGAATTTTTTTTATTATAAAAGTGTTACTTTCACCAATATTGATTTTTATGCATAAAGTGATGCATAAAAGAATTTTTTTATTATAAAAGTGTTACTTTCATCAATATTGATTTTTATGCATAAAGTGATGCATAAAAGAATTTTTTAAATGATAAAAGTTTTACTTTCATCAATATTGATTTTTATGCATAAAGTGATGCACAAAAGAATTTTTTATTATAAAAGTGTTACTTTCACCAATATTGATTTTTATGCATAAAGTGATGCACAAAAGAAAAATTTTATTATAAAAGTGTTACTTTCACCAATATTGATTTTTATGTATAAAGTGATGCATAAAAGAATTTTTTCATTATAAAAGTGTTACTTTCATCAATATTGATTTTTATGCATAAAGTGATGCACAAAAGAAATTTTTTTAATCATAAAAGTGTTACTTTTATCAAAATAAAATTTTATGCATAAAAGAATTTTTTTATTATAAAAATGTTACTTTCATCAAAATTGATTTTATGCATAAATTGATGCATAAATGATGTTTATATCAAAATTAGGGTTCTCTTTAATTCTATGTTTAATTTCCATGAATAATTGATAAATGAATAAGTAAATACTCTTTGAGAGAAAAAAATCTATCGTTTCATATTCACTCGGATGGTAATGAAAAATAAAACTCAAAAAAAATATCAAAGTTGGAATTTCAGATAAATGATTAAACTATTCTTCATAGGAATTCGTGATTAGTTTAGAAATTAGTTAAGCAAATATTCAATGAATGAAATTTAAAAAAAATAGTAATTGAAATATCACCCCTTTTGAGAAAGATAGTTCAAGAAGAACTTTACGAGACTCAAATTGTAAGATTCCTCCCCCTTCCCCTGTAATCAATCTCTCTTCAGAAATATAAAGACCTTGTTTCTAACTGTTTTAACCTAGAGAGAGAAAATATTCTAGAGAGAGAATATTCAGATTATGAATATTTTTGGATAGAAAAATAACTCATCTTATTAAAATAAGTTCCCTTGAAACAGAAATTCAAAAAGAACTTTCCAATGTGCAATTGGAATTAATTGGAACTGGGTATAAAGGACCTTAGCCTAAGGGTCTAGATTTTCACAAATTTTTGGATTATGGTCCAATTAAGGTTCCTATGGGCCAATAGCATCAATCCATGTGTAGGGAGGAGATAAATCCAATTTGTAAAAGAAGATACCCAAAAATGAGTAAATGCTCACATAAGATGAAGAGTTGAAAATGTACAAGGTTTATTAGTAAAAAACTATGAGCAATATTAAAAATATGAGATATTTTGGGTATCCAAAAATGAGTAAATGCTCACATAAGATGAAGAGTTAAAAATGTACAAGGTTTATAAGTAAAAAACTATGAGCAATATTAAAATGATTCCATTATGACACATATGTAAGGAAGGGGAGTTCTTTAAAGGAGGTGCATATTTCACATAAGATGAAGAGTTAAAAATGTACAAGGTTTATTAGTAAAAAACTGTGAGCAATATTAAAAATATGAGATATTTTGGGTATCCAAAAATGAGTAAATGCTCACATAAGATGAAGAGTTGAAAATGTACAAGGTTTATTAGTAAAAAACTATGAGCAATATTAAAATGATTCCATTATGACACATATGTAAGGAAGGGGAGTTCTTTAAAGGAGGTGCATATTTCACATGCTTGAATGAGTTTTAAACTCATAAAAATTGAGATATTTCATCTCTCCTCTCTCCTCATTCAAGTCTAGTTCCAAAAGGTTAGCTTAACTGACCTAAAAATGGTCAAATATTGACCAAACTGATTTAGAAAATTCTAGAATCAGTTTGTTTGGTTAGGAGCTCAATTTTTCCTATAAATAGAAGCCTCCCCCTTGTTGAAAAATATATAGTGTTTATGCATCGTTACTCTACTCCACCTAAGCCAAGAACTATGAATTCATTAATAATTCACTAGTTTTTGGAGCTTCCCTCTTTCTTCAATCCCCATTAGTGGCTCCATCAACATACTTAACCAATTGATTGGTTGGGGGCCTCTACCGTGAACAAAGAATCAAGCAATTTGTAAGGTAATTAGTGAATATTGATCTTTTCTATAATTTCTCAATGTTTCTCTCTTCTCAACCCCTCTCAAGCGTGAGAAGCTTAATTGGTATGGTTTTTTTTTGAATGCTATTGAAGTGAATTGATAATGTTAGTGAAGAGTTACATAATTTAATAAATGCTATTGAAGTTAATTTCCATTTATGTTTAAATTCTAATAGTTTTTATGTAATTTCTCTCTCTCAATCAAGAAATGGTCATACTCATGACCCATTCTCAATCCAAATCAAGCTTTTCATAAAGCTTTTCCTTAACCCAAGATTAAGCTATGCTTGAGGCCAAATTAATGGCTTTTTTCTATGCTTTTAGTTTATGTATATTGATGATTCAATCCATTATGGATGAATGATCCAATTAGAGATCATTTTAATTATTTCCTTAATGATAAGCTTTATCCCTTAGAAAAATTGAGATTTATCAGTCATAGCAGCGGAGCTATGGCAAAATTTTTATAAAAATTATGCATAAAATAATTTCATTCAAAGCATAAAAAGAGGACTTCCTACCATATTCTAGGAATTATCATCCTAGATTAATTAAAAGATATTCATTGTAATCAAAGAGAAATTGATTTTTATATTATGCATAATTGATTTTCATGCATAGGAGTATGCATAAAAGATAATTTTTTAATATTAAAAGTGTTACTTTTATCATTTTTAAAAGTCATGCATAGAAGTATGCATAAAGGAAAAATTTTTATATCAAAAGTGTTATTTTTACCATTTTTATTTCATGCATAGAAGTATGCATAATGGTTAAATTTTTATATCAAAAGTGTTACTTTTACCATTTTTATTTTCATGCATAGAAGTATGCATAATGGATAAATTTTTATATCAAAAGTGTTATTTTTATCAATTTTTATTTTCATGCATAGAAGTATGCATAAAGGATAAATTTTTATATCATTTTATCATTTTTATTTTCATGCATAGAAGTATGCATAAAGGATAAATTTTTATATCAAAAGTGTTACTTTTATCATTTTTATTTCATGCATAGAAGTATACATAATGGATAAATTTTTATATCAAAAGTGTTACTTTTATCATATTTGAATTTCATGCATAAAGGTATGCATAAAAGTTGATTATTTTATTATAAAAGTGTGTCTTTTATTATATTGAATTTCATGCATAGAGGTATGCACAAAGGTTGATTATTTTATTATAAAAGTGTGACTTTTATCATAATTGAATTTCATGCATAGAGGTATGCATAAAAAGTTGATTATTTTATTGTAAGAGTGTTACTTTTATCATATTGGATTTCATGCATAGAGGTATGCATAAAAGATATTCTTTTTATACTAAAAGTGTGATTTTTCTCATAAATGGATTTTATGCATAACTTAGATGCATAAGAGAAATTCTTTTATTCTAAAAGTGTAATTCCTACTAAATTGAATTTATGCATAGGAAGATGCATAAAAAATTGATTTTTAATTCAAAAGTGTCATTCTCATCTAAATTGAATTTATGCATAGGAAGATGCATAAAAGATTGAATTTTAATTCAAAAGTGTCATTTTCATTTAAAATGAATTTATGCATAGGAAGATGCATAAAAGATTGATTTTACTTCGGAAGTATTAATCTCCTTAAATGGAATTTATGGATAAGTAAATGTGTAAAGAAATCTTATATCAAATATAAGAATTCTCTTGTATTCTATAAATAGATACGAGATGTGATAGGATGTGATAAGAGGTGTATAAGAGGTGATAAGAGGTGATAAGATGAATTAAGATGTGATAAGATGTGTATGGGATGAGGTAAGAAGTGTATGTGATAGGATAAGATGTATATGGGTTGTGATAGGGCAAGAATGGATGTGATGTAAAAGATTAGATGTGAAGGCATATGGGGTTATATGAATGGGAATGTGAAAATGGATGTATGTATGTGGATGTGTGGATGTGGAGATGGGAGTATGGATGTATGAATGTGAAAATGGATGTATGCATGAAGATGTATATGCATAGATGTGAATGTGGATGTAGATGTGGATGTATAGATGTGAATGGGAATGTGGATGTGAATGTGGATGTAGATGTGGATGTATGGATATGAATGGAAATGTGAATGTGGATGTATGTATGTATGTATGTGGATGTATGTATGTATGTGGATGTAGATGTGGATGTATAGATGTGAATGGGAATGTGGATATGGATGTATGTGAATGTGGATGTAGATGTGGATGTATAGATGTGAATGGGAATGTGGATGTGGATGTATGAATGAGGACGTGATAATGGATGTATGTATGTAGATGTGGATATATGGATATGAATGTGGATGTGGATGTATGAATGAGGACGTGATAATGGATGTATGCATGTAAATGTGGATATATGGATGTGAATATGAATGTGGATGTGGATGTGGATGTATGGATGTCGATATGGATGTGTATGTATGAATATAGATATGGGATATGGATGTATAAATGAGGATGTGAAAATGGAGGTATACATGTAGATATGGATGTATAGATTTGAATGTGGATGTATGGATGTGAATGTGGATATGGATGTGGATGTATGGATGTGTATGTATGAATGTGGATATGGGATGTGGATGTATAAATGAGGATGTGAAAATGGATGTATGCATGTAAATGTGGATGTATGGATGTGAATGTGAATGTGTATGTGAATTAATGTGTCGTCGATATGAGGAAATGGATGAGAATGAGTACACATTGAATGGAATGTGGAATAAGTAATGTGGACTAAGGAGGGATAATGTGGAAAGACGAGAGTTCGATTTAGAAACTGTATTTTGTGACTGTTTGTAAATGACTGTTTTATGTCAAGAATGCTGGGGAAGCATTTTGACCATCTTGTGGATTAAGGTCATGAAGACCTAACTGTTAAAGTTGCAACTGCTGACGGAGAGTCAATGGAGGACGTCTCGCGTAGCAAGGTCGACCGAGGTCTTGACCAGCCTCGGTTCGATTTAAATGGTGAGCTTCCGGTACGGTTGATGAGGGACCAAGGAAGCGGCCTATGAGTGAAGCGCTAGGTCACCTGCGAAGGATCCTAGAGGGTGCTGACCATACGGTGCTCGGGCTCTGGGTCACCCAGGATACCCACGCGTGCATCGAGGAAGATATTGGAACAAGGAGTAAGAGTTGTTTTGTGAAACCGGGCATGGATCTGGTTGATTGACCTTGCTGGTCTTCAATGGATGAGTCCATGGCTCTTTATATGGATCTGTTGGTTGATCTTGCTGATCTTCAACGAGAGTCCATCTTGAATTTTTATAAGTGATTATATTGCCGAGTATTATGGGCTAGGAACTATTGAAAAGGCCCCTGTGTGGACAGGTGGTGAGCGTTCTAGTTGCCAATGATGCCATAGATACTCTGATGAAGGAATGATGGAAAATTATGAATCAACCGGATAAATTGGAAGATTGTGATCAGTGGTACTATGGTTTCATTAAAGGATTGTTTTAAAGTTAGCTGATGCTAAGAAAAAGGCAATTTCATATTGGGTGTGTAAGTGGTGTGGCTAGTTTTATGTTTGCATGAACTTCCGGCTAGGGGGCCTTGGAACTCTTTTCCTTGGTACCCGGGACAAAACCTAACCAAATTCCAAATTGGATCCCATCACTACAGTGGTTGGGCGGTTGGCTAACCCATGGGATCGGATGGGGTTAGGCTGGACTGATGGATCCGTAAATCGAGATTTAATTTCTATTATTACGATAGATGAAGTAAATCCCAGATAGAAATTGTTCTATGGATAGGAATCAACGGCTGTGCCTCTTGATGGGGAAAAAAGCGTTGATCCCAATGATCCAAGTGTAAGTTTCTTCCTTGAATTGACCAAGTACCGTTAAAGGTGCAGTCAGATCAGTTGATCCGTAATGATCTTGACTACGTTAGAGTAAAGAGTTATCCTGGTGGAATCGCCCATACTTTCCGGGTAAAGGAAGTTTTTCCGGTTTCGGTTTTGGACAAACCGACGGATTAGTCTCTTGTCCGGATATCTGTGGGCGAGGCCCCGAGTGTGAGACCCCTACCCGCGTATGATGTGTTACTTCCGCTGCCAGTATCCTGAATCTGTTGCTCGGTGGGAACAGGGATCTCATAGTTGGTATCAGAGCATTTGGTTAATAAAGATCAATTGAGAAGACAAATATGTCAAAAATTTATCAAGAAACACAAAAAGGTTGTAATTGTGTGATATAAGTCATACAATTTGATATTCAAACTAAAATTCGTAATTTGGTAATTGGGTCTTCAGATGGAAGTACCACAATTATATAGAATCCCTGACTTGCTTGAGGCCTAGACATGATGGTATTTACCTTATAATTCCAAGGGCCGTGACTACCCGTATATACCGAGAGTATACTGCAGCTCTTTACTGACAGTATATACGAGTAAATCTAAGACTTGAAATTATAAGTGTTAATGCTATCCAGAGGATGAATTCGACTGTGGTTGATATGATTTTTAATTCTGTTTGAGAATTGATGAATTGATTTGGATTCTGATTGAAAAATGATGATCCTTGAAATTTGGTTGAAATGTAATAAGCTGAGTGAAACCTCAATGAGGATGAATGGGACGAGTCCCTGTGATGATATTCATAACTGGAATGATGATAATGATTTCAGCAAATCACTATGAGATTAGTGGATTGTGCTGTCAGATTGCTACTATTAATACTTGACCGTTAGATCAAGTTAAGGGATGACAAATTGAGAACTTACTTGACTAAAATTCCCGTGGAGGAATGTTCAGAAGGAAATTTTTCCGTCTAATGGACCATTATCATGTTAAAGATATGAATGATATGATCTGAATGAATTGTTGATGAGTTCTAAGGGATATTTATCCCAGTATTCTGTTGGGTTGACCAGAATATAAGGAACCCCAGAATAAAATTGGATCTTAAGAAAAAGAGTTATCCTCTACCTTGCGAGATGAGGACATCTCGCACTTTTTTAAGTGGGGTAGAACGTAAGATTCCTCCCCAACCTTCGAGGTATATAGGAGTAAGAATCTCCCTTTTGATCTTATAATTATTCCCTCTCTAAAATAAAAGAAAGATTCTGTAAAAAAAAAGGAAAAAAGAAAAAAAAGAAGATCCTTTTCCTAGAATACTTCTCAGGAGTCCTACCTGTTTTAAGGATTCAGAACAATGAGTTCAGAAGTGAAAATCGGTGTTTTGGATACCACGGTTTTGGTTTTCATTCGAGTACGGCCCAAAAAGAAGTTCTTTATCTCTTGGGGAGCATAAGAAGTTATCCCCCAGATATTGTGAACCTTATCTGAATTCAATGAAAGTAGGTAACTTAGCCTACAAGCTTCTTGTATCTCCTCATCTCAAAGTTCTTAATGCCTTCTATAGAAAAATGTGCCAAACCCAAATCATGGAAAGACGGTAAAACTTCAGTGGCAAGTTACCGTTGGCTTCTAGGTTACGCTAGCTCCTTCCTTTATATAAGTCGTAACTTTTACTTGTCGCTCACAGTAATCTTACTTCCATCGATCTCCCTTCTTCTTAATCTCCTTCATGGCTTGGCAACAGGAATTAGTTTTATCCATGATGATTTCTCACCTTCAAGACGCAAGCGAATCTGTGAAGAAAGATTTTATAGAACAGTATGAGCGCTCACTTTTCCCTCACTTGGGAACTTCTGTAGCTCAGACCAAATGGCGGACCTATCAAAACATAACTAGGGTAACACCCTGGGGTCAGCAGCACTTTCGTAACAATGTCCGCTTGGCCATGGTTATTGAAGCTTTGGGTTTGGGTCCCCGATACTACTGCGTCATGAGATCAAGACATCTTGGGTTTTCTGAGCGGGTCTTCTTACTGGCGTGTTTTCTTCCTCATGAGAAGATATGCCTTTACCCCGTTTTTGGCTTACCTCTCAGAGGTCCTTTTGTTAGATCACCTCATACCACTGAGATAGGTGCGGCAATAACCAGCAGAATCATTCCCATAGATGAGTTACCCTATACTTGCGCAGCTTGTGAGTGCTGCTTTTGTGATCATATGATGGACGGGCTTATGGAAGTGTAAAGAGTTCTTCTATCCTTACTGTATAAGTTCCGAGAATGAATAAAGTTTAAATCTTGTTCTTATTTTGAATCTTGCTCTCTTTAAGACTTTTCTTGGTGGTTAACCTTGATTAAAATTTTTCTCTAAGTCTCATATTCGTGCATCTTGCGAAATTATCCCAGTTTGCGAGATGAGGACATCTCGCATTTTTTAAGTGGGGTAGAATGTAAGATTCCTCCCCCTTCCCCTGTAATCAATCTCTCTTCAGAAATATAAAGACCTTGTTTCTAACTGTTTTAACCTAGAGAGAGAAAATATTCTAGAGAGAGAATATTCAAATTATGAATATTTTTGGATAGAAAAATAACTCATCTTATTAAAATAAGTTCCCTTGAAACAGAAATTCAAAAAGAACTTTCCAATGTGCAATTGGAATTAATTGGAACTGGGTATAAAGGACCTTAGCCTAAGGGTCTAGATTTTCACAAATTTTTGGATTATGGTCCAATTAAGGTTCCTATGGGCCAATAGCATCAATCCATGTGTAGGGAGGAGATAAATCCAATTTGTAAAAGAAGATACCCAAAAATGAGTAAATGCTCACATAAGATGAAGAGTTGAAAATGTACAAGGTTTATTAGTAAAAAACTATGAGCAATATTAAAAATATGAGATATTTTGGGTATCCAAAAATGAGTAAATGCTCACATAAGATGAAGAGTTGAAAATGTACAAGGTTTATAAGTAAAAAACTATGAGCAATATTAAAATGATTCCATTATGACACATATGTAAGGAAGGGGAGTTCTTTAAAGGAGGTGCATATTTCACATAAGATGAAGAGTTAAAAATGTACAAGGTTTATTAGTAAAAAACTATGAGAAATATTAAAAATATGAGATATTTTGGGTATCCAAAAATGAGTAAATGCTCACATAAGATGAAGAGTTGAAAATGTACAAGGTTTATTAGTAAAAAACTATGAGCAATATTAAAATGATTCCATTATGACACATATGTAAGGAAGGGGAGTTCTTTAAAGGAGGTGCATATTTCACATGCTTGAATGAGTTTTAAACTCATAAAAATTGAGATATTTCATCTCTCCTCTCTCCTCATTCAAGTCTAGTTCCAAAAGGTTAGCTTAACTGACCTAAAAATGGTCAAATATTGACCAAACTGATTTAGAAAATTCTAGAATCAGTTTGTTTGGTTAGGAGCTCAATTTTTCCTATAAATAGAAGCCTCCCCCTTGTTGAAAAATATATAGTGTTTATGCATCGTTACTCTACTCCACCTAAGCCAAGAACTATGAATTCATTAATAATTCACTAGTTTTTGGAGCTTCCCTCTTTCTTCAATCCCCATTAGTGGCTCCATCAACATACTTAACCAATTGATTGGTTGGGGGCCTCTACCGTGAACAAAGAATCAAGCAATTTGTAAGGTAATTAGTGAATATTGATCTTTTCTATAATTTCTCAATGTTTCTCTCTTCTCAACCCCTCTCAAGCGTGAGAAGCTTAATTGGTATGGTTTTTTTTTGAATGCTATTGAAGTGAATTGATAATGTTAGTGAAGAGTTACATAATTTAATAAATGCTATTGAAGTTAATTTCCATTTATGTTTAAATTCTAATAGTTTTTATGTAATTTCTCTCTCTCAATCAAGAAATGGTCATACTCATGATCCATTCTCAATCCAAATCAAGCTTTTCATAAAGCTTTTCCTTAACCCAAGATTAAGCTATGCTTGAGGCCAAATTAATGGCTTTTTTCTATGCTTTTAGTTTATGTATATTGATGATTCAATCCATTATGGATGAATGATCCAATTAGAGATCATTTTAATTATTTCCTTAATGATAAGCTTTATCCCTTAGAAAAATTGAGATTTATCAGTCATAGCAGCGGAGCTATGGCAAAATTTTTATAAAAATTATGCATAAAATAATTTCATTCAAAGCATAAAAAGAGGACTTCCTACCATATTCTAGGAATTATCATCCTAGATTAATTAAAAGATATTCATTGTAATCAAAGAGAAATTGATTTTTATATTATGCATAATTGATTTTCATGCATAGGAGTATGCATAAAAGATAATTTTTTAATATTAAAAGTGTTACTTTTATCATTTTTAAAAGTCATGCATAGAAGTATGCATAAAGGAAAAATTTTTATATCAAAAGTGTTATTTTTACCATTTTTATTTCATGCATAGAAGTATGCATAATGGTTAAATTTTTATATCAAAAGTGTTACTTTTACCATTTTTATTTTCATGCATAGAAGTATGCATAATGGATAAATTTTTATATCAAAAGTGTTATTTTTATCAATTTTTATTTTCATGCATAGAAGTATGCATAAAGGATAAATTTTTATATCATTTTATCATTTTTATTTTCATGCATAGAAGTATGCATAAAGGATAAATTTTTATATCAAAAGTGTTACTTTTATCATTTTTATTTCATGCATAGAAGTATACATAATGGATAAATTTTTATATCAAAAGTGTTACTTTTATCATATTTGAATTTCATGCATAAAGGTATGCATAAAAGTTGATTATTTTATTATAAAAGTGTGTCTTTTATTATATTGAATTTCATGCATAGAGGTATGCACAAAGGTTGATTATTTTATTATAAAAGTGTGACTTTTATCATAATTGAATTTCATGCATAGAGGTATGCATAAAAAGTTGATTATTTTATTGTAAGAGTGTTACTTTTATCATATTGGATTTCATGCATAGAGGTATGCATAAAAGATATTCTTTTTATACTAAAAGTGTGATTTTTCTCATAAATGGATTTTATGCATAACTTAGATGCATAAGAGAAATTCTTTTATTCTAAAAGTGTAATTCCTACTAAATTGAATTTATGCATAGGAAGATGCATAAAAAATTGATTTTTAATTCAAAAGTGTCATTCTCATCTAAATTGAATTTATGCATAGGAAGATGCATAAAAGATTGAATTTTAATTCAAAAGTGTCATTTTCATTTAAAATGAATTTATGCATAGGAAGATGCATAAAAGATTGATTTTACTTCGGAAGTATTAATCTCCTTAAATGGAATTTATGGATAAGTAAATGTGTAAAGAAATCTTATATCAAATATAAGAATTCTCTTGTATTCTATAAATAGATATGAGATGTGATAGGATGTGATAAGAGGTGTATAAGAGGTGATAAGAGGTGATAAGATGAATTAAGATGTGATAAGATGTGTATGGGATGAGGTAAGAAGTGTATGTGATAGGATAAGATGTATATGGGTTGTGATAGGGCAAGAATGGATGTGATGTAAAAGATTAGATGTGAAGGCATATGGGGTTATATGAATGGGAATGTGAAAATGGATGTATGTATGTGGATGTGTGGATGTGGAGATGGGAGTATGGATGTATGAATGTGAAAATGGATGTATGCATGAAGATGTATATGCATAGATGTGAATGTGGATGTAGATGTGGATGTATAGATGTGAATGGGAATGTGGATGTGAATGTGGATGTAGATGTGGATGTATGGATGTGAATGGAAATGTGAATGTGGATGTATGTATGTATGTATGTGGATGTATGTATGTATGTGGATGTAGATGTGGATGTATAGATGTGAATGGGAATGTGGATATGGATGTATGTGAATGTGGATGTAGATGTGGATGTATAGATGTGAATGGGAATGTGGATGTGGATGTATGAATGAGGACGTGATAATGGATGTATGTATGTAGATGTGGATATATGGATATGAATGTGGATGTGGATGTATGAATGAGGACGTGATAATGGATGTATGCATGTAAATGTGGATATATGGATGTGAATATGAATGTGGATGTGGATGTGGATGTATGGATGTCGATATGGATGTGTATGTATGAATATAGATATGGGATATGGATGTATAAATGAGGATGTGAAAATGGAGGTATACATGTAGATATGGATGTATAGATTTGAATGTGGATGTATGGATGTGAATGTGGATATGGATGTGGATGTATGGATGTGGATGTATGGATGTGTATGTATGAATGTGGATATGGGATGTGGATGTATAAATGAGGATGTGAAAATGGATGTATGCATGTAAATGTGGATGTATGGATGTGAATGTGAATGTGTATGTGAATTAATGTGTCGTCGATATGAGGAAATGGATGAGAATGAGTACACATTGAATGGAATGTGGAATAAGTAATGTGGACTAAGGAGGGATAATGTGGAAAGACGAGAGTTCGATTTAGAAACTGTATTTTGTGACTGTTTGTAAATGACTGTTTTATGTCAAGAATGCTGGGGAAGCATTTTGACCATCTTGTGGATTAAGGTCATGAAGACCTAACTGTTAAAGTTGCAACTGCTGACGGAGAGTCAATGGAGGACGTCTCGCGTAGCAAGGTCGACCGAGGTCTTGACCAGCCTCGGTTCGATTTAAATGGTGAGCTTCCGGTACGGTTGATGAGGGACCAAGGAAGCGGCCTATGAGTGAAGCGCTAGGTCACCTGCGAAGGATCCTAGAGGGTGCTGACCATACGGTGCTCGGGCTCTGGGTCACCCAGGATACCCACGCGTGCATCGAGGAAGATATTGGAACAAGGAGTAAGAGTTGTTTTGTGAAACCGGGCATGGATCTGGTTGATTGACCTTGCTGGTCTTCAATGGATGAGTCCATGGCTCTTTATATGGATCTGTTGGTTGATCTTGCTGATCTTCAACGAGAGTCCATCTTGAATTTTTATAAGTGATTATATTGCCGAGTATTATGGGCTAGGAACTATTGAAAAGGCCCCTGTGTGGACAGGTGGTGAGCGTTCTAGTTGCCAATGATGCCATAGATACTCTGATGAAGGAATGATGGAAAATTATGAATCAACCGGATAAATTGGAAGATTGTGATCAGTGGTACTATGGTTTCATTAAAGGATTGTTTTAAAGTTAGCTGATGCTAAGAAAAAGGCAATTTCATATTGGGTGTGTAAGTGGTGTGGCTAGTTTTATGTTTGCATGAACTTCCGGCTAGGGGGCCTTGGAACTCTTTTCCTTGGTACCCGGGACAAAACCTAACCAAATTCCAAATTGGATCCCATCACTACAGTGGTTGGGCGGTTGGCTAACCCATGGGATCGGATGGGGTTAGGCTGGACTGATGGATCCGTAAATCGAGATTTAATTTCTATTATTACGATAGATGAAGTAAATCCCAGATAGAAATTGTTCTATGGATAGGAATCAACGGCTGTGCCTCTTGATGGGGAAAAAAGCGTTGATCCCAATGATCCAAGTGTAAGTTTCTTCCTTGAATTGACCAAGTACCGTTAAAGGTGCAGTCAGATCAGTTGATCCGTAATGATCTTGACTACGTTAGAGTAAAGAGTTATCCTGGTGGAATCGCCCATACTTTCCGGGTAAAGGAAGTTTTTCCGGTTTCGGTTTTGGACAAACCGACGGATTAGTCTCTTGTCCGGATATCTGTGGGCGAGGCCCCGAGTGTGAGACCCCTACCCGCGTATGATGTGTTACTTCCGCTGCCAGTATCCTGAATCTGTTGCTCGGTGGGAACAGGGATCTCATAGTTGGTATCAGAGCATTTGGTTAATAAAGATCAATTGAGAAGACAAATATGTCAAAAATTTATCAAGAAACACAAAAAGGTTGTAATTGTGTGATATAAGTCATACAATTTGATATTCAAACTAAAATTCGTAATTTGGTAATTGGGTCTTCAGATGGAAGTACCACAATTATATAGAATCCCTGACTTGCTTGAGGCCTAGACATGATGGTATTTACCTTATAATTCCAAGGGCCGTGACTACCCGTATATACCGAGAGTATACTGCAGCTCTTTACTGACAGTATATACGAGTAAATCTAAGACTTGAAATTATAAGTGTTAATGCTATCCAGAGGATGAATTCGACTGTGGTTGATATGATTTTTAATTCTGTTTGAGAATTGATGAATTGATTTGGATTCTGATTGAAAAATGATGATCCTTGAAATTTGGTTGAAATGTAATAAGCTGAGTGAAACCTCAATGAGGATGAATGGGACGAGTCCCTGTGATGATATTCATAACTGGAATGATGATAATGATTTCAGCAAATCACTATGAGATTAGTGGATTGTGCTGTCAGATTGCTACTATTAATACTTGACCGTTAGATCAAGTTAAGGGATGACAAATTGAGAACTTACTTGACTAAAATTCCCGTGGAGGAATGTTCAGAAGGAAATTTTTCCGTCTAATGGACCATTATCATGTTAAAGATATGAATGATATGATCTGAATGAATTGTTGATGAGTTCTAAGGGATATTTATCCCAGTATTCTGTTGGGTTGACCAGAATATAAGGAACCCCAGAATAAAATTGGATCTTAAGAAAAAGAGTTATCCTCTACCTTGCGAGATGAGGACATCTCGCACTTTTTTAAGTGGGGTAGAATGTAAGATTCCTCCCCAACCTTCGAGGTATATAGGAGTAAGAATCTCCCTTTTGATCTTATAATTATTCCCTCTCTAAAATAAAAGAAAGATTCTGTAAAAAAAAAGGAAAAAAGAAAAAAAAGAAGATCCTTTTCCTAGAATACTTCTCAGGAGCCCTACCTGTTTTAAGGATTCAGAACAATGAGTTCAGAAGTGAAAATCGGTGTTTTGGATACCACGGTTTTGGTTTTCATTCGAGTACGGCCCAAAAAGAAGTTCTTTATCTCTTGGGGAGCATAAGAAGTTATCCCCCAGATATTGTGAACCTTATCTGAATTCAATGAAAGTAGGTGACTTAGCCTACAAGCTTCTTGTATCTCCTCATCTCAAAGTTCTTAATGCCTTCTATAGAAAAATGTGCCAAACCCAAATCATGGAAAGACGGTAAAACTTCAGTGGCAAGTTACCGTTGGCTTCTAGGTTACGCTAGCTCCTTCCTTTATATAAGTCGTAACTTTTACTTGTCGCTCACAGTAATCTTACTTCCATCGATCTCCCTTCTTCTTAATCTCCTTCATGGCTTGGCAACAGGAATTAGTTTTATCCATGATGATTTCTCACCTTCAAGACGCAAGCGAATCTGTGAAGAAAGATTTTATAGAACAGTATGAGCGCTCACTTTTCCCTCACTTGGGAACTTCTGTAGCTCAGACCAAATGGCGGACCTATCAAAACATAACTAGGGTAACACCCTGGGGTCAGCAGCACTTTCGTAACAATGTCCGCTTGGCCATGGTTATTGAAGCTTTGGGTTTGGGTCCCCGATACTACTGCGTCATGAGATCAAGACATCTTGGGTTTTCTGAGCGGGTCTTCTTACTGGCGTGTTTTCTTCCTCATGAGAAGATATGCCTTTACCCCGTTTTTGGCTTACCTCTCAGAGGTCCTTTTGTTAGATCACCTCATACCACTGAGATAGGTGCGGCAATAACCAGCAGAATCATTCCCATAGATGAGTTACCCTATACTTGCGCAGCTTGTGAGTGCTGCTTTTGTGATCATATGATGGACGGGCTTATGGAAGTGTAAAGAGTTCTTCTATCCTTACTGTATAAGTTCCGAGAATGAATAAAGTTTAAATCTTGTTCTTATTTTGAATCTTGCTCTCTTTAAGACTTTTCTTGGTGGTTAACCTTGATTAAAATTTTTCTCTAAGTCTCATATTCGTGCATCTTGCGAAATTATCCCAGTTTGCGAGATGAGGACATCTCGCATTTTTTAAGTGGGGTAGAATGTAAGATTCCTCCCCCTTCCCCTGTAATCAATCTCTCTTCAGAAATATAAAGACCTTGTTTCTAACTGTTTTAACCTAGAGAGAGAAAATATTCTAGAGAGAGAATATTCAAATTATGAATATTTTTGGATAGAAAAATAACTCATCTTATTAAAATAAGTTCCCTTGAAACAGAAATTCAAAAAGAACTTTCCAATGTGCAATTGGAATTAATTGGAACTGGGTATAAAGGACCTTAGCCTAAGGGTCTAGATTTTCACAAATTTTTGGATTATGGTCCAATTAAGGTTCCTATGGGCCAATAGCATCAATCCATGTGTAGGGAGGAGATAAATCCAATTTGTAAAAGAAGATACCCAAAAATGAGTAAATGCTCACATAAGATGAAGAGTTGAAAATGTACAAGGTTTATTAGTAAAAAACTATGAGCAATATTAAAAATATGAGATATTTTGGGTATCCAAAAATGAGTAAATGCTCACATAAGATGAAGAGTTGAAAATGTACAAGGTTTATAAGTAAAAAACTATGAGCAATATTAAAATGATTCCATTATGACACATATGTAAGGAAGGGGAGTTCTTTAAAGGAGGTGCATATTTCACATAAGATGAAGAGTTAAAAATGTACAAGGTTTATTAGTAAAAAACTATGAGCAATATTAAAAATATGAGATATTTTGGGTATCCAAAAATGAGTAAATGCTCACATAAGATGAAGAGTTGAAAATGTACAAGGTTTATTAGTAAAAAACTATGAGCAATATTAAAATGATTCCATTATGACACATATGTAAGGAAGGGGAGTTCTTTAAAGGAGGTGCATATTTCACATGCTTGAATGAGTTTTAAACTCATAAAAATTGAGATATTTCATCTCTCCTCTCTCCTCATTCAAGTCTAGTTCCAAAAGGTTAGCTTAACTGACCTAAAAATGGTCAAATATTGACCAAACTGATTTAGAAAATTCTAGAATCAGTTTGTTTGGTTAGGAGCTCAATTTTTCCTATAAATAGAAGCCTCCCCCTTGTTGAAAAATATATAGTGTTTATGCATCGTTACTCTACTCCACCTAAGCCAAGAACTATGAATTCATTAATAATTCACTAGTTTTTGGAGCTTCCCTCTTTCTTCAATCCCCATTAGTGGCTCCATCAACATACTTAACCAATTGATTGGTTGGGGGCCTCTACCGTGAACAAAGAATCAAGCAATTTGTAAGGTAATTAGTGAATATTGATCTTTTCTATAATTTCTCAATGTTTCTCTCTTCTCAACCCCTCTCAAGCGTGAGAAGCTTAATTGGTATGGTTTTTTTTTGAATGCTATTGAAGTGAATTGATAATGTTAGTGAAGAGTTACATAATTTAATAAATGCTATTGAAGTTAATTTCCATTTATGTTTAAATTCTAATAGTTTTTATGTAATTTCTCTCTCTCAATCAAGAAATGGTCATACTCATGACCCATTCTCAATCCAAATCAAGCTTTTCATAAAGCTTTTCCTTAACCCAAGATTAAGCTATGCTTGAGGCCAAATTAATGGCTTTTTTCTATGCTTTTAGTTTATGTATATTGATGATTCAATCCATTATGGATGAATGATCCAATTAGAGATCATTTTAATTATTTCCTTAATGATAAGCTTTATCCCTTAGAAAAATTGAGATTTATCAGTCATAGCAGCGGAGCTATGGCAAAATTTTTATAAAAATTATGCATAAAATAATTTCATTCAAAGCATAAAAAGAGGACTTCCTACCATATTCTAGGAATTATCATCCTAGATTAATTAAAAGATATTCATTGTAATCAAAGAGAAATTGATTTTTATATTATGCATAATTGATTTTCATGCATAGGAGTATGCATAAAAGATAATTTTTTAATATTAAAAGTGTTACTTTTATCATTTTTAAAAGTCATGCATAGAAGTATGCATAAAGGAAAAATTTTTATATCAAAAGTGTTATTTTTACCATTTTTATTTCATGCATAGAAGTATGCATAATGGTTAAATTTTTATATCAAAAGTGTTACTTTTACCATTTTTATTTTCATGCATAGAAGTATGCATAATGGATAAATTTTTATATCAAAAGTGTTATTTTTATCAATTTTTATTTTCATGCATAGAAGTATGCATAAAGGATAAATTTTTATATCATTTTATCATTTTTATTTTCATGCATAGAAGTATGCATAAAGGATAAATTTTTATATCAAAAGTGTTACTTTTATCATTTTTATTTCATGCATAGAAGTATACATAATGGATAAATTTTTATATCAAAAGTGTTACTTTTATCATATTTGAATTTCATGCATAAAGGTATGCATAAAAGTTGATTATTTTATTATAAAAGTGTGTCTTTTATTATATTGAATTTCATGCATAGAGGTATGCACAAAGGTTGATTATTTTATTATAAAAGTGTGACTTTTATCATAATTGAATTTCATGCATAGAGGTATGCATAAAAAGTTGATTATTTTATTGTAAGAGTGTTACTTTTATCATATTGGATTTCATGCATAGAGGTATGCATAAAAGATATTCTTTTTATACTAAAAGTGTGATTTTTCTCATAAATGGATTTTATGCATAACTTAGATGCATAAGAGAAATTCTTTTATTCTAAAAGTGTAATTCCTACTAAATTTAATTTATGCATAGGAAGATGCATAAAAAATTGATTTTTAATTCAAAAGTGTCATTCTCATCTAAATTGAATTTATGCATAGGAAGATGCATAAAAGATTGAATTTTAATTCAAAAGTGTCATTTTCATTTAAAATGAATTTATGCATAGGAAGATGCATAAAAGATTGATTTTACTTCGGAAGTATTAATCTCCTTAAATGGAATTTATGGATAAGTAAATGTGTAAAGAAATCTTATATCAAATATAAGAATTCTCTTGTATTCTATAAATAGATACGAGATGTGATAGGATGTGATAAGAGGTGTATAAGAGGTGATAAGAGGTGATAAGATGAATTAAGATGTGATAAGATGTGTATGGGATGAGGTAAGAAGTGTATGTGATAGGATAAGATGTATATGGGTTGTGATAGGGCAAGAATGGATGTGATGTAAAAGATTAGATGTGAAGGCATATGGGGTTATATGAATGGGAATGTGAAAATGGATGTATGTATGTGGATGTGTGGATGTGGAGATGGGAGTATGGATGTATGAATGTGAAAATGGATGTATGCATGAAGATGTATATGCATAGATGTGAATGTGGATGTAGATGTGGATGTATAGATGTGAATGGGAATGTGGATGTGAATGTGGATGTAGATGTGGATGTATGGATGTGAATGGGAATGTGAATGTGGATGTATGTATGTATGTATGTGGATGTATGTATGTATGTGGATGTAGATGTGGATGTATAGATGTGAATGGGAATGTGGATATGGATGTATGTGAATGTGGATGTAGATGTGGATGTATAGATGTGAATGGGAATGTGGATGTGGATGTATGAATGAGGACGTGATAATGGATGTATGCATGTAGATGTGGATATATGGATATGAATGTGGATGTGGATGTATGAATGAGGACGTGATAATGGATGTATGCATGTAAATGTGGATATATGGATGTGAATATGAATGTGGATGTGGATGTGGATGTATGGATGTCGATATGGATGTGTATGTATGAATATAGATATGGGATATGGATGTATAAATGAGGATGTGAAAATGGAGGTATACATGTAGATATGGATGTATAGATTTGAATGTGGATGTATGGATGTGAATGTGGATATGGATGTGGATGTATGGATGTGGATGTATGGATGTGTATGTATGAATGTGGATATGGGATGTGGATGTATAAATGAGGATGTGAAAATGGATGTATGCATGTAAATGTGGATGTATGGATGTGAATGTGAATGTGTATGTGAATTAATGTGTCGTCGATATGAGGAAATGGATGAGAATGAGTACACATTGAATGGAATGTGGAATAAGTAATGTGGACTAAGGAGGGATAATGTGGAAAGACGAGAGTTCGATTTAGAAACTGTATTTTGTGACTGTTTGTAAATGACTGTTTTATGTCAAGAATGCTGGGGAAGCATTTTGACCATCTTGTGGATTAAGGTCATGAAGACCTAACTGTTAAAGTTGCAACTGCTGACGGAGAGTCAATGGAGGACGTCTCGCGTAGCAAGGTCGACCGAGGTCTTGACCAGCCTCGGTTCGATTTAAATGGTGAGCTTCCGGTACGGTTGATGAGGGACCAAGGAAGCGGCCTATGAGTGAAGCGCTAGGTCACCTGCGAAGGATCCTAGAGGGTGCTGACCATACGGTGCTCGGGCTCTGGGTCACCCAGGATACCCACGCGTGCGTCGAGGAAGATATTGGAACAAGGAGTAAGAGTTGTTTTGTGAAACCGGGCATGGATCTGGTTGATTGACCTTGCTGGTCTTCAATGGATGAGTCCATGGCTCTTTATATGGATCTGTTGGTTGATCTTGCTGATCTTCAACGAGAGTCCATCTTGAATTTTTATAAGTGATTATATTGCCGAGTATTATGGGCTAGGAACTATTGAAAAGGCCCCTGTGTGGACAGGTGGTGAGCGTTCTAGTTGCCAATGATGCCATAGATACTCTGATGAAGGAATGATGGAAAATTATGAATCAACCGGATAAATTGGAAGATTGAGATCAGTGGTACTATGGTTTCATTAAAGGATTGTTTTAAAGTTAGCTGATGCTAAGAAAAAGGCAATTTCATATTGGGTGTGTAAGTGGTGTGGCTAGTTTTATGTTTGCATGAACTTCCGGCTAGGGGGCCTTGGAACTCTTTTCCTTGGTACCCGGGACAAAACCTAACCAAATTCCAAATTGGATCCCATCACTACAGTGGTTGGGCGGTTGGCTAACCCATGGGATTGGATGGGGTTAGGCTGGACTGATGGATCCGTAAATCGAGATTTAATTTCTATTATTACGATAGATGAAGTAAATCCCAGATAGAAATTGTTCTATGGATAGGAATCAACGGCTGTGCCTCTTGATGGGGAAAAAAGCGTTGATCCCAATGATCCAAGTGTAAGTTTCTTCCTTGAATTGACCAAGTACCGTTAAAGGTGCAGTCAGATCAGTTGATCCGTAATGATCTTGACTACGTTAGAGTAAAGAGTTATCCTGGTGGAATCGCCCATACTTTCCGGGTAAAGGAAGTTTTTCCGGTTTCGGTTTTGGACAAACCGACGGATTAGTCTCTTGTCCGGATATCTGTGGGCGAGGCCCCGAGTGTGAGACCCCTACCCGCGTATGATGTGTTACTTCCGCTGCCAGTATCCTGAATCTGTTGCTCGGTGGGAACAGGGATCTCATACAAATCCTGAATCAAACTATGACCAAGACCAAACTCCTTCGTTAGTTTCAAGGAAAGACGATGTGACCAGCTCAAAAAAAATACACTTAAAACACCCACCGAATCTGAAACTAAGTTGAGACCCTTTTGATTTTGATATGAGAATCAAGGTTACAGAATTCAAGGAATTCTGTTTGGAATTCAGACCTGCGATCCAGAAGTCTTGGATACAGATTTAAGATATACTCATTGTATTCAAAAGAAGATCAAAATTGAAAACTTGCATAGAAACCCTGTTTTCTTAACTTATGCCAGAATGCTGGAGGGAGCATTTGGTATATGTGTTTTTCTAAGAGAAGTTCGGTTGCAACACCTGGTGGTGGGGAGTGTTTAAAGGACGGCTCACGTGGCAAAAACCCGCCCAAGTCTTGATCAGCCTCGATATGGTAAAAAATGGTGTGCTTCCGATACGATGGGCGAGGGCCGACAAAGCGGTCCCTGAGTGAAGTGCCAAGACACCTAAGAAGGATCCTAGAAGGTTCTGACCAGGCGATGCACGGGCTCACGGTGCTTAGGACACCCATGCGTATGTCGTGGAAGATATCTATGTATGATGATAAAAAAAATTATTGTAATCTGTTACTGGATCTCGTTGTTGCTATGACCAACTGGTCTCGAGACGGAGAGTCCAGAGTGATACCTATTTTTTAGAAACATGGAACTGGATGGAAATTTTGAGTTATGATATCTGTAATCAATAACTGCTTGTTCAATGGATCATTTTATAAGTTCAAGTTTTAAAGGAGAGTGTGTGCGTATCTGTTTTCTAAAGATAAAGTTAAGAAAGGCATTCAATTATGAGTGGGTGAGTACTTGTCTGGTTCTACCAATTCCAATGGTTGGGCGGTGGCTAACACATCCAGATGGGATTAGTAGAGTTTTAATAATAAAATTGTTTAATAGAAATACACTTAGAATTCGAGTAGTTAAATAAAAGCCTAAAGACTTCTCAAATGAATAGATCAACGGCTGTGCCTGATTCAATTAGGAAAAAAGCATTGATTTCTTCAAGTTAAGTCTGTAATAGTTTTCCTTCTACCGGGTTTATTCAGATAAAGGTTAGTTTAGTCTCTTGAGCCCGTTAGAAAATTCGTTAAGAAATTCAAAAAGGTGGAATCATCCCCATTTTTTGAGCAAGGGAAATTTTCCCAGTTTCGGTTTCGGAATGACCACCAAATTAGTCTCATGCCTGGACATTTGAGGGCGAGGCCCCGAGTGGGAAACCTTGCCCCGCACAAGAGGGAGTTGCTTCCGCTGCCAGCAATCGGGAATCTGGTGCATGGAGGGGCCACTGGGATCTCACATGTCATTTTCACATATAGTGAAAAATCTACATTGGATATCTGAAATCCAATGGTAACAAGATACTCCCCAATCTTGTTTAACCATGCTTTGGGTGCCTGCTTCAAGACATACAAGGCTTTGTGTAACCTGCACACAAAATCTGGATGTGCATCACTCTCATAACCTGGTGGCTACATCATGTACACTTCTTGCAAATCACCATGCAAGAAAACATTCTTTACATCCATTTGATGTAAAGACCAACCCTACAACCATAGAAATGACAGCTCTCACGGTTGCCATTCTTGCAACCGGGATGAATGTCTCCTCATAGTCTATGCCATAAGTCTGCACATAGCCCTTGGCAACCAATCTTGCCTTGTACCTGCTCACTGAACCATCAGCCTATTGTGCTTGAGTTTATACACCCACTTATATCCAATTGTCTTCTTTTCCATAAGCAAAGGCACTAACTCCCATGTTGCATTTGCATCCAATGCTACCATATCCTCATCCATGGCATCTTTCCATTTCTTATTTCCAATTGCCTACTCAAAGTAAGTGGGCTCAACCTCCTATATTGCTTTTACCATGTAAGCATAATGATGGTTTGTATATCCATCATATCTCAACCTATCAACAGGATATCTAACCCTCGTAGACCTGTGTACACCTAGATCACTACCAAGTGTCCTCAAAACAGCCCTGGTTCTCCTTACACCAGGAGTAACCACAAGCAGAATGCCAAGCTCCTCATCAAGGCTCTTCTCTCATAGCCACTAGAGTCACCATCCACATATGAGTGACCTGTTGACAGATAAGGCACAAAAGGTTGATCTACCTTTTTCTTCCCTTTCCGTGATACATGTGTACTTGCATCATTCCTCAACCTGCCTGACCATGGGCTAACATTGGATCCATTGCTCGAGGACTCCCCAGGTCCACTCAGCACCTGTGATTGTTTGCTGCTCTACATGTGATGCAACATCAGCACTTCTTACATCTGCATCTTCTATTGCCTTTACTAGTGGTGCATACCAGCTACTCATCTCATAGAAGACAACATCTCTGCTTACTTGCATCTCACGAGTGGTAGGGTTATAGCATCTAAAACCTTTTTGTTCCATAGCATAACCAATGAAGATGCATTTCTCTGCCTTTGGATCCAACTTTATTCTCACTTCATCAGGAACATGTACATATACATATACAATACACCCAACACCCAAACACTTTCAAGTGAGACACAACCAGGTAAACTTCTTTTCAGGAGTCATACCATGAATAGTGCAGTGAGTGTCCTGTTCATAATATACACAGCAGTTGCTAGTGCTTCTGCTCAAAAGTAATGTGGCATATTCTTTTTAGCCACCATCAAAGCACGCACCACTTCTGCAATGTGCCTGTTTTTCCTTTCTGCAACACCATTCTGTTGCAGACTGTACCTGCACGTAAACTGCCTCTTGATTCCTTGCTTTCTCAGAAAATTATTGAACTCATTGGAGAAATATTCTCCCCCACCATCTGATCTTAGGCATTTTATTTGCATGCCTTTTTCCTTCTCGACCAAGGCTTTAAATCTCTGAAAAAAAGTGAGCAAACACCTCACTTTTCTCCTTCATAAAATAAACCCACACTTTCCTAGTGTGGTTATTGTTGAAATGAGTCATGCTAGAGTGCCAAGTCACCTAGCCAAGTTTATCCGACATGAGCTATCATAGCTTTGTTGTACTTTCCTCATATAAAAGGAGAACATTTGAAGCATTGGAATACAAGCACAACATTTTAATTCTTTCTATGAGTACAAGTTTCTATCTTGTAACCTAACTGAACTTGAGTCTAAACTTAATTAGCACACACTCATCACCATGAGTATTGTTCATTTTCATCCACCTTAGATTAGTGTTGTCATTAGTGTAGGATTAGATCAAGATTAGGATCTAATTAGATATTTAATTAGGGAGCTTGATATTTATATTTAATTAGGGAGCTTGATCCATGAATTTCAACATGGTATTAGAGCTTGGTTTAAGCTCTCCTTTAGCTTAGCATCTATCGTTCCAAACCCCACATTAGTCTAATCTCTTCACAAATCATCTCATTGGTCACTAATCATATTCTTATCTTCTTCTTCTCTTTGTTGCCCAAAATTCAAATGCTCACCATTTCTCATTCCCTCTTCCATTAGCCAAGAAACTTTGCAAGAATCTTTCTCAACACTAGGATAAATCATAGCCAAGAGCCCTTTATCAATTATGCCCTAAATCGCCCGATTTTTGCACTAAACACCAGACTGGTTTTTTCAGCTATTCATCGTCTGTGCTTACAGTTAGGCCAAGCCCTTCTATCCCAAGCTAACACACGGAAAAAGGCCTCTATAGTCCAATGCCTCAGTGTACAAGCCGAGAAGTCCAAAAATCTAGTCATGAAAGGTGGCGTGGAATCTACGATTTGTGCCCCAAATTGACTTAACTATTTGGTTGGGCCTTTGATTACCATCAATGAGAATCTAGCTACTATAAAAGCCCCATCAAACTTTCTTCCCATAAGCCCAATTTCATCCTCCAATTATTGCCCTCTCTAATCATAAGGATTAAGCATAATTATTATCATTAATTATGATTAGAAAATGGTTAGTGAATTAGAGCTTCAAGGTTGAAAAATTAAGAATGATTATTGTCATTAATTATGATTAGAAAATGGTTAGTGAATTATAGCTTCAAGGTTGAAAAATTAAGAATGATTTAAGCCTTGAAGATTTTTCATTGTGCCATTCAAAAGCATTCCACTCACTTGCATTAAATCTTAACCACTTGCATTGCTCAACTTAAGTGATTTCTTCAGCATATATTTTGCAATCACTTGTAAAAGTGTTAGACACTGCCTAAGCACTAAAATCAAGGCTCAAGGTAAGACCCCCTTCCAATCATGGAGCATGTAGAAGTCGTCTCAAGATTTAATGGTGATGGTTTTTTCACATGGCAAAGCAAGACCATGTACTTGCTTATGTGTAAAGGGCTTTGGCACTTTATTGAGGATGAATAAGTGGAGGTTGAGCCACTTCAAAACAACCAAGCATTGGGCCTCATCGGTCAAAATCTTGGTGATGATGTGATTAGTCACATTGCTGGCATCAAGGATGCCAAGTTGGCATGGCAGGAACTCGACAAGATTTTCGGCACTGAGACTCAAAGAGCTCAAAGATCAACCTTCTCATGCAGCTCTATAAGATCGACAAGAAGGAGACCATTAGGGGAAGGTTGAGATCTATAGGGGCCCTTTAAGCTGCCATATTATGATTTTAATGACTTTTTGTTAAAATGCTAAGTTTCTTTGACTTTAGATACCTTCTTATTCTTCAAATGGCTAGAAGTTTGAATTTCAAAGTTTCCCGCCAAAATTATGCAGAGCCCGTAGATACTGCAAGTGACGTGCATGGGCAATGGCAAAAAATGGACCCGTGTGTAGAAGCTCCAATGAGAAAACTCTAATACTCTACCTTCTACGACACTTATTTGTTTGCTTTCAATGTGTCTAGAAAGGATCAGGGTGTGTAGAAAAGAAATTAGCCCACCCTAGTATGTACACATCCCTTTGAGGTGCGGGAGGATCGAGCGACGGAGCTTGAGAGGGCGATAGGCCGGCTTAATTCCTCGCCAACGATGAGGTGTATTTGTTGAGATATCGAGCTCATCTAGTAAGGCGGTGGACACTGATGACCCGTCCGGGGGATAGGCCCCACACTTACACCACTAGCATGGTTGGTGAGATCATGGATGATATGCGGCCAGTGGGATGAGAGGCTATGTGACAGCCATTCTAGAGACTGGCATAGTTATAGCGCCAGATCATTTAGTTGGGTTCACACTATAGAGAGCCCTGGTATGTATTTGGTTGAGTACCTTTTTATATTGTGTGTACTCTTATCTTTGTATATGGTGTGTTGAGTGTTGTGTGAAGAAGAAGAAGATTTTCAGCCTCTCACCTTGTGTGTTCTCTTTCAGGGTTTTGTGAGTGTGTGTGTGCTTGCAAGAGCTCAAGCTCTCTTCTTCCCTGCATCGTTTCATGGTATCACAGCCTGGTTCATGCTAAGGGCTGAGCTGCAAGCAAGAGAAGCACAGGAAACGGTACGAGGGTAAGAGCTTCATCTACTCTTCCCTATTTGTGTTGGTGACTACACCCTTTTCGGGAGCTCTACGGGAGGCACTGGCAAACGATCTCTGATTGAGGAGCTTTCTTCGCGGGAGTAAAGCTATATGGAAACTATAATGTCCTATTGGACAACCATTTACAGGCCGAAAACGCGTTTCGGACCTCCGTTTTTTGGAAAGCAGGCCATTTCGAGCACTACGAGTAAGTCATCGTTTCTATGCCAGAACTCTGTTTTAAGAACTGCAGGAAGACAGATTGGTTGTGCAAACATTGTGTGTGCTACAAGGAGGTCAACAGTTGCCATTGGGTGTATGTATGCACATTGAGGTCACTGGTTGTGACATTTGAGTGTAGTACAGTATCGCTGTAGAAAATATAGCAGTTTGTGTAGGACAAACCAAAGTGCTGATTCTGGTAAATTTGTGTGTGTGGCAAGATGTCAAATGATGGCATAAACTAGATTGTTGCTAAGAAGCTTGACAAGAACAACTTCCATGCTTGGAGGTTCAGGTTGACAAATTTCCTGATGGGAAAGGGTTACTGGGACTACATAGAAGGTGAGCATGAAGAGGCACCGGAGATACCGGAGATCAATCTGACTGCTCTGCAGATGTGAAAGACTTCAAGGATTGGAACCAAGGAGCCAGAAAAGTTATGTATTGGCTCTCTATTAGTATACAGGACACCATGATTGGGCACATACATGATGCCAAGTCCCCCAAGGAAGCGTGGGACACCTTGGTAAAACTCTATGAAACGAATACCAAGGCACAAAAGATACAGTTGAAGAATGAACTTCATACTATGGAGAAAAAGAGTATGTCTGTGAATGACTATGCATTGAAGGTCAAGGGTATTGTGGAATCTCTTGCATCTATTGGTGTTTCAGTAGATGATTCTGATAAGGTGGAAGTCTGTCTACGTGGTCTCGAGCCACAATACAAGGCATTCAAGACGTCTATTCAGGCTCAGGAAAACATTCCCAATTTCACAAATTTGGTGTCTATGTTGATTATAGAAGAGAAGAGCTTGGGTGAAGACCAACAATCTTCACAAAACAAAAACAGTTCAGAGCAATAGGCCTTCTACACAAGTTCAAGAAGAGGACGAGGTAGAGGAGGCCATGGACGCAGCCAAGAATGTGAGATCCCTGTCCACACCGCGCAGTGGATTCGGAGTGCTAGTAGCGGAAGTAGCACATCTTGCGCGAGGCAGGGTCCCACACTCGGGGCCTCGACCACGGATGTCCGGACAGGTGACTAATTCCTCGATTCTTCCAAACCGAACTCGGAAAAACTTCTCTTGCCCGGAAAGCACGGGCGATTCCACCAGGATAACTTTTCCCTAACGTAGTCAAAAGCCTTACTTAACTGAACTGATCTGACCAAACTCGTAAGTTCATAGTCAGATTCAAGGGACAGATTGCACTTGGATCATAGAGACCAACGCTCTTTTTTCGTCATCGAGAGGCACAGCCGTTGATCCTTTTTCCATAGAATAATTTTTGTCCGGGATTTACTTCATCTATCGAACTAAACAGAAATTGAGTCTCGATTTACGGATCCATCAGTCCCCAGCCTAACCCCAGCCAGTCCCATGGGTTAGCCAACTACCCAACCACTATAGTGATGGGATCCAATTAGGAATTTGGTTAGGTTTTGTCCCGGGTACCAGGGAAAAGAGTTCCCAGGCCCCCTAGTTGGATGTTCATGCAACATAAAACTAGTCACACCACTTACACACCCAATATAAAATTGCCTTTTTCACAGATTCAGTCATCTTTAAAACAATCATTTAATGAAACCATAGTATCACTGATCACAATTCTCCAAAATATCCGGTTGAATCTTAATTTCCAATCATTCCTTCATAAGAGTATCTATGGCATCATTGGCAACCAGAACGCTCACCACCTGTTCACTCAGGGGCCTTTTCAATAGTTCCTAGCTCATAGTACTCGGCAATATAATCACTTATAAAAATCAAGATGGAATCTCCGTTGAAGATCAGCAAGATCAACCAACAGATCCATATAAAAGAGCCATGGACTCATCCGTTGAGGACCAGCAAAATCAATCAACCAGATCCATGCCCGGTTTCAGAAAACAACTCTTACTCCTTATTCCAATATCTTCCACGATGCACGTGTGGGTATCTTCGGGGACCCAGAGCCCGAGCACCGTATGGTCAGCACCCTCTAGGATCGCAGGTCACCTAGCGCTTCACTCATAGGCTGCTTCCTTGGTCCCTCATCCACCGTACCGGAAGCTCACCATTTAAATCGAACCAATGCTGGTCAAGACCTCAGCCGACCTTGCTACGCGAGATGCCCTCCTCCATTGACTCTCTGTACAGCAATTGCAACTTTATTAGGTAGGTCTACGACCACATCCTCAAGATAGTCAAAATGCTTCCCCAGCATTCTTGACATAAAACAGTCATTCACAAACAGATCACAATTACAGTTTCTATAATGAATTCACATCTTTCCAGTTTGTTCCACATCAATCCATATTACTTAACCCAAACCCAATTCATAAGTGTATCCATTCTTGATCAGATACATCATTTTCCATCCCATCACATCAGATTTATTCACTTCACATAACATCCATTCCTATCTTTCTTAATTTACATTACGTCTCATCACATCCATTTCTCATTACATCTCATTCGTTCACATATTATATTATTCATTTCACATTCTGATTCACTTGACATCTCAGCTCATCCATCCGTTCATATCGACTTCATGTCCATTCACATACATATTCGCATTCATATATCCACATCCACATCCACATTCATACATCCACATCCACATCCATACATCCATTTCCACATCCATACATCCATTTTCACATCCACATTCACATTGATACATTCACATTCACACATCCACATTCACATTCACATACATCCACATCCATATCTATATTCCATATCTATATTCACATAGATCCACATCCACATTCCATATCTATATTCATACATCCACATTCACATTAACATACATCCACATCCATATCTATATTCACATACATCCACATCCACATTCCATATCTATATTCATACATCCACATTCACATTCACATCCATACATCCTTATCCACAGTCCACATCCTCATTCACATTCACATACATCCACATCCACATTCCATATCTGCATCCATATCTACATTCACACATCCACATTCACATTCATCCACATTCTTACATCCATATACACATTCTTACATCCATATCCACATCCATATCCACATTCACACATCCACATTCACGTTCACATACATCCACATCCACATTCTACATCCATATCCGCATTCACACATCCACATTCACATTCACATACATCCACATTCTTACATCCATATCTACATCTATACATTCATTTTCACATACATCTTTCCTTTCACATACATACATCTACATCATTTCTTTCACATACATATAACTTCATCCATTCTTTTACATACATACATCTCCATGTATTCCTCGTTCATTTTCATCTATCTGATTCGTTTCACATCCTAATATCTATTTATAGAATACAAGAGAATTCTTATTTTTTATATAACATTTCTTTACGCATTTATTTATGCATAAATTCTAATTTAAGGAGACTAACACTTTCGAAATAAAAATTAATCTTTTATGCATCTTCCTATGCATAAATTCATTTGAAATGAGAATGACACTTTTGAATAGAAAATCAAATCTTTAATGCATCTTCCTATGCATAAAATCAAAATTGACGAAAATAACTCTTTTGAACTAAAAATAGATTTCTTTATGCATCTTTCCATGCATAAATCCAATTCAGCAGGAATTACACTTTTAGAATAAAATAATTTTTCTTATGCATCCTATTTATGCATAAAATCAAATATGATAAAAGTAACACTTTTATAATAAAATAATAATCTTTTATGCATACCTCTATGCATGAAAATCAATTGATAAAAGTAACACTTTTACAATAAAATAATAATCTTTTATGCATACCTCTATGCATGAAAATCAATTATGATAAAAATAACACTTTTACAATAAAATAATAATCTTTTATGCATAACTCTACATGAAAATCAAATATGATAAAAGTAACACTTTTATAAAAAAATAATAATCTTTTATGCATACCTCTATGCATGAAATTCAGTTATGATAAAAGTAACACTTTTATAATAAAAACATAATCTTTTATGCCTAAAAATCCATTTTGATGAAAGTAACACTTTCATAATAAAAGAAAACTATTCCTTTATGCATAAAATTCTATTTTGATGAAAGTAACACTTTCATAATAAAAGAAAATTATTCCTTTATGCATAAGAATAATAATAATCAATATGCATCTTCTATGCATGAAAATGACACTTTTAGAGTATAGAATTGATAGGAATTACTCTTTTAGCATAATAAAAGATAATTCTTATTTCCAAAAATTTCACCATAATCTCCTTTGTATGGCTGACCATTTTTCAAATTTTCCTACTTGATTTTGTCTTAAAAATCAACTCTAATTGATTTAAAGTAATCTATACTAATCAAAATTCACTTATAAAAGAGAAAACATTATAAATTGTTTAATTCCATCAATTATCACTTAACTAGGATAAAGAAGGGTTTGATTCTAAGAAGAGAGAGGGGAAAAGCCTTTCGATCAAGGCATAGCATCCATTTATCACTTCAACAATCATAAACATTAGAAAAACATAAAAGCAATAAAGAAAATTACAAGAATCTCTACTTACATAATTTCTTGAAGCTTTCCTTTGACTTGATGGTTTGAGGGTTCAACTCTTGTTTGTAACAAGAGTGGCCACCAATCTTTGGAAGAGGGAAATGTCAAAAACTAGTGAATTATTAGTAAATTCACAGTTCTTAGCTTGGGAGGAGCAGAGTAACAGTGCATAAAACACTATTAAGTTTCAACAAAGGAGAGGGCTTCTATTTATAGGAAAAAGTGAGCCTCTAACCAAGAAAACTGATTCTAGAATTTTCTAGATCAGTTTGGTCAATTTTTGACCATTTTTAGGTCACTTTTGCTCACTTTTTGGATCTAGTTGAAACGGAGAGATAAAAATATCTCATTATTTAGGAGTTTAAAACTCATTCAAGCATGTGAAATAAGCGCCCTCTTCATGAGGGGAATTCCCCCATGCAGAGGTGTCAAAAATGCATCATTTCACCTAAATATCTCTCTTTTTTAACTATTAACCTTGTCCTTAGTCAACTCTTCATCTTATGTGAGTATTTACTCATTTTTGGGAGATTTTCCTTTTATTCTTCTATTTATCTCCTCCCTACATTTGGATGAATCTTATTGGTCCATAGGAACCTTAATTTAAAATTTCGAAAAAATCTTCACCCCCTAGGATAATGCCTCTTGAACAGATTATACTTAATTTCTAATGCACCTTCTGAAAATCTTTTTGAACTTCTGTTTCAGGGGAACTCATTTTAATAAGATGAGGTATTTTTCTATCCAAAAATATTTAAAATTTGAATATTATCTCTCTAGAAGATTTTCTCTCTCTAGGCCAAAACTGGCAGAAACAAGATCTTTTATATTTCTGAAGAGGTTTTTCTGAAGAGGGATTTGATTACAGGGGAAGATACTAAACATCCTGAGAGGCTGGGGGAGGAATCTTACATTCTACTCCACTTAAAAAACGCGAGATGTCCTCATCTCGCAGGTGGAGTATGATCTCTTTCATCTTCTTCTTCTTCTTCAATCACTTCCAGCGTTACCGCCTTGGAAGTGGACGGCCGATTTGGGAACAACTCTCTTTGACTTCCCCTATTCTGAGTTGGAGGTCTTGCATTACTTTGGGTTGAAAGTGCAGGTTGGATAGAGGGTCTACCTCTGGGATTTCCCTGATTTTGGCGGATAGAACCGTGATTACTCAAGACGGAAGGGGCTGGAGTCTAGAATCTTGATCCTTGATTTTTCTGCCCTGAAAACCTTGATCCAAAAGGAGTTAGGCAATCCATGCTGCGATGTCCAAACCCTTACAGTTATAGCATTTCACTCTCTTGTTCAAGGGTGGAACTTCTGAAGTTGAAATCCAGGGGATTGAGTTTCGGGAAAAGGACATTTCTTCCATTCTAGAACTTCCCATATCCGGGGTTTGACCTTGATATCTCTTAGGCGGAGGAAGGTTGGAATCACCTTTTGGAAATAAAAATATTTTGAAAGGCGATGGTGTTGGCTTTGGCGGGACTTTGACATCAAAGGCTTTGGCGAAATCCTTCGCTATCCGAACTGCTTTGGCCATGGAAATAGGTTTGGCATTCTTGACTAAAGTATCTAATGGCTCGTTCATTCCCCGAATGAACCTGGCCATCAGCTGCTCTTCATCCAATTGAGGGGAATATTTAAGGAGAAGGGCAAAAGCCTGATGGTACTAGAATTCATTCATCTTAATTTCAAGAAAGCTTGGGAGACAAAAGCTCTTTCTGAGGTAAGCCTTGAGATCGGTCCAAGTTTGGGTATTTCGGTCGAGACGGTTTGTCTCACAATGGTTTCTCCATGCCACTCTAGCTGTCTCCACTATCTTTAGCCTTGCAAGAGCCATTTTGCTCTTCTCATTGTACCCGGTGACATCGAAGTATTCTTCCATTGATTTGATCCACTTCTCCACAGTCTCGCCCAAGTTTTCCCCTTCACGCTTGAAAGGTCCAGGCTGCAAACTATGAAGAGTTTTACGAACATCGAGGTCGAGCTCTTCTTCATCGAGTTGGGGGTTAACATTTCTACCACGACGACCTCGGTCCATGTTCCTATCAATACGAAATTTCTTGTTAAGTCTCTTTATTTATGATTCAATCTGAATTTTGATTCAACTGATTCCGCGGTTCTCTAAATAGGTCGGCTCCCCACAGAATCAAGGGATAAAGATACTCATATAGAACGTATTATCAGATAACAAATCATTCATAATATCTCATTAATATCTTTATCACAATAATGGTCCATTAGACTAAATTTTTCCATCTGAACAGTCCTTCATGGGGATTTCAATTTTTTCAAATTTTTAATTTATCATCCCTTAACTTGATCCACTGATCAAAAGTTCACAATAGCAATCTGCCAGCACAATCCACTAATCTCATAGTGATTGGTTGAAGTCATTAACGTCATTCCAGCTACGAATATTATCACAGGGACTCATCCCATTCATCCTCATTGCGGTTTCGCTTAGCTTATTACATTTCAACCAATTTTTAGGGATCATCATTTTTCAATCAGAATCCAAATCAACTCATCAGTTCTCAACCAGAATTTAAAAATCATATCAACCACATTCGAATTCATCAACTGGATAGCATTAATGCTTATAATTTCAAGTCTTAGATTTACTTGTATATACAGCCAGTAAAGAGCTGCAGTTATACCCTCGGTATATACGGGTAGTCAAGGTTCTTGGAACTATAAGGTAAATACCATCATGTCTAGGCCTCAAGCAAGTCAAGGATTCCATACAATTGTGGTACTTCCGTCTGAAGGCCCAATTACCAATTTATGAATTTCAGTTTGAATATCAAATTGTATGAATTTTATCACACAATTATAACCTTTTAGTGCCTCTTGATAAATTTTTGACATAATTGGTTTCTCGGTTGATCCTCATTAGCCAAATAGCTTTGATACCAACTGTGAGATCCCTATCCACACGCAACAGATTCGGGGTGCTAGCAGCGGAAGTAGCACATCTTGCGTGGGGCAGGGTCCCACACTCGGGGCCTTGCCCACGGATATCCGGACAGGTGACTAATTCCTCGATTCTTCCAAACCAAACTTGAAAAAACTTCTCTTGCCCGAAAAGCACGAGCGATTCCACCAGGATAACTTTTCCCTAACGTAGTCAAAAACCTTACTTAACTGAACTGATCTGACCGAACTTGTAAGTTCGTAGTCAGATTCAAGGGACAGATTGCACTTGGATTATAGAGACCAACGCTTTTTTCCTCATCAAGAGGCACAGCCATTGATCCTTTTTCCATAGAACAATTTTTGTCCGGGATTTACTTCATCTATCGAATTAAACAGAAATCGAGTCTCGATTTACGAATCCATCAGTCCAGCCTAACCCCATCCAGTCCCATGGGTTAGCCAACCATCCAGTCCCATGGGTTAGCCAACCATCCAACCACTCTAGTGATGGGATCCAATTAGGAATTTGGTTAGGTTTTTTCCCGGGTACCAGGGAAAAGAGTTCCCAGGCCCCCTAGCTGGATGTTCATGCAACATAAAACTAGTCACACCACTTACACACCCAATATGAAATTGCCATTTTCACAGATTTAGTCATCTTTAAAACAATCATTTAATGAAACCATAGTATCACTGATCACAATCCTCTAAAATATCCGGTTGAATCTTAATTTCCAATCATTCCTTCATCAGAGTATCTATGGCATCATTGGCAACCAGAACGCTCACCACCTGTTCACTCTTGGGCCTTTTCAATAGTTCCTAGCTCATAGTACTCGGCAATATAATCACTTATAAAAATCAAGATGGAATCTCCATTGAAGATATTTTTTACATTCTAAATCTACTTAGAATTTACCCCAAGATGAATTTAGCACTCTAATCTAATCAATTCTCATTTTTTTAAAGAGTAAACAATACAAAAAGTTTAAATCTATTTATTTGATTACACATCTTGGTTAAAGAAGGGCCGAATTCACATGAAGAGAAGGGGGAAGCCTTTCCATCAAGGCATAACATCCAATTTCAAATTAAAAGAAGCAAGAAATCAGAAAACCATAGAATAGAATTAAAAAAAAGTAGAATTTCTAACTTACATGGATTTTTTTTGAGCTTTTCTTTGGCTTGAGGGATTGAGGGTTCTAATCTTGCTTGGATCAAGAGTGGCCACCAATTCTTTGTAGAGGAAATAGTAAAAAACAAGTGAATTATCAATGAATTCAATGTTTTTGGCTCTGGTGGGGAGGAGTAGAGTAACAGTGCATAAAACACTATATTAAGCTTCTACAAAGGGAAAGGCTTCTATTAATAGGAAAAAGTGAGTTTCTAACCAAGCAAACTGATTCTAGAATTTTCCAGATCAATTTGGTTAATTTTTGACCATTTTTGGGTTAGTTTGGTTTCAGTTGGCCAGATGATTGATAAGGGTTTGTAGGTTTGGTTTAACCCTGATTGGTTGTTATGTTGAAGACTTTAAAGACAAGTGCAGGTTGGTTGCAAAAGGCGACAGAGTGGGCAGAATGTTTACATTGAATGTAAACATGCCTGAAGTGAGTGCTGCGGTGTTGCAAATGGTTCAAGAATTGTTACAGACACAGACATTTGGCATAAAAGAATTGGACATGTGAATGTGCAGAGAATGAAGTCTATGCAGACTAAAGGAATTGTGACAGGACTGCCAAAGTTTAAAGTTGAAGGTATGTAGAAAATATGTGAAGCATGCCAATTTGGAACCAAAGCATGTATTTCCACGTGGTGACAAAAATACACTAGATGTTGTGCATTTAGATGTATGGGGTCCTACGAAGACCATGTCTATGGGAGGCTATAGGTATTATGTGACATTTATTGATGACCACACAAGGAAAGTGTGGGTATACTTCATGAAGGAGAAGAGTGAGGTGTTCACTCATTTTCAAAATTTTAGAGTTATGGTTGAAAAGCAAACAGGGAAACATGTAAAGTACCTAAGGTTAGATGGAGGGGGAGAGTACTTCTCCAATGAGTTCTCTGAATTTTTGAAGAAGAATGGTATTCTGAGACAGTTTACATGCAGATACACTCCACAGCAAAATGGAGTTGCTGAGCGGAAAAACAAGCACATTGCTGAGATTGCGCGAGCATTGATGGGAGAGAAGAATATGCCGCATAGCTATTGGTGGGCTGAGGCTATTTCTACAGCAGTTTACATCATGAACAGGACTCCAACTGCAGCCATACATGATGTAACTCCAGAGGAGAGGTTTACTGGTAGAAAACCTGATTTGTCTCATCTGAAAGTCTTTGGACGCATTGCATATGTGCATGTGCCAGATGAGCTGAGAACTAAGCTGGATCCAAAAGATGAAAAATGTGTGTTTATTGGGTACTCCCTTGAGCAAAAGGGATACAGGTGTTATAACCCTGCTACACGTGAGTTGAGGGTAAGCAGGATGTTGTTTTTTATGAGATGACCAGTTGGTATGCTGCTGAAAAAGAAGATGTTGTTGGGGCTGATGTGAGTGGAAATGTGGTTGCACAGAATGCAAGTTGGGGCTGATGTGAGCAATCACAGTCTGTGAGTGGACCAAGAGAGTCCTCATCTAGTGGTTCAGTTGATAAACCATGGAGTGGTAGGCTGTGTCATAATACCAGTCCTACAAATGTGATTAATACATCACATAAAGGCAAAGAGAAAGGGGTTAAGCCCCTTAGTATGCCTGACATTTCTGTAGGGCATCCTTGATGGAGAGTCTAGTGGCTGAGAGATGAGCCTTGATGAGGATCTTGGGATACCAGCTATGAGAACACCTGTGTAAAGAAGGCTATGGAAGCCATGAATGCAAAGTTGCAAAGATCTGGGAGAGTGAAGAATCCTGTGCAGAGGTTTGCCTATGATAGTTATGTGGCACATCACTATGCATACATGGCAAAAGTTGTACAAGTTGTAAAGCCCATGCATTGATGAGGCTGTTGGAAATGTGTGTTGGGAGAAAGCTATGGATGAGGAGATGGATGCACTATATGGAAAATGAGACTTGGGATTTAGTGCAATTGCCTGAAGGCAAGAAAGCCATTGGATGGAGGTGGGTGTACAAAGTAAAACATAACAGTGATGGAAGCATAAGCAGGTACAAGGCTAGATTGGTAGCCAAAAGATATGCGTAGACATATGGCATTGATTATGAGAAAACTTTCAGCGCAGTTGCCAAGATGGCAATAGTGAGAGTTGTGATAGCAATGGCTCCGTCAAAGCAATGGTCTTTACATCAGATGGATGTAAAGAATGCATTCTTGCATGGGGATTTGCAGGAAAAGAGGTGTATATGTTACAGCCACCTGGTTTTGAGGATGTGAGTCACCTCGAGAGCATGTTTGCAGGTTGAAGAAAGCCTTGTATGGCTTAAAACAAGCACCAAGAGCATGGTCTGACAAGATTTTTGAATATCTTGTCACTATTGGCTTTCATTTAGCCAATGAGATTTCTCGCTCTATGTGAGACACAGTGATAGAGGGGTTGTGCTTGTTGTCATCTATTAGATGACTTGATCATTACGGGGGACCATGATGCAGACATCTTTGATGTAAAGATCTTGCTTAGACAGAAGTTTGAGATGAAGGATCTTGCTTAGACAGAAGTTTGAGATGAAGGATCTGGGGGAGCTCAGATATTTCTTGGGCATTGAGGTGATTAGGTCACCACATGGTTTTGGATTACTGTAGAGACAGTATGGCTTGGAGATGTTCAAGTATGGTATGACAGGTTGTAAGCCTATCTGAGTGCCATTGGATCAGAATGGCAAGTTGAGTGCATTTTTCAAAGAAATTGGAGGATCCTACTATGTATAGGTGCATAGTAGGAAGCTTGATCTACATAACGATCACCAGGCCAGATTTGAGCTATGCTGTTGGGTTGGTGAGTGCATTTTTCAAAGAAATTGGAGGATCCTACTATGTATAGGTGCATAGTAGGAAGCTTGATCTACATAACGATCACCAGGCCAGATTTGAGCTATGCTGTTGGGTTGGTGAGTCAATTTATGCAAGTTCCTTGGAAAAGCCGCATTTGGATGCATTGAGACGCATACTGAGGTATGTGAGGTCTACTTTGCATTGTGGACTATTTTATGAAACTGAGACAGAGATATGTGTACACGGGTAATAGATGCTGATTGGGCTGGTAGTATCTCAGATAGAAGATCTACTACTGGCTTCATGTTTTCTTTGGGGAGTGTTGCTATGACTTGGAGCAGTAAGAAGCAGCCTACGGTTGCTCTATCCAGTTTAGAGGCCGAGTACAGAGGTGCTGCTATGGCAGCATGTGAGGTAGCTTGGTTGAGAAAGCTACTTTTACAGATTTGGGTCTACCAGTGGATAGACAAGTTGTCATTTTCTGTGACAACATTAGGAGTATACAGTTGGCCAGGAACCCAGTTTTTCATGCTCGCACAAAGCATATAGAGGTCCACTACCATTTTGTCAGAGAGAAGGTTTTGGCAGGAGACGTTGACCTTGTTTATGTCAGCACATAGGATCAAGTCGCTGACATCTTCACCAAAGCATTAGGTACAGAGAAGCTCTGCAGATTCAGGGCTTCGCTCGGTGTACATGAGATAGAGTTGAGCTCAAGGGAGAGTGTTGAGATTTTGAGCTCATCTAGTGAGGCGGTGGACACTGATGACCTGCCTGGGGGATAGGCCCCACACTTACACCACTGGCATGGTTGGTGAGATCATGGGTGATATGCGGCCAATGGGATGACAGGCTGTGTGACAACCATTCTAGAGACTGGCATAGTTATAGCGCTAGCTCATTTAGTTGGGTTTACACTATAGAGAACCCTAGTATGTATTTGGTTGAGTACCTTTTCATATTGTGTGTACTCTTATCTTTGTATATGGTGTGTTGAGTGTTGTGTGAAGAAGAAGAAGATTTTCAGCCTTTCACCTTATGTGTTCTCTTTTAGGGTTGTGTGAGTGTGTGTGCTTTTGCAAGAGCTCAAGCTCAAGCTCTCTTCTCCCCTGCATCTTTTCACTCCTTACCAATGTGTTAAAAATGCATCATTATCCCAAAATATCTCATTTATTTAGTAATATCTCATAATTTTTAACTAATAAACCTTGTACTCAGTCAACTCTTTATCTTATGTGAGCATTTACTCATTTTTTGGTATTTTCTTTTATTCTTTGGATTTATCTCATCCCAACACTTGGATTAAACCAAATGGCCCATTGGAGCCTTAATTCGACCATAATCCAATTTTTTAAAAAAATTTAGACCCTTAGACTAAGGTCCCTTATACACATTTTCAATTAATTCCTAATGAACATTGGAAAGTTCATTTTGAACTTCTATTTTAGGGGAATCCATTTTAGACATGAAAAATCTCTATCCCCTCGCGCAACGAATTTTGGGGTGCTAGCAGCGAAAGTAGCACTTCTTGCGCGGGGCAGGGTCCCTCACTCGAGGCCTCACCCATGTATATCCGGATAGGAGACTAATCCCGAACCCAGAAAAACTTCCCCTGTCCGAAAAGCACGGGCGATTCCTCCAAGATATTTTTACTCTAACGTAGTCAAGAGCCTTAACTAACTAAACTGATCTGACCAAACCCGTAAGTCCCATAGTCAGATCAAGGAAAAGACTTGCACTTGGATCATAGAGACCAACACTTTTTTTCTCATTGAGAGGCACAATCGTTGATTCTTTTCCATAGAACAATTTTTTTCGGGATTTATTTCATCTATCGTACCATAACAGAATTGAGTCTCATTTTAGGGATCCATTAGTCCAGCCTAACCCTGTGGGTTAGCCAACCACCCAACCACTATAGTGATGAGATCCATTTAAGAATTTGGTTAGGTTTTGTCCCAGGTACTAGGGAAAAGAGTTCCCAGACCCCCTAGCTGGATATTCATGCAAACTTAAAACTAGTCACACCACTTACACACCCAATATGAAATTACCTTTTTCACAAATTCAGTTGTCTTTAAAACAATCTTTTAATGAAACTATAGTGTCATTGATCATAATCACCCAAAATATCCGATTGAATCCTAATTTCTAATTTTTCCTTCATCGGTGTACCTATGGCATCATTAGCAAAAACCAGAACACTCACCACCTGTCCACTCAAGGGCCTTTTCGATAGTTCCTAGCTCATAGTACCCAACAGTATTTTCACTTATAAAAATCAAAATGGAATCTCTGTTGAAGATCAGCAAGATTAACCAACAGATCCATATAAAAGAGCCACGATGCACGTGTGGGTATCTTTGGTGACCCAGAGCCCGAGCACCGTATGGTTAGCACCCTCTAGGATCCTTCGCAGATCACCTAGCACTTCACTCATAAGCTGCTTCTCTAGTCCCTCATCCACCGTACCAGAAGCTCACCATTTAAATCGAACCGAGGCTAGTCAAGACCTCGGCCGACCTTGCTACATGAGACGTCCTCCGTTGACTCTCCGTCAAATGATGTAATTTTAATAGATAGGTCTCCACGACCTCATTCACAAGACGGTCAAAATGCTTCCCCAGCATTATTGACATAAAACAGCCATTTAAAATAGAGTTTCTATAACGAACTCTCATCTTTCCACATTGTTCCACATCAATCCACATTCCTTAATCTACATCCAATTCATATGTATTCCCATTCTCATCCAATCACATCATTTTCCATCTCATCACATCTTTCCTCATTTATCCTCATCACATCTCATCCACTCGCATCTACCCATATTCACATCTCATCACACCTCATCCACTCGCATCTACCCATATTCACATCTCATCACACCTCATCCATTCACATCACATCTCATTCATTCACATCTATCATGTTTCACATCACGTTACATCTCATCCATTCATTCACAACTATCTGATTCACATTTCATCACATCTCATTCATTCACATCTATCCTATTTCACATCACGTTACATCTCATCCATTCATTCACAACTATCTGATTCACATGTCATCACATCTCATTCATTCACATCTATCCCATTTCACATCACGTTACATCTCGTCCATTCATTCACAACTATCTGATTCACATGTCATCACATCTCATTCATTCACATCCCGATTCACATCACTTTACATCTCATCCATTCATTCTCATCTATCTGATTCACATCACATCTCATCACATCTATTCACATCACATCTCATCACATCTATTCACATCACATCTATTCACATCACATCTCGTTCATTCACATCTATCCTATTTCACATCACATCACATTCATTCACATCACATTACATCTCATCCATTCATTCACATCATCTATCTGATTCACATGTCATCACATATCATTCATTCACATCTATCTTATTTCACATCACATCACATCACATTACATCTCATCCATTCATTCACATCTATCTGACTCACATGACATCACATCACATCTATTCACATCACATCTCATCTCTACATCTATTCACATCATATCTCTACATCTATTCACATCACGTTTCATCCATCCATTCATTCACATCAATCTGATTCACATCACATCACATCTATTCACATCACATCTCATCACATCTATTCATGCAGGGATCGCTTTGTCGGCCCTTTCCCATCGTACCAGAAGCGCACCATTTTTTCAACCATATCGAGGCTGGTCAAGACTTGGGTAGGCTTTGCTGCGTGAGCCGTCCTTTGAAAACTTTCCGCCAGCTGATTACAACCGAACTTCCCTTAGAAAAACATATACCAAATGCTTCCTCCAGCATTCTGGCGTAAGACAGTCCTTTAAGAAAACAACGTTTCTATGCAAGTTTTCAGTTTGATTTTCTTTTGAATATAAGAGTATTTCTTGAGTCAGTATCCCCAAAACTTCTTGATCAGAATTCTGAATTTCATACCAGAATTCCTCGAATTCTATAACCTTGATCTACAGATCAATTCAAAGGGTCTCAAACTTAGTTTCAGATTTGGCAGGACTTTGAGTGTATTTTTCTAAACTGGTCACACCTTCTTTCCTCGAAACTAACGAAAGAGTTTGGTCTTGGTCATAGTCTGATTCAATGTTCGAGTAGGATAAGATTTTTCCTGAACTATGTTTCTCTCGAAAAGGATAATGCAGTTAAATTCATAGTCTGATTCAATGTTCGAGTCGGATAAGATCTTTCTCCATTTAACTTAATTAACCCAATTTAGAATTATAGAACTCTAATCTACACAATTTTCTAAATTCAAGAGGGTAAACAATAAGAAGAGTTTAATTAATCCTTAGTTAATCTTTCTAGGATTAAGAAAGGTTGTAATGTAAAGAAGAGAAGGGGGTGGCCTTTTCATCAAAGGCATAGCATTTGAATTTAGTTCAATCGTTTGCAAAACATAAAAATCAAGAAAACCATAGATTTTTCATTAAAATTCATAAACAAAGTAAGAAAAATTAGCTTACATGGAGCTTGTAAGCTCTCCTTTGGCTTGAGGGATTAAGGGTTCTGCTCTTGTTTGAAGCAATAGTGGCCACCAACTCACTTTGGAGAGGATTAGGCCAAAAACAATTGAGTTATTAAAAAATTCAATGTAGATGGCTCAAGACAGGTGTAGAGTAACAGTGCATAAACACCATGAATCTTTTAGGGTGTCATTCGCAAATGACAAGGAACGTTAGCTGGAAACGTGGTCAACTAATGTGCACAAGTGCAGTGCAATATTTGAATGAAGGTGTGACTCTTGGTTGGAGAAGGCCTTGGTCTCTTGGTTGGAGAAGGCCTTGGTCTCTTCTCCATAAGCCGGACCGCCAACGTCAGGCACATTGGTCCAATCCCAAGAAGTCCATCCACTCAGATAGCGTAGGGGGAGGCTTCTTTTTATAGGAAAAAGTGAGCCTCTACCAAGCAAACTGATTCTAGAATTTTCCACATCAATTTGGTCAATTTTTGACCATTTTTGGGTCAGTTCAGCTTACTTTTTGGATCTAGATTTGAAATAGGAGAGATAAAAATATCTCATTTTATTGATTAAAAATTGGGGGTAAGGATGAGAAAAAGGCGCCTACTTCATCAAGGGAGATTCCCACACTACTGAGGTGTCAAAATTTTAGTTTTTTAATTCTTTTCTTTGGTCCTTAGTCCACTCTTCATCTTATATGAGCATTTACTCATTTTTGGGGGGGTTTTCTTTTATTCTTCAATTTATCTCCTCCCTACACTTGGATTGATCCTATTGGCCCATAGGAACCTTCATTGGACCATAATCCAAAAATTTCTGAAAATCTAGACCCTTAGGCTAAGGTCCTTTATACCTATTTTCAATTAATTCTAATTGCACATTGGAAAGTTCTTTTTGAATTTTTGTTTTCAGGGGAAACCATTTTAGACACTAGGAGGATTTTTATATCAAAAAATATCTCAATTTTGAATTACCTCCCTCTAGACATTTTCTCTCTCCAGGCCAAAACAGGATCTTTCTTTTATTTCAGAGAGGGGAATGATTATAAGATCAGAAGGGGAGGCTCTTACACCTGCACACTTCAAAAGCTGGAGGGAGGAATCTTACATCCTACCCCACTTAAAAAATGCGAGATGTCCTCATCTCGCAAACTAGAGGACAACTCTTTCCCTTAAGATCCAACTGATTTTGGGGTTCCTTAAAGTCTGGTGAACCCAACAGAATCCTGGGATAAAGATCCCATATATAGAACTCATCATCAGATAACAATTCATTCAGATCATAACATTCATATCCTTAACACAATAATGGTCCATTGGACCGAAATTTCCATCTGAACATTCCTCCATGGGAATTTCAATTATACGGGTTTTTAATTTGTCATCCCTAACTTGATCCAATGGGTCAAGCGTTAACAGTAGCAATCTGTCAGCACAATCCACTAATCTCATAGTGATTTGTTGAAGTCATTATATCGTCATTCCAGTTACGAACATCATCATAGGGACTCGTCCCATTCATCCTCATTGTGGTTTTTCTCAACTTATCGCTTTTCAACCAAAATTTAGGAATCATCATTTTTCAATCATAATCCAAATCAACTCATCGTTCTCAACTAGAATTTTAAATTCATATCAACCACATTCGAATTCATCATCTGGATAGCATTTTTGCTTATAATTTCAAGGTCTTAGATTTACTTGTATATACTGCCACCAATAAAGAGCTGCAGTTATACCCTCGGTATATACGAGTAGTCACGGTCCTTGGAATTTTAAGGTAAATACCATCATGTCTAGGCCTCAAGCAAGTCACGGATTCCATACAATTGCGGTACTTCCATTTGAAGACCCAATCACCTATTTATGAATCTTTATTCTGAATATCAATTTGTATGAATTTCATCACAATTATAACCTGTTACTGCTACTTCATAAAATTTTGACATTTTTGGTTTCTAGGTCGATCCACTTTAGCCAATTTGCTCTGATACCAGCAGCTAAAAGATCCTTTTCCCCCCACACAATGAATTCTGGGGTGCTAGCAGCGGAAGTAGCACTTCTTGCGCATGGCAACATCCCTCACTTGTGGCCTCGCCCACGTATATTCGGACAAGAGACTAATCCCTCGGTTCTTCCAAAACTGAACCCGGAAAAACTTCCCCCACTCGGAAAGCACGAGCGATTCCTCTAGGATATTTTTACTCTAACGTAGTCAAGAGCCTTAACTAACTGAACTGATCTGACCAAACCCATAAGTTCCATAGTCAGATCAAGGAAAAGACTTGCACTTGGATCATAGAGACCAATGCTTTTTTCCTCATTCAGAGGCACAGCCGTTGATTCTTTTCCATAGAACAATTTCTATCAAGGATTTATTTCATCTATCGTACCATAACAGAATTGAGTCTCATTTTAGGGATCCATCAATCCAGCCTAACCTCATCTAGTCCCGTGGGTTAGCCAACTGCCCAACCACTATAGTGATGAGATCCATTTAAGAAATTGGTTAGGTTTTGTCCCAGGTACCAAGGAAAAGAGTTCCTAGACCCCCTAGCCGGATATTCATGCAAACATAAAACTAGTCACACCACTTACACACCCAATATAAAATTGCCTTTTTCACAGATTCAGTTGTCTTTAAAACAATCTTTTAATGAAACTATAGTATCACTGATCATAATCCTCCAAAATATCTAATTGAATCCTAATTTCCAATTTTTCATTCATCGGTGTACCTATGGCATCATGGGCAACCAGAACGCTCACCACCTGTCCACTCAGGGGCCTTTTTGATAGTTCTTGGCTCATAATACCCAACAATATATTCACTTATAAAAATCAAAATGGAATCTCTTTTGAAGATCAACAAGATCAACCAACAGATCCATATAGAAGAGCCATGGATTCATCCGTTGAGGACCAACAATGTCAATCAACCAGATCCATGCCCAAATTCAGAAAACAACTCTTACTCCTTGTTCCAATATCTTCCATGACACAGGTGTGGGTATCTTCGGCGACCCAGAGCCCGAGCACCGTATGGTCATCACCCTCTAGGATCCTTTATACGTCACCTTAGTGCTTCACTCATAGGCTGCTTCTTTAGTCCCTCATCCACCGTACTGGAAGCTCACCATTTAAATCGAACCGAGGCTAGTCAAGAACTAGGCCAACCTTGCTACGTGAGACGTCCTCCGTTGACTCTCCGTCAGCTATTGCAAATTTAACAGATAGGTCTCCACGACCTCATTCACAAGGCAGTCAAAATGCTTCCCCATCATTATTGACATAAAACAATCATAAAAAAAAACAGGTCATAAATATAGTTTCTATAAAGAACTCTCATCTTTCCACATTGTTCCACATCAATCCACATTACTTAATCCACATCCAATTCATATGTATTTCCATTCTCATCGAATCACATCATTTTCCATCTCATGATATCTTTTCTCATTTATCCTCATCACATCTCATCCACTCGTATCTACCCATATTCACATCTCATCACATCTCATCCATTCACATCACATCTCATTTATTCACATCTATCCTATTTCACATCACATTACATCTCATTCATTCATTCACATCTATCTGATTCACATGTCATCACATCTATCTGATTCACATGTCATCACATCTTATTCATTCACATCCCGATTCACATCACATTACATCTCATCCATTCATTCACATCCTGATTCACATCACATTACATCTCATCCATTCATTCTCATCTATCTGATTCACATCACATCTATTCACATCACATCTCATTCATTCACATCTATCTGATTCACATCACATCTCATCACATCTATTCACATCACATCTCATTCATTCACATCTATCCTGTTTCACATCACATCACATTGATTCACATCACATTACATTTCATCCATTCATTCACATCTATCTGATTCACATGTCATCACATCTCATTCATTCACATCTATCCTGTTTCACATCACATCACATTCATTCACATCACATTACATCTCATCCATTCATTCACATCTATCTCATTCACATGACATGACATCACATCTCATAAAATCTATTCACATCACATTCCATCCATCCATTCATTCACATCTATCTAATTCACATCACATCTCATCACATCTATTCACATCACATCTCATCACATCTATCTAATTCACATCACATCTCATCACATCTATTCACATCACATCTCATCACATCTATTCACATCACATCTCATCACATCTATTTACTCAGGGACCCCTTCGTTAGCCCTCACCCATCATACTGGAAGTGCACCATTTTTTCAACCATACCGAGGTTGGTCAAGACGTGGGTAGGCTTTGCCGCGTGAGCCATCCTTTGAACACTCCCCACCAGGTGATTGCAACCGAACTTCCCTTAGAAAAACATATACCAAATGCTCCCTCCAGCATTTTGGCATAAGATAGTCCTTTAAGAAACCAGGGTTTCTATACAAGTTTTCAGTTTGATTTTCTTTTGAATACAAGAGTATCTCTTGAATCAGCATCCCCAAAACTTCTTGATCGAAATTCTGAATTTCATACCAGAATTCCTCGAATTCTATAACCTTGATCCACAGATCAATTCAAAGGGTCTCAAACTTAGTTTCAGATTTGGCAGGAGTTTGAGTGTATTTTTCTAAACTCATCATACCTTCTTTCCTCGAAAACTGACAAAAGAGTTTGGTCTTGGTCATAGTCTGATTCAATGTTCGAGTCAGATAAGATTTTTCCTGAACTATGTTTCTCGAAAAGGTTTGATAATTGAGTTACTATTTTACTAAATTTCTTTCTTTGAATATTCACTTAACTGATTTCTAAATTAGTTACGAATTCCAATGAGGAATAAATTAATCATTTATCTGAATATTTCGATCTCGATAGATTTCCTGAATTTTCTTTTTACAATCTGTGTGAATATAAAACGATAAAAATTTCTCTCTTAGAGTATTTAATTATTCATTTATCAAATACTCAGAATTTAAACATAGAATTTGAGAGAATTCTAATTTTGATATAAAAATTCTTTATGCATCTATTTATGCATAAAAATCAACTTCAATGGGAACACCTTTATATAAAAAAATCCTTTTAAGCATCTATTTATGCATAAAATCAAATTTATAAGAATAACACTTTTATAATTAAAAAAATTCCTTTATGCATCTTTCTATGTATAAAAATTAAATTTAATAAGAATAACACTTTTATAATTAAAAAAATTAAATTTAATAAGAATAACACTTTTATAATTAAAAAAATTCCATTATGCATCTTTCTATGCATAGAAATCAAATTTAATAAGAATAACACTTTTGTAATAATAAAAAATTTCTTTATGCATCTTTTGATGCATAGAAATTAAATTTAATAAGAATAACACTTTTATAATAACAAAAAATTCCATTATGCATCTTTTTATGCATAGAAATCAAATTTAATAAGAATAACACTTTTATAATTAAAAAAATTCCGTTATGCATCTTTCTATGCATAAAAATCAAATTTAATAAGAATAACCTTTTTGTAATATTTTTTTTTCCTTTATACATCTTTTTATGCATAGAAATAAAATTTAATAAGAATAACACTTTTATAATAAAAAAATTCCATTATGCTGTGAAGTTGTGGAGACATTATCCCTTGGGACAGAGATTCACCCCAGATCATCAAAGTCTGAAGTGGATCTTCACCCAAAGGGATCTCAACATGCGTCAAAGAAGGTGGATGCAGACCCTGTAGGAATTTGACTTTGAGATAAAGTACCGACCAGGAAAAGAAAATGTGGTAGCCAATGCGCTGATGAGCAACCGTAGGCTGCTTCTTGCTGCTCCAAGTCATAGCAACACTCCCCAAAGAAAACATGAAGCCACTAGTAGATCTTCTATCCGAGATACTACCAGCCCAATCAGCATCTGTGTACCCATGTACATATATCTTTGTCCCAGTTTCATAAAACAGTCCATAATGCAAGGTAGATCTCACATACCTTAGTATGTGTCTTAATGCATCCAAATGCGGTTTTCACGTGGAACCTGCATAAACTGACTCACCAACCCAATAGCATAGCTCAAATCTGGTCTGGTGATCGTCATGTAGATCAAACTTCCTACTATGCACCTATACATAGTAGGATCCTCCAAAATCTCTCCTGAATCTGCACTCAACTTGCCATTCTGATCCAATGGCACGGAAATAGGCTTACAGCCTGTCATACCATACTTGTGTTGAAAGAACGGTAGAGGAGGAGGAGACACACACACTCCAATGAGTGTTCCAGATACTCCAAAGTAACCACCAATCTTCAAATTTGATGTAGAAAATCAACCTGTATGCATCCAAGATGAACTGGCTCACGCAGTCCAAGATACCCTGTTTTGATGCGCTTCCACGGCTCCAAATCACAATGTAGTGGTGCAATCAAGTATGGACAACTTGCATTGACACCTAAACAACCTCAATGTAGAGTATCAACACCATCTGACATGTGTACATATATCAATTTTTGAAAACCCCTTTCTCTCTTTTGGAAAAAACCAGAAAAACCAGAAAAACTAGTAGTAATTTGGCTCTAATTTCTTCAATCCTTGTCCAAATTGAGCAAAAAAGCATTCATTATCTTAGCAATAGTGTCCATCAACTCCATGTAAGAGGAATTTGTCCAGTTATGTAAGACCAAAGATTAATTGCTCAATTAAAATTGCTCTATTTCTCTGCAAACTAGTGGACAGTCTGTTTAATCAGCTCATTCCCAGCTCAATTAGGCATAATTGATCAAACCAATCACATATCCCTCTTCTCTAATGTGTGTAGCAACCAATTGCTAAAGCAATTGTGAAATGTATCAAGCACCAAGGTGAAATTTGATCCTCCACTTTGCAAAATAGTCAAAATTTGCTCTGTTTCTGCTGTCCAGCCTGCATTTGAGGGATTTGGGAAGGTTTGAAGTGACAATTGATGAGTTATAAAACTCCCCAACACACTTAGGTATGTGTGCAACCAGTCAATGGTTGGATTTTTGCCAAAAACACACTCCAAATGCATCAATTTTTGACTCCTCCTTCTCTGTTTTGTGAGAGCTCAAAAACCAGAGTTTTTCACTCAATCAAATGCATGTAAATTGCTCCAGAATTTGTTTAAGGCTTGCATAGGGGTTTCCAATACATCTCTCCTTGTCAAATACATGTGTCTTTTGCCAGAATCACTTCTATTTCACCATACATCAGTGTTTCCAAGCTTCAATGGAAAGCTTCCAAAAAACCAGAAATTTTCTTTGCTTTGATTTGCTCTAACTTGCTTTGTTTTTGCCTGTATCACCTGCAACCCGCTCAAGGATGTTTAGAAGACCTTACCCGGTAGGCCAAGCTCTCAGATCTGATAAGAATCGGTGTGCTCCAAGCTTCACAGCATCAATGGCAAGCTTCACAGAACTTCTTCTCCCTCTTCACTCACTCACTCATAAACCCTAATAGACAGCACAAGGCTCTGATACCATGTTGAAAGAACGGTAGAGGAGGAGGAGACACACACACAAGAGCAAACCCTAATGTATATTGCAAACCCTAACCATAGAGGGAAGCCATCTCCACTCTCACACAATGCATAATGCCATAATCCATAATACACACAACACTATGAGTTGTGTCCACACACTTCTCACCCTAGCTAATGTCCACACACTTCTCACCCTAGCTAATGTCCACACACTATGACCAGCTGGACACGCGGTCATTTATGTCTCACACATGTTCCTACCTAACATGCCAGCACATAGCATAGCTGGCTCACACTGACATCGAGCTTGAATCTCAACAACTTGGATAACATGTCCAAGCCATACTATCTCTGCACAGTAATCCAATACCGTGTGGTGACCTAATCACCTCAATGCCCAAGAAGTATCTGAGCTCCCCCATATCCTTCATCTCAAACTTCTGTCTAAGAAAGATCTTTACATCAAAGATCTCTGCATCATGGTCCCCCGTAATGATCAAGTCATCTACATAGATGACAACAAGCACAACCCCTCTATCATCGTGTCTCACATACAGCGAGAAATCTGCATTGGCTACATGAAAGCCAATAGTGACAAGATATTCAAAATCTTGTCAGACCATGCTCTTGGTGCTTGTTTTAAGCCATAAAAGGCTTTCTTCAACCTGTAAACATGCTCGGGGTGACTCACATCCTCATACCCAGGTGGCTGCAACATATACACCTCTTCCTACAAATCCCCATGCAAGAATGCATTCTTTACATCCATCTGATGTAAAGACCATTGCTTTGATGCAGCCACTCCTATCACAACTCTCACTATTGCCATCTTGGCAATTGGGCTAAAAGTTTCCTCATAATCAATGCCATATGTCTGCGCATACCCTTTGGCTACCAATCTAGCCTTATACCTGTTTATGCTTCCATCACTGTTATGTTTTACTTTGTACACCCACTTGCATCCAATGGCTTTCTTGCCTTCAGGTAATTGCACTAAATCCCAAGTCTCATTTCCATATAGTGCATCCATCTCCTCATCCATAGCTTTCTCCCAACACACATTTTCAACAGCCTTATCAATGCATGTGGGCTCTACAACCTGCACAACCTTTGCCATATATGCATAGTGATGTGCCACATAACCATCATAGGTAAACCTTTGCACAGGGTTTTTCACTCTCCTAGATCTTTGTAGCTTTTCATTCATGGCTTCCATAGCCTTTTTTACACCAGGTGTTCTCATAGCTGGGATCCCAAGCTCCTCATCAAGGCTCATCTCTGAGCCACTAGACTCTCCATCAACATCCTGCAGAAATGTCAGGCATACCAAGGGACTCACCCACTTTCTCTTTTCCTTTACATGATGTACTAGGACTGGTATTATGATGCAGTCTGCCACTCCATGGTCTATCAATAGACCCAGTAGATGAGGACTCTCCTGGTCCACTCAAAGACCCAGTAGATGAGGACTCTCCTGGTCCACTCAAAGACCCAGTAGATGAGGACTCTCCTGGTCCACTCAAAGAATGTGATTGCTGACCTGCATTCTGTGCAACCACACTTTCACTCACATCAGTCCTAACAACTTCTTTTCTAGCAGCATACTAGCTGCTCATCTCATCAAAGACAACATCCCTGCTTACCCTTAACTCACGTGTAGCAGGGTTATAACACCTGTATCCCTTTTGCTCAAGGGAATATCCAATAAACACATATTTTTCAGCTTTTGGATCCAGCTTAGTTCTCAGCTCATCTGGCACATGCACATATGCAATGCATCCAAAGACTTTCAGATGAGACAAATCAGGTTTTCTACCAGTAAACCTCTCCTCTGGAGTTACATCATGTATGGCTGCAGTTGGAGTCCTGTTCATGACGTTTACTGCTCTAGAAACAGCCTCAGCCCAATAGCTATGCGGCATATTTTTCTCTTCCATCAATGCTCGCGCAATCTCAGCAATGTGCCTGTTTTTTCGCTCAGTAACTCCATTTTGCTATGGAGTGTTGCATGTAAATTGTCTCTGAATACCATTCTTCTTCAAAAATTCAGAGAACTCATTGGAGTACTCTCCCCCTCCATCTGACCTTAGGCATTTACATATTTTCCTATTTGCTTTTCAACCAAAACTCTAAAATTCTGAAAGTGAGTGAACACCTCACTATTCTCCTTCATGAAATATACCCACACTTTCCTTGTGTGGTCATCAATGAATGTCACATAATACCTGCAGCCTCCCATAGACATGGTCTTCGTAGGACCCCATACATCTGAATGCACAACATCTAGTGCATTTCTACTCACATATCTGTTACGTGAAAATACATGCTTTCCAAATTGGCATGCTTCACATATTCTCTCCATACCTTCCACTTTAAACTTTGGCAGCCCTGTCCACAATTCCTTTAGTCTGCATAGACTTCATTCTCTTCACATTCACATGTCCAATTCTTTTATCCCAAATGTCTGTGTCTGCAACAATTCCTGAACCATTTGCAAACATCGCAGCACTCATTTCAGGCATGTCTACATTTAACGTAAACATTCTGCCCACTTTGTTGCCTTTTGCAACCAACCTGCACTTGTCTTTAAAGTCTTCAACATAACAACCATCACAGTTAAACCGAACCTGCAAACCCTGCTCAATCATCTGGCCAACTGAAACCAGATTCTTTATTATGTTCAGAATGTGAAGTACATCTGCAAGGTACTTCACTTTGCCATCCTGCATAGACAATGGCACATCTCCAACATGGGCCATTGGATGAGCAGTGTCATCCCCTGTTTTCACAAAACCTGGTCTTTCAAGGTTTTTCATCTCCTTGAACCACTCCCCATGACTTGTCATGTGGTTCGAAGCACCTGAATCCACATACCATACATTATCTTTTTGTGCTGCTTCAACATTTTCAGACATGGCATTCACGACATGCTTTATAACAAACAACCTTTCATTATCCTCATTGTTTCTGCTTGAGGATGCATAGTTGTTTTGCTGCACTTTCCCATTTTGCATGTCAGCCTGCTTCTTATAACATTCTTCCTGCACATGTCTAGGCTTACCACAATAAAAGCATTCACGTGCATCATTATATTGCCTTTTCCAATTTCCATGTCCTCTTTGACTCCCCCTACCTCTGAATTTGCCTCTTCCACCTGTGTGTTGTTGATGTTGTTGTTGTGTATTATGGGACTGTTGTTGTTGTTACTGCTGGCCATAATTCTGATTACCTGTTCGGCCACCTCCTTGACCACGTCTACGGCCTCCTCTACCTCGTCCTCTTCCTAAACTTGTGTAGAAGGCCTGTTGCTCTGAATTGTTTTTGTTTTGTGAAGACTGTTGGTCTTCACCCAAGCTCTTCTCTTCTATAATCAGCATAGACACCAAATCTGTAAAGTTGGGAATGTTTTTCCGAGTCTGAATAGACGTCTTGAACGCCTTGTATTGTGGCCCGAGACCACATAGATAGACTTCCACCTTATCATCATCATCATCTACTAACACACCAATAGATGCAAGGGATTCCACAATACCCTTTATCTTCAATGCATAGTCATTCACAGACATGCTCTTTTTCTCCACAGTATGAAGTTCATTCTTCAACTGTATCTTACGTGCCTTGGTATTTGTTTCATAGAGTTTTACCAAGGGTGTCCCACGCCTCCTTGGGAGACTTGGCATCCTGAATGTGCCCAATCATGGTGTCCTGTATACTAATGGAGAGCCAATACATAACTTTCCTGGCTCCTTGGTTCCAGTCTTTAAACTCTTTCACATCTGCAGTAGCAGTCGGATTTATATCCGGTATCTCCGGTGCCTCTTCATGCTCACCTTCTATGTAGTCCCAATAGCCCTTTCCCATCAGGAAATTCATCAACCTGAACCTCCAAGCATGGAAGTTGTTCTTATTAAGCTTCTCAGCCACAATCTGGGTTATGCCATCATTTGACATCTTGCCAGACACACAAATTTACCAGAAACAGTACTCTGGTTTGTCCTACACAAACTGCTGTATTTTCTGCAGTGGTACTATAGTACTCTCAAATGTCACAACCAGTGACTTCAATATGCATACATACACCCAATGGCAACTGTTGACCTCTTTGCAGCACACATACTATCTGCATAGCCAATCTGTCTTCTTGCAGTTCTTAAAGCAAAGTTCTGCAGAGAATCGATGACTTACCCGCAGTGCTCGAAATCACCTGCTTTCTAAAAAATGGAGGTCCAAACGTGCCCGAAACGCATTTTCGGCTCAATAAACTGCATCCGATAGGACATATAGTTTCCCTATTGCTTTACTCCCGCGAAGAAAGCTCCTCAATGAGAGATTGTTTGCCGGTGCCTCTCGTAGAGCTCCCGATAAGGGTGTAGTCACCAACACAAATGGGGAAGAGTAGTTAAAGCTCTTACCCTCGTACCGCTTCCTGTTGTTCTCTTGCTTGCAGCTCAGCCCTTAGCATGAACCGGACTCTGATACCATGAAAGGATGTAGGGGGAAGAGAGCTTGAGCTCTTGCAAGCACACACACACTCACAAAACCCTAATAGAGAACACACAAGGTGAGAGGCTGAAAATCTTCTTCTTCTACACTCAACACTCAACACATCATATACAAGATAAGAGTACACACAATATAAAAGGTACTCAACCAATACATACAAGGGTTCTCTATAGTGTGAACCCAACTAAATGAGCTGGCGCTATAACTATGCCAGTCTCTAGAATGGCTATCACATAGCCTGTCATCCCACTGGCCGCATATCACCCATGATCTCACCAACCATGCCAGTGGTGTAAGTGTGGGGCCTATTCCCCAGGCGGTTCATCAGTGTCCACTGCCTCACTAGATGAGCTCGATATCTCAACATGAATCTCAACAGCCCCTCTCAAGCTCATGATGTACTGCCATAGATGAAGACGTAGATGAGCTTGGGCTATCAAAGCTCTCAACACTCTCCCTCAAGCTCATCCCACGTACTCCCAGCATAGTACGGAAGTACTCAAACTTCTCCCTGCTAAGTGGCTTTGTAAAGATGTCAGCCACTTGCTCTTCAGTCTTCACATACTGTAGATCCATTGTACCATCCAGCACCTTCTCTTTGACAAAGTGATAATGAACCTCTATGTGTTTGGTCCGCGCATGAAACACTGGATTCTTGGCCAACTGTATGCTGCTCATGTTGACACAATGAATGACAACCTTGCCATCAATAGGCTCACCCAAATTAGCCAAGAGATTCTTTAACCATATTCCTTCACAAGTAGCAATGGCTGCACCCCTGTATTCAGCCTCTGTACTGGATAAAGCAACTGTAGGTTGCTTCTTGCTACTCCAAGTCACCACGGCACTTCCAAGTGTAAAGGCATAACCACTAGTAGACCTCTTGTCATATGAGCTACCTGCCCAATCTGCGTCTGTGTAGCCATATATATCCAAGCCTTTACCACTCTCATAAAGAAGACCATAGTGTGCAGTGGTCTTTACATATCGCATAATGCGTCTCATTGCATCCAAATGAGGTTTTTTGGGGCTCTACATAAATTGGCTTACTAGCCCCACAACATAACTCAAATCCGGGCGTGTGATAGTCATGTAAATAAGACTACCAACCATCTTTCTGTACATAGATGGATCATCCAACTCCTCACCAAAATCATCCCGCAACTTCACATTCTGCTCCAAAGATGTACTCATTGGCTTACACCCTGTCATGCCATATTTTGCCAACATATCCAATGCATATTGGCGTTGCACTAACCATGTACCTGCATGGTCTTTGATCACTTCAATTCCAAGAAAGTATCTCAACTCACCCAAATCTTTCATGTCAAATTGCCCACTCAGTGCTTTCTTGACATGCATCACTGACATGCATCACATCTATACCATGATCACCTGTGATAATCAAGTCATCCACATAGATGACAAGTAAAACAATCCACATAGATGACAAGTTTTCTTCACATAGAGTGAAGAATCTGCTATAGAAACGTGAAATCCAAGGGAGATAAGATATCTGCTCATCTTATCACTCCAAGCACGAGGTGCTTGCTTCAACCCATATAAAGCTTTCTTCAATCTGCATACATGAGTGGGATACTTTGGGTGTACATATCCTTCTGGTTGTGCCATATAAACTTCTTCTTGTAGATCACCATTTAGAAATGCATTTTTCACATCCATTTGATGCATTTCCCAACCATTTGTTGCAGCCATACCAATGACTACTCTCACTGTTCCCATCTTTGCCACTGGACTGAATGTTTCATCATAGTCCAAGCCTTGGGTTTGTGCATAACCCTTAGCTACCAATCTCGCTTCATTTCACTTTGTAGACCCATTTACAACCAATAACATTTTTCTCTTGTGGTAATGCAACCAAATCCCATGTATCATTATGAACCAATGCGTCCATCTCAACATCCATTGCCTTCTCCCATACATGCTTCCCAATAGCTTCTGTATAGTATGTAGGTTCCACATGCTTCACCAAAGAGGTCATATATGCATAATGCATAGCAAAATCACGATATGTCAACCTGTCAACTAGATATCTGACCCTTTGGGATCTCTGCAATGCATGCGGTTCACTCTGAACACCTGTCACTCTAGCATGTGGTGGCACATATCTATCCTACCTAGCACCAAGTGTGCGTAAAACAGGTATGCCAAGTTCCTCATCCAAATTCTCTGAACTTGATGACTCATAGCCTGTATTTCCAATTCCTTCAACTTTTGTTTTCCCTTTATCCACAGCACTACTCCCAGTGCTCACACTCTCATGCCTCAAGCGTCCTGACCATGGACGTATAGTACTATTCTCTGACTCTGGTGGCCCAGACATAGAAGTAGAACTAGAACTTGCTTGTGGCAAGTTCACATGCACATCAGCTTCAAGAGAATCAATGACACTCTCATCCTTTGCTTTGTACCAACTAGCAAGTTCATCAAACACCACATCTCGTGAGATAACCACTTGCCCAATTTATGGATTGTAACATTTGTATGCCTTACGATCCTGTGCATATCCAATAAATACACACTTTTCTGCCTTAGGATCCAACTTCCTCCTTTCGTCAAGCACATGTACATAAGCTATGCAACCAAATACTTTGAGGTGTCCAATGTCTGGCCTAAAACCTGTAAGCTGCATCTATGGCATACTTCCATGTATGGCTACTGTGGGTGTCTTATTCAGTATATACACTGCAGTGGCACATGCTTCTACCCAATAATAATCTGGCATGCTCTTTTGATTAAGCATTGCCCTAGCTACTTCAAAACAAATGACTCTATTCTTTCTCTCAGCAACACCATTTTGCTGAGGTGTATACCTGCAAGTTAACTATCTTCTTATGCCATGCTTTCTCAAAAGCATGTGAGGTGTATTCACCACCTCCATCTGTCCTCAAACACTTTATCCAAGAGCCATATTGCTTCTCTGCAAAAGCTTTGAAATCCATAAACTTTCCCAACACTTCACTTTTCTCTCTGAGAAAGTAAATCCATGTCATTCTGCTGAAATCATCAATGAATGTCACATAATATAAACTACCTTTAGTGGATGGGTTTTGTGCATGACCCCATACATCGCTATGTACTATCTCAAGTGGCCTGCTACTCATGTTGCCTTCTCTAGGAAACCGCAACCTCGCTTGCTTTCCAAACTGACAGGCTTCACAAACATGCATATTCCCATCATACTTGAATCGAGGCAGCCCACTAACAATGCCTCTTGTTTGCATGTTCTTTAACCTTTGTATATTCACATGTCCAATCCTCTTATGCCACATATCAATGTCCTGTACCACATTTCCGATTTTTGAGAACATGGCTGATTTCAACTCAGGAATCCCAGCATCCAGCTTAAACAACCTGCCTTCTTTCTTTCCTTTGGCAATGACTCTACATCCATTTTTTAATTCCTCAACGAAGCAACCATGCTCATTGAAATGAACTGTAAACCCTGTTCCACCATTTGACCTGATAGAAGGCACATACAATACATCTGACATAGATTTTGTTTCACCATTGTGCATAACCAGTGGTACACTTCCAACATGTGTAATGGCATGCTGAGTATCATCTCCTGTCTCCACATAGCCTTTCACATCCATAGGCTTCATATGCTCAAACCATTCACCATGACAAGTCATATGGTTTGATGCTCTAGAGTCCATTTACCAAGTGTCATCATTTTCAGCATTTGTCATCATAGATCCCACAACATGTTTCATGGCAAACCAGTGATTTGCGCTGCCATCATTACTGCTTGATGCATAATTCCCACCATGTTGTGCATAATGTCCACCATGTTGTGCTCTACCCCCTCTCAAATCATTTTGTTTGCAGAAACAATCACGTGCCATATGACCAAATTTTCCATAGTATTGGCATTCCACATCTTGCATAGATGTTTGTTGGCCTTGCCAACGTCCTCTACCACGAGGATTACCTCTGCCTCTCTGAGGTGTATATCCATGACCACCTCTAGCACCATATGTAGGCTGAAAATTCTGTTGTGGTGACATGTCTTACCATCCACGACCATTACCATGGCCATGTGATGCAAATCTCCCCCTGCCTCTAGATCCTCTATGTGAATAGAAAGCTTGATTTCTGCCATTATCATCATGGCTAGTAGATGCATCATGAAAAGAATCACTAAGTTTGATTTCCTCAACAAGCAAGAGTGAAACCAACTCATCAAAATCTGGTAAACCTGTACTCCGAACCGAGATAGATGTATCAAAATACTTATATGATTCCTTGCCAAGACTACGCAAGGTAATGTCTACCAAATCATCATTAGGCATGGGGGCATTGATTGTCGCCATCTGCATACTTCTTTATCTCTTGTACATAATCATGGATGCTCCTTCTATTCCGTTTCACATTATGAATCTGTTGTCGCAACAATTGAGACTTGCGAGCACTCGTGTCTGTATCAAACAGCTTTACCAATGTATCCCATGCATCCTTGGGATTCTCAGCATCGTGTATGTGTATGAGTATGGCATCCAAAATACATATAGACAGATAAGGCAACACTTTGTATGCTCTTTCTGACCATTGCTTATGAGCTATAACCTGCTACTGTGTAGGTTGTCGGGGTAGTTCTGGCTCTGGCTCAGCACCTGTAATGAGGTTCCAAAAACCTTTTCCCTTCAGAAAACTTTTGATTCTGTACTTCCATGCCTGGAAGTTCTTCCTATCTAGCTTTTCACCCACAATTTGTACTGGATTATCCGACATATTTGCTCAATGTAAATGCACCTTCTGCACACTTCTAAATCTGTAAACGAGCCTTCCTCAGCTCAACCACACTCTAATGAGTGTTCTAGATACTCCAAAGTAGTCAACAAACTTCAATTTTGATGTAGAAAATCAAACTGTATGCATCCAAAATGAGCTCGTTTAAGCAGTCCAAGATACCCTGCTTTGATGCACTTTCCAAGGCTCCAAATTGCAATGTAGTGGTTTAATCAAGTGTGGATAACTTGCATTGACACCTAAATAACCTCAATGTTGCATATCAACACCATCCGAGGTGTGTACATACCAATTTTGTCAAACCCCCTTCTCTGTTTTGAGAAAAACTAAAAAAACCAGTAGTAAAATGGTTCTAGTTTCTTCAATACTTGTCCAAATTGAGAGACCGGGCATTCATTAGCTTAGTAATGATGTCCACTAACTCATGTAAAAGGAATTAGACCAATTGTTTAAGACGAGAGAGTAATTAGTCGATTAATCACACTCTGTTTCACTCTGCAACCAGTAGACAGCTTGTTTAATCAGCTCATTTCCAGCTCCATAGATCATAATTGCTCAAACCAATCATGTAGCAACCTCATCAATAGTGTGAATCACAAGTTTGCTAAGCCAATTATGGGATTTATCAAGCACAAGAGTTGATTTAGGTCCTCCACCAATCAAAATCATCAAAAAATGCTCTGTTTCTGCTGTAGGATCTGCGCTGCCTGCTGTAGAGGGGATTTGGAAGGTTTGTAGTGATAGTTAAGACCATGTAATGTTGCCTAACACTCCAAGGCAAGTGTGTGACCCATCAATGAGTTGATTTTTGCAAAAAACCAGGTTTAATTTCATCAAAATTTGACCTCTATTTCTCTATTTTGTGAGAGCTCAAAAACTTGTAATTTTCACTCATTCACATGCATCATATTTGCTCCAAAATCAGTGTAGGGCTTGCACATGAGTTGCCAATACATTCATCCTTGTCACATACATGTTTCTTTGCCGGATTTGTATCTATTTCACCATACATCACCGCTTCCAAGCTCCAATGGAAAGCTTCCAAAAAACCAGAATTTTCCTTTGTTTTGAGCAACCCTAATTTGCTTTGTTTCTGCTTGAATCACCTGCAATCCACTCAAGGGTGTTAAGTAAACCTTACCCGGTAGGCCAAGCTTAAGGGTGTTTAGTAAACCTTACCCGGTGATGTTTCTTTGCCGGATTTGTATCTATTTCACCATACATCACCGCTTCCAAGCTCCAATGGAAAGCTTCCAAAAAACCAAAATTTTCCTTTGCTTTGAGCAACCCTAATTTGCTTTGTTTCTGCTTGAATCACCTGCAATCCGCTCCAAGGTGTTTAGTAAACCTTACCCGGTAGGCCAAGCTCTTAGATCTGATAGAAATTGGTGTGCTCCGAGCTTCACAGCATCAATGGTAAGCTTCACAGCTTTTCTTCACAGCTTCTTCTCCCTCTTCTCTCACTCACTCATAAACCCTAATAGAGAGCACCAGGCTCTGATACCATGTTGAAAAAATAGGTAGAGGGAGAGGAGACACACACACATGAGCAAACCCTAATGTATATTACAATTCCTAACCATAGAGGGAAGCCATCTCCCTTCTCACACAATGCATAAAGCCATTAATCAATAATACACAGAACACACTATGAGTTGTGTCCACACACATCTAACCGTAGCTAATGTCCACACGCTATGACCAGCTAGACGCGGTCATTTATGTCTCACACATGCTACTACCTAACATGCTAGCACATAGCATAGCTGGCACACACTGACATCGAGTTTGAATCTCAAAACAAGGATGGTCATTCCTTAAATGGTGAGCTAAAAGATATTTTGGAACAAGAAAGAGCTTTTGAGGCGTAAATGAGCAAAGTTACCAGAGTCGAAGAAGATGCTCTGGAGACAGTCTTTCTAGGAAAAGATAAGGGATCCAAACTAGTGAAAGTCAGCAGTTTGCTGATAAGTTCCGAGAGGCTCTAGTGGATCTTTTGACAAAATTTACGGATGTCTTTGCATGGGACTACTTAGACATGAAGGGCCTGGATCCTAAGTTTTATCAGCATTGCATCCATTTGAAGCCGGATGTAATTCCTTCCAGATAGCAATGGTATAGAATGAATTCGCATATGGCTAAGCAAGTTAAAGATGAGTTGGATTGTCTCCTGAGGGTTGGATGATTCATTGCTCCAATAGAGAATCCGGAGTGGATTTCTCTGATAGTGATCATGCCCAATAGAGCTGGATTGTCTCCTGAGGGTTGGATTCATTGCTCCAATAGAGAATCCGGAGTGGATTTCTCTGATAGTGATCATGCCCAAGAATAGAGCCCTCTGGGAATCTCTTCCAACGGAGGTTCCTCCCGCACTCCTCTCAGTTCGCCCCACCTCACCCATTTTTTTAGTGTCGACTTCCCTCGTCACACCACCTCATCTTCCACTTCACCTCAATCTCCTGTCAACACCGACATGAGCTACTTACTTCAGCCACTACCACCCTCATCCTCTCCTCTGACACAGTCTTTCTCAACAGCACCACTAGTTCCTCCACCGAGCGTCACCTCCACCATCTTCTCCACCACTCTCTGGGTTGGGCTCTTTCCGAGTCTCCCCCAGAGAGTCCCGACGACCACTCCGTCAGACTTGACGAGGCTTCCTGTAGAGTGTTATTTGGTGGCTGACACATTGATGGAAGCCTCTTGAAAGATCACGACCATGGGACTCATTCATCAAAGAGTCCTAGGTGCCTTCACCAATGCTAACCGACACTTGCGTCGGTCGATCTATCTAGCAGAGGGGACCGCTTAGGAGGCTATAGCCCGGGTAGAGGATGCAGAGGAGGGCCTTCAGCCAGTTACACGAGACCATGGTCCAGCAAGACAGAGAGCTTCAGGAGCTTCACGACCAGGAGGAGCTATTTGAGCTGTACTTATCTCTCATCCTTGATGAGGATGCCATGGCAGCCATTTGAGAGAGCAGGAGCATACACTTTTGGTGGAGACCTAGCATCAGCATGAGTCAGAGATGCAGGCCCTTCGGTTGGAGCATGAGAGAGAGCTTGCCACTTTGCAGGATGCACATGAGCATGCTCTTAGAGTTCAGTCAGCAACATGCGTTGGAGTTAGCCGGTCTCCGCCAACAGGCTTCATCTGTAGAGGATGACCTTGCGGAGTTTTAGCATCTCATTGAGCGGCGTCGTTCAGTTGGTCGTCCACACTCCAGATCCACCACAAGTCCACCAGTGTTTGGGACTGATGCCTCCTCCCATGCCACTCATGATGGCTAATTCGGTCTTTTGTCATTTTATTTATTTTATTTTCTTTGTTTGCCTACAGGCATGTACTAGCCATGGCCAACTTTCATTCTGTATCTTCTATGCCTGGACTTCGTGGCGAAAGTTTTTCCTAAACGAAGTGGCCAGTGATGATTATTATTGTTTAGATGGGTTCTTTTGTTGAGGTAACCTTCTGTCGGATGATGCTCTGCGTGGGGGATGACTATGGTAATACAGTTAGTGATCACTTGCAGGATGATGAAGTGCCTAGGAGCTCTGAGAAATAGCTTGCTGGATGAAGTGCCCAGGAGCTCCTTGTTCAATCATTTTTTTCTACAGCTTGTTGGTGGATGAAGTTTCCCAGGAGCCTAGTTGATTCATTTTTATTTATTTTGTATCTCTCCAGAAGGTTTGCCTGCTGGAAGCATCATTGTATGAGGTATGCCTGGCAGCCTGCTTGCCGGATGTTTTTCTTGGAGGCTCACCTAGGTTTTCTTGGCATTCATCGGGACGGTGAATTGAGTAGTAGTGGGCGACATGTGGATGGGAAGCCAGTTCCTCCACACTCCATCGACTACTCCGACTGCTCCGACCACTCTGACTGCTGGTGCCCTCCGACCACTCCGACCACCGGTGCCGCCGGTGCCCTCTGACCACCAGCGCTCTTCAACCCCTCTGACCGTTGGTCCCCTTCGACATCTCATACGTGCATGGCCAACTCTGATGGCACTCATGGAGGCAACACCCCTCTTCCTTTCCCAAGGCAGGGAGAGATCCTCTTCGAGATCCTGAGCACCAACTTCCTTTCTCCTCTCCCTTTCCCAAGGCAAGGAGAGATCCTCTTGAGCACCACGTGAGGAGGAGGACACCCAAGGAGGAGTTAAGGGGAAAACTCTCTCGGTAGCATAGACATTCTAGGAAATACTCTCACAGAAGAGGACACTCTCTTGATGTATCACCTTGAGTTCTAGCACAGTCCTTCTATCGGAGTGGAGTCTCCCTTGTATCATTTCTTTATGGTATTGTGATTGTAGTGTTGTGCTCTATGTGGTGTTTTTGTCTATCTCTTTGTGTGAGCGAGGTGAGTGAGGTGTGAGTGGTGTGTGTGGTGTGAGTGAAAGGCCTGTGTAGGGGTACTGTGGTGCTAGGTGGTGGTCGGAGAACACGGTAGACAGTGTAGAGCCTAGGTCTTGCATGTCTATAGCCACTGAGGTCGACTCATCCTTAGCGGGTATACTTCCTTGAGAGGATCCATGCTCCCTTCTCCCCCAACCATAGTGTTTGTGGCGGTGTCTTCGAGTTTCCTAGCAAGGACCGACGGAGTCATCCACACTTTTAAAGGATTGTTTTACGCCAGAATGCTAGAGGAAGCATTTGGTATGTGTTCAACTAAGGAGAGACTCCTTGCAATAGCTGGTGGGGAGTCGTCGAGGGACATCGCTCGCGGCAAAACTTGCCGAGGCCTCGGTATGGTTAAAATGGTGTACTTTTGGTATGATGGGCAAGGACCGACGAAGCGGTTCTTGAGTGAAGTGCTAGGACACCTAAGTAGGATCCTAGAGGACTCTTACCAGGTGATGCACGGGCTCACGATTAGTAGGACACCCATGCATGCGTCGAAGATACAGATGAACCGAAAAGAATGACTTTTGTGAATTGAATTTTGATATTGGATCTCATTGGTTGACCAGCTAGTCTTCAAACGGAGAGTCCGAATGATATATTTTGTAAAACAATGGACTCAATATTTTGGAGGATTATGATCAGTATTACTATGATTTCATCGAAAGATTGTTTTAAAGATAGCCGAATTTGTTAAAATGGCAATTTCATATTGGGTGTGTAAGTGGTATGACTACCTTGAATATTGTTGTGGAAACTCCGGCTAGGGGATCTGGGAACTCTTTTCCTCGGTACCTGGGCAAAACAGAACCAAATGTTTATAAAGGAATCCCACCAATATAGTGGTTGGGTAGTTGGCTAACCCATGGGGCCGGTTAGGCTGGATTGGGGGATTTCCTGCGATACAAATAGTTACAATTAAGTTACGTTATTTAGAATAAGTCCTAGGAAGGCCCTTGTTGTTCTATGTGGGAGGGAATCAGCGGCGGCTGTGCCTCGCTAAAGGAGGAAAAAAGCGGTGATTCTATGGACCAAGTGCAAGTCTCTTCCTTGATCCGACCATGTGACTTTCGGGTTTGGTCGGATCAGTTTGGTTAGTTAAGACTTTGACTCGATAGATTAATTCTCCCGTTAGATGTTTTTCCTAGTGGAATCGCCCATGCCTTCCAGGCGAGGGAAGTTTTTCCGGATTTGGTTTCAGAGGAACCGCTGGGCTAGTCTCTTGTCTCTGGATATCTGTGGGGGCAAGGCCCCGAGTGTGGATCCCTACCTTGCGCGAGAGGCTGACGCTGCTTCTGTCACCAGCGCCCTCGGAGGAGGCATCTCAGAGGAGGCGGGGGTCTCACAATCATAGAAATCCCTTAGGATTGGATCCTCTTCCTCGCAGTATGGTATTTCCAACTTTGTGTTGTTGACCATCATGAGATGATTCTATCGCTAGCAAAGCATAGTGGTGATTTGCGAGAAATAGTCCATTTATGCCCTAAGATCAAATCTTCTTCCAACACATACTCAACCACAAAAAACTTGCAAGTAAGGGGGTTAGATTCTATATACATTGTTTGTTCAAAGTACCCCATGAAAAGATGCAGGGGAGAAGAGAGCTTAAGCTCTTGCAAGCACAAACACACTCACACTCACACAAACCCTAGAAGAGAGCACACAAGGTGAGAGACTGAAAATTCTTCTTCTTCACACAACAAAAGAGGTCTACAAAGGAGATAAAGTGACATAATAGAGTATATACAAGTGGTTTGTAATGTGAACACGCTAAGTGGAGTCGGTAGGTGTGGACTAGTGAGTATGTGTGGACTAGTCAGTGTAGTCTAGTTGTAGAATCTCTTGCGAAGATATGTCGGTGCCAACTACCAAACCTGCCAGTGATATAAATGTCGCGAACGGTCATGCATGCACCTCGTGAGTGTCAGCTCATGTTGAGCTTGACATCTCAACACTCCTCCTCAAGCTCAACTCCAACTCATGAACTCCAAGCATATCTTAAAATCTGTGGAGCTTCTCAGCTCCTAAGGTCTTCGTGAAAATATCAGCGAGACCTGATTATGTGTGTTGATGTAGGCCAAGTTGATGTCGCCTACCAAGACTCTCTCCCTGATGAAGTGGTAATATACCTCAATGTGTTTTGTTTGTGCATGGAAAACTGGGTTCCTGGCCAACTATATACTACTAAGATTGTCACAATATATGACAACCTTTCTCTCCACATGCAACCCCAAATCAACAAGTAGCTTATGTAACCAAGCTACCACACACACTGCCACTACAGCTCCTCTGTACTTGATAAGGCAACTGTGGGCTGCTTCTTGCTGCTCCATGTTATAACAACACTCCCTAATGAAAACATAGATCCACTGTGGTAGATCTCCTGTCTGAGATGCTACCTTCCCAATTTGCATTTGTATACCCATATAGCTTTAATGATACACCTGCTGCATAAAACAATGCATAATCAACAATGGCCCTCAAATACCAAAGTGTGTATCGCACACTGTCAAGATGTGGTTTGCACGGAACCTACATAAACTAGCTTTCATGACATAGATCAAACTCCCCACAATCTTCCTGTACATAGTGGGATCCTTCAACACATAACCTACATCCGTAGTAAGCTTGTCATTTTGGTCTCATGGCATCGAGATTGACTTACAATCAGCCATCCCATACTTGGACATCTCATACATACTGTCTCTGACAACCAAATACCATTAGGTGTGTGAATGACATCAATTCCCAAAAACTAGCGTAGATCTCCCAAATCCTTCATCTTAAACTTTATTTTGAGAACACTTTTCACATGCTCAATCTCATCCAAGTGATGATCACAATACCCTTATCACTCTTGCACACATACAAAGAGTGATCTGCAATCTGCCATATGAAAACCAATAGTGACAAGATACTCATCAATCTTGTCATGCCATGCTTGTGGAGCTTGCTTAAGCCCATATAAAGCCTTACGAAGCATACATACATACTCCGGGTGATCTGTATCCTCAAAACCAGGTGGCTGATCCATATACACTTCTTCTTGCAAGTCACCATGCGAGAACAGTGAATGGCCATAAGATTCACATTCTTCTAGTAAATACAAACTTGTGCAGAAATTGAGTCTAGCGATCATACCTATGAGGTACGCCTACCTGCGGGAAGGCAAGTATGGGATCAAAAGGTGGAGATGCTTCCAATCCAGATTCAGGATTACAAAGATACTCTGGAATGCTATGTTATGCACCTAGAAAACTTTAAGCCATATAAGGCTTTCTTCAACCTGCAAACATGCTCGGGGTGACTCACATCCTCATAACCAGGTGGCTACAACATATACACCTCTTCTTGCAAATCCCCATGCAAGAATGCATTCTTTACATCCATCTGATGTAAAGACCATTTCTTTGACATAGCCACTGCAATCACAACTCTCACTGTTGCCATCTTGGCAAGTGGGCTGAAAGTTTCCTCATAATCAATGCCATATGTCTGCGCATACCCTTTGGCTACCAATCTAGCCTTATACCTGTTTATGCTTCCATCACTATTATGTTTTACTTTGTACACCCACTTGCATCCAATGGCTTTCTTGCCTTTAGGCAATTGCACCAAATCCCAAGTCTCATTTCCATGTAGTGCATCCATCTCCCCATCCATAGCTTTCTCCCAACACACATTTCCAACAGCCTCATCAATGCATGTGGGCTCAACAACCTGCACAACCTTTGCCATATATGCATAGTGATGTGCCACATAACCATCATAGGTAAATCTCTGCACAGGATTTTTCACTCTCCTAGATCTTCGTAGCTTTTCATTCATGGCTTCCATAGCCTTCTTTACACCAGGTGTTCTCACAGCAGAGCTGGGATCCCAAGCTCCTCATCAAGGCTCATATCTGAGCCACTAGACTCTCCATCAACATGAGAATGCCCTGCAGAAATGTCAGGCATACCAAGGGGCTCAACCACTTTCTCTTTTCCTTTACGTGATGTACTAATCACATTTGCAGGGCTGGTATTATGACGCAGCCTGCCACTCCATGGTCTATCAACAGACCCACTAGATGAGGACTCTCCTGGTCCACTCAAAGACTGTGATTGCTGACCTGCATTCTGTGCAACCACACTTCCACTCACATCAGCCCCAACAGCTTCTTTTCCAGCAGCATACCAGCTGCTCATCTCATCAAAGACAACATCCCTGCTTACCCTCAACTCACGTGTAGCAGGGTTATAACACCTATATCCCTTTTGCTCAAGGGAATATCCAATAAACACACATTTTTCAGCTTTTGGATCCAGCTTAGTTCTCAGCTCATCTGGCACATGCACATATGCAATGCATCTAAAGACTTTCAGATGAGACAAATCAAGTTTTCTGCCAGTAAACCTCTCCTCTGGAGTTACATCATGTATGGCTGCAGTTGGAGTCATGTTCATGATGTATACAGCTGTAGAAACAGCCTCATCCCAATAGCTCTGCGGCATATTCTTCTCTTCCATCAATGCTCGTGCAATCTCAGCAATGTGCCTGTTTTTTCGCTCAGCAACTCCATTTTGTTGCGGAGTGTATCTGCATGTAAACTGTCTCCGAATACCATTCTTCTTCAAAAATTCAGAGAACTCATTGGAGAAGTACTCTCCCCCTCCATCTGACCTTAGGCACTTTACAATTTCCCTGTTTGCTTTTCAACCAAAACTCTGAAATTCTGAAAATGAGTGAACACCTCACTATTCTCCTTCATGAAATATACCCACACTTTCCTTGTGTGGTCATCAATGAATGTCACATAATACCTGTAGCCTCCCATAGACATGGTCATCGTAGGACCCCATACATCTGAATGCACAACATCTAGTGCATTTCTACTCACATATTTGTTACGTGAAAATACATGCTTTGTTTGCTTTCCAAATTGGCATGCTTCACATATTCTCTGCATACCTTCCACTTTAAACTTTAGCAGCCCTGTCATAATTCCTTTTGTCTGCATAGACTTCATTCTTTGCACATTCACATGTCCAATTCTTTTATGCCAAATGTCTGTGTCTGCAACAATTCCTGAACCATTTGCAAACATCGCAGCACTCATTTTAGGCATGTCTACATTCAACGTAAACATTCTGCCCACTCTGTTGCCTTTTGCAACTAACCTGCACTTGTCTTTAAAGTCTTACATAACAACAATCAGGGTTAAACCAAACCTACAAACCCTGCTCAATCATCTGGCCAATTGAAACCAGATTTTTTGTTATGTTCAGAACGTGAAGTACATCTGCAAGGTACTTCACTTTGCCATCCTGCATAGACAATGGCACATCTCCAACATGGGCAATTGGATGAGCAGTGTCATCCCTTGTTTCCACAAAACCTGGTCTTTCCGGGTTTTTCATCTCCTTGAACCACTCCCCATGACTTGTCATGTGGTTCGAAGCACCTAAATCCACATACCATACATCATCTTTTTGTGCTGCATCAACATTTTCAGACATGGCATTCACGACATGCTATATAACAAACAACCTTTCATTATCCTCATTATTTCTGCTCGAGGATGCATAGTTGTTTTGCTGCACTTTCCCATTTTGCATGTCACCCTGCTTCTTATAATATTCTGCCTGCACATGTCCAGGCTTACCACAATAATAGCATTCAGGTGCATCATTATACTGCCTTTACCAATTTCCACGGCCTCTTTGACTCCCCCTGCCGCCGCTGAATTGGCCTCTTCCACCTGCGTGTTGTTGTTGTTGTTGTTGTGTATTCTGGGACTGTTGTTGTTGTTGCTGCTAGCCATAATTCTGATTACCTATTCGGCCACCTCCTTGACCGCGTCCACGACCTCCTCTACCTCATCCTCTTCCTGAACTTGTGTAGAAGGCCTGTTTCTCTGAACTGTTTTTGTTTTGTGAAGACTTTTGGTCTTCACCCAAGCTTTTCTCTTCTATAATCAGCATAGACACCAAATCTGTAAAGTTGGGAATGTTTTCTCGAGTCTGAATAGACGTCTTGAATGCCTTGTATTGTGACCCGAGACCACGTAGACAGACCTCCACCTTATCATCATCATCTACTGACACACCAATAGATGCAAGGGATTCCACAATACCCTTTATCTTCAACGCATAGTCATTCACAGACATGCTCTTTTTCTCCACAGTATGAAGTTCATTCTTCAACTGTATCTTACATGCCTTGGTATTTGTTTCATAAAGCTTTACCAAGGTGTCCCACGCCTCCTTGGGGGACTTGGCATCCTGAATGTGCCCAATCATGGTGTCCTGTATACTAATGGAGAGCCAATACATAACTTTCCTGGCTCCTTGGTTCCAGTCTTTAAACTCTTTCACATCTGCAGAGTAGTTGGATTTATGTCCGGTATCTCTGGTGCCTCTTCATGCTCACCTTCTATGTAGTCCCAATAGCCCTTTCCCATCAGGAAATTCGTCAACCTGAACCTCCAAGCATGGAAGTTATTCTTATCAAGCTTCTCAGTCACAATCTGTGTTATGCCATCATTTGACATCTTGTCAGACACACAATTTTACCAGAAACAGCACTCTGGTTTGTCCTGCACAAACTGCTATATTTTCTGCAGCGGTACTGTAGTACTCTCAAATGTCACAAACCAGTGACTTCAATGTGCATACATACACCCAGTGGCAACTATTGACCTCTTTGCAGTACCAACAGTGTCTGCACAGTCAAGCTGTCTTCCTGCAATTCTTAAAATAGAGTTCTGCAGAGAATCGATGACTTACCCGCAGTGCTCGAAATCGCCTGCTTTCTGAAAAATAGAGGTCCAGACACGCCCGAAATGCGTTTTCGGCCCAAAAAAATTTTGTCCAATAGGGTAGTATAGTTGCCCTATAACTTTACTCTCGCAAAGAAAGCTCCTCAATCAGAGATCGTTTGCCGGTGCCTCCCGTAGAGCTCCCGACAAGGGTGTAATCACCAACACAAATAGGGAAGAGTAGTTGAAGCTCTTACCCTCGTACCGCTTCCTGTGGTTCTCTTGCTTGCAGCTCAGCCCTTAGCACGAACCAGGCTCTGATACCATGAAAAGATGCAGGGGGGAAGAGAGCTTGAGCTCTTGCAAGCACACACACAATCACAAAACCCTAATAGAGAACACACAAGGTGAGAGGCTGAAAATCTTCTTCTTCTTCACTCAACACTCAACACACCATATACAAGATAAGAGTACGCACAATATGAAAGGTACTCAACCAATACATACACGGATTCTCTATAGTGTGAACCCAACTAAATGAGCTGGCGCTATAACTATGCCAGTCTCTAGAATGGCTATCACACAGCCTGTCATCCCACTGGCCGCATATCACCCATGATCTCACCAACCATGCCAGTGGTGTAAGTGTGGGGCCCTATCCCCCAGGCGGGTCATCAATGTCCATCTCCTCACTAGACGAGCTCGATATCTCAACATAGAAGGCATGCTTCTCTGTTTTTGTTTTGTGAAGACTGTTGATCTTCACCCAAGTTCTTCTCTTCAATGATTAGCATTGAAACCAAATCTGTGAAGTTGGGAATGTTCTCCCGAGTCTAAATAGACGTCTTGAATGCCTTGTATTAGGGCCTGAGACCATGTAGACACACTTCCTGTAAGATTCCTTCTCAGCCCTAAAAGATGTATAAGCTCTCACCTCAATCCCCTGTAATCATCTCCTATTTTGGAATACAAGAAAATGTCGTTTTCCCTTATTTTGGCCTAGAGAGAGGAAATATTCTAAATAGTGAAAATTCAAAATTGAGATATTTCTAAATACAAAGTTTCTCCTAATATCTAAGACGAATTCCCCTGAAACAAAAGTTCAAAAAGAATTTTCCAATGTGCATTAGGAATTAATTGAATATGTGTATTAGGAATTAATTGAATATGTGTATTAAAGGCCTTAGCCTAAGGGTCCACATTTTTAGAAAATTTTAGATTAAGGTCCAAATAAGGTTCCAAAGGGCCAATAGGATTAATCCAAGTGTTGGGATGACAAAAATGCAAAGAATAAAATAAAATACCCCAAAAATGAGTAAATGCTCACATAAGATGAAGAGTTGACTGAGTACAAGGTTTATTAGTTAAAAATTAAGGTTTATTAGTAAAATAATAGGATATTTTAGTAAAATGATGAATTTTTGACACCTCAGTAAGGAGGGACAGGCCCATCAAGTAGGCACCTTTTTTATCATCATTACTTGGCTTTTTTAATTCAAAAAATGAGATATTTTTATCTCTCCTCTCTCCTGAACTGGATTAAAAAAGGAGCCAAACTGATCTAAATCTTGTCCAAACTGGGTCAAACTGAAGCTGGAAGACTCTAGAACCCAATTGGACTTGGTTAGAGGCCTCCCTCACCTATCAATAGACCTCATTCCTTTGTATTATCATCTTTGAGTAACTACATGTGAGTATTATCTTCAATTTAGCGTAATTCTACTATCCCTCTATTTTGCCTCTTCTTTTGGGAGCTTTGGAGCTTCTTTATTCTCTATCCTCTCTTTGAGATTACCCTCCCCCTCTTGGTGGCCAAGGACTTGCTTGTGGGCTTCACTTCTATCCAAAGAATCAAGCCAAAACCAAGGGTAAGCTTTAATTTAATGGTTTTTTTTTCTATTCCTCTCAATGCTTTTCTTCTTCTCAACCCCTCTAAAGCTTGAGAAGCTTTCAATGGAATGGTTTTCTCTTGAAATTAAGTTTTCCAATGATTCATAATGTTTAATTAGATCAATGCTAGTCTTTATGCTTAATTATAATGTTTCCTTTAAGAAAATCTCTCTTTTGGAAAGATTAATCATCTTTATGATTAGATCCTTGTTAGAAGGATGATTCTCAATGATAATCTCTTTATTTTAATCAAAACTTTAGGCTTGATAAGCTAGAGAAAGAGATTAGATATTTTCATGATTTTTAATCTAGTAAAAATGATGGTTAATTCTTTTTAGCTTGATTATGAGTAAGAAAAAATCATATTAACTCATTCTAAATTTAAACAAGATTATGCTAACATTTTTGGAAATGAGGAATGGTTATTTTAGAATAATCAAAAGATTTATTCATAATTACACTTATAATTATGATTATAATTATGTTATGTATGCATAATTTAATCTTAGTCTAAAAGAAGAGTTCCTATCATATTTCCATTACAAGTATTCATTTTAAAATAGAAAATTGAACATTCTCAGTAATTGCGAGCGAAGCTATGGTAAACTTTTCTAGAAAAAAGATAAATCTTATTTTTATGCATAATTTTAATAAAGCAAAAAGAGAAATTCCTATCATATTCTAGGTATAGATATTTTATGCTAAAATAATGATTTTTATCATATTTAAGGAAAATACTTTTATAGTATTTATGCATATTTATTGAATTAGAGAAAAGAGAAATTTTTGATATATTTATTTTCATGCATAAAAATTTAGTTGCAAAAAGAGAAATTCCCATGATATTTGAGGTTTGAACATTTAAATGTTAAAAGATGAATTTTTGGTATATTCAAAGATATGGATATTTTTATTTATTTCAAAGAAGAATTTTCATTGTATTTTAAGTAGAAAAATACATAAATTAATTTTGATGTTAAAAGAGAAGTTTTCTCCATAATTTCATGTAGGAAATTTTGTATATTAAGATTGAGGATCAAATTGATGAAAAGAATATTTTATATATTTTAATGCAGATAAATTAATACAATGTTATATACTCACAATTGGATTATTGGAAGATGAGTTATTTTTATAAAATCCCGTTATTCTCGAATAGAAATATTTTTTTAATTCTATTGTGGCTAGGAAGGAATGAATTTTCATAAAGTTGGAATTTTCCCTTACGGTTGGAAGTCACCGTTAATTTTTCAATTAATTCGAAGAAAAATCCTTAGGAATTAGAGTTAGGATTAAACGGAGTAATTTATGGTTAGACCATGACCATGAATATGGTGGGCTAGTAAGATACTTGCCCATGTCTCGAATCTGAATCAAGAAAAACCTCGTGACCAATTCCAAATCTTCAACACGAAGATTAGACTACCGGCTGAATTAGAGAAGTTTTCCTTAGACCGAAATCATCGAGAAATGAGTTGGGAATTCATTGAAATTGATCGGTAGATTACCCTATTATGAGATTTGTGATTTTCATTAAGAAAGTTTGGTTTGTGAGAAAAAGGGTTTTGTGGAATAAAACTCAAAAACGGGAAATTCTTACTTGCATAGAAACTCTTTTTTTTAAAAGGATTGTTTTACGCCAGAATACTGGAGGAAGCATTTGGCTTATGATTTAACTAAGGAGAGATTCGGTGCAACAGCTAGCCGCCGCTACTCTGGGAGTTGTCAAAGCACGTCGCTCACGGCAAAGCCTACCGAGGTGTTAACTAGCCTTGGTATGGTTAAAATGGTGCGCTTCCGTACGATGGGTGAGGACCAACAAAGCGGTCCCTGAGTGAAGTGCTAGGACACCTATGTAAGATCCTAGAGGGTTATGACCAGGTGATGCATGGGCTTGCGGTTGCTAGGACACCCATGCGTATGTCGAGGAAGATATGGATGAACTGGAAAGGAATTATCTATGTGAACTCGAATTTAAGATTGGATCTCGTTGGTTGACTAGATGGTCTTCAAAACGGAGAGTCCGGATGATATTTTTGTAAAACAATGGACTGGATATTTTGGAGGATTATGATCAGTAATACTATGGTTTCATTAAAAGATTGCTTTAAAGACAGTCGGATCTGTGAAAAAGGCATTTTCATATTGGGTGTGTAAGTGGTGTGACTACCTTGAATTTTGCTTGAAGCGCCAGCTAGGGGGCCTAGGAACTCTTTTCCTTAGTACTGGGACAAAACATAACCAAATTTTTGTATAAAGGGATCTCACCAATATAGTGGTTGGGAAGTTGGCTAACCCATGAGCGTAACCCATGGGTCGGTTGGGGCTGGATCGGTGGATTCCTGTGATACAGTCAGATACGCCAAGTTACGCTAGTTAGAATAAGTCTCTAGAAGATTCATGTTATGTGGGAAAGAATCAGCGCACTGTGTCTTGCTTAAGGGAGAAAAAATCGATGATTTCTATTAACCAAGTGCAAGTCTCTTCCTTGATCTGGCCATGCGACCTACGGGTTCAGCCGAATCAGATTGGATAGTTAAGGCCTTGACCTGTTATATAAATCTCCCGTTAGATGATTTCCATCGTGCCTTCCGGGCGTGGGAAGTTTTTCTGGGCTCGGTTTTGGAGAAACCGCCGGGCTAGTCTCTTGTCCAGACATTCATGGGCGAGGCCCTGAGTGGGAATCCTTGCCTTGTGAGAGGTTGCTGCTTCCGCTCCGAGCGCCGCACGGAGGAGGCTACGTGAAGGGGGCAGGGGTATCAGAGCTTAAGAAGGAAAAATGAATTTTATCAAAAATTTATAATTAAAAAAAAACTCTGAATGAGCATTCACATATTGTATTCTCATTCCTTAAGCTTCATTAATGATGAAGACTTTTAATCGATGAATTTGATCTTATAGATGGACGTTTTGTGTTTATCTGGTATTCCCGATCTTACTCAATCTTAGGATATGACTTCTTTCGCTTTTGAGCATATCCTCTCCTCCGTTAACAACTCGAACGAGCAGAGCAAGACTCGCAAATCATTTCGAAGAATTATATTTTTCGGACCCGACAGAGAGACGATAGCATAGTGGCATGCAAGGGAATATGTCCATGCCTCTTGCAACCAGCACCACCTGATGCTTTTGAGCATATCCTCTCCTCCGTTAACAACTCGAACAAGCAGAGCAAGACTCGCAAATCATTTCGAAGAATTATATTTTCCGGACCCGACAGAGAGACGATAGCATAGTGGCATGCAAGACTCGTTAACAACTCAAACGAGCAGAGCAAGACTCGCAAATCATTTCGAAGAATTATATTTTTCGGACCCGGCAGAGAGACGATAGCATAGTGGCATGCAAGGGAATATGTCCATGCCTCTTGCAACCAGCACCTGATGCTGAGGAAGAATATCTCTTCAGCCATGGTCCTATTGAGGCTAAAGGTGGTTCGCGGTGTTATCCTGTATCACCCCACACCTCAAAATTTTAGGCTTTCTTGTCATATTTATAGACGTCTTAGATCTTTAGCCCCATGGTAAGGGAACAATTGTATCATGGCATGCCAGTAGCCTAGTATCGTTGTCTCATGCTTATATCACACGGAGGTTTTGATTTTTTGGAGCCATGTTGCTCTATGTATATATTGTAACCTTATGTAAATAAAGAATGTTTTATGAAAAAATTCCAGTTATCTAAGTGATTTGACTATCAAATATTGAGTTTAAAGAAATAAGATATGTTTCCTCGGACGTATGTCGTAGATCTTTAATAAGATTGATTATCTTATTTAAAGTAATTATTTTCAAACTTCTTACGTCTTAGGATCTTAATGACGAAATCAAATAGAAATTTAACGATGTATCGTTTTGGCATAATCATAAGACTTGCGAACTGTGGGGGCAGGCAGATAGCCAGATCCTCTCTCGGATGAGGAAGAGCTTGACCTTGATGTTCACAAAGCCCTTCATAGATCTCAGCCTGTTCCCTTCACGGGTGAAGGGGAAAACTTGGGCGAGACTATGGAAAAGTGGATCGAAGCAATGGAAGAATACTTCGATGTCACTGGATACAATGAGAAAAGTAAAGTGGCTCTTGCAAGGCTAAAGATAGTAGAAACAGTCAGAGTGTGGCATGGAGAAACCAATGTGAGACAAACCATCTAGATCAGAGCACCCAGACATGGAATGATCTCAAGATATACCTAAGGAAGAGATTATGTCCTGGTTTCTTGGAAACTAAGATGAATGAATTCTTGGAGTTAACCCAGGGGGGAGCATAACTATTGAAGAGTATCACTAGGCATTTGCTCTTTTCCTCAAGTACTCGCCACCACCGCTAGACGAAGAGAAACTCATGGTGAGGTTCATTCGAGGAATGAACGAACCTTTGGATACCCTAGTAAAGAATGCCAAGTCAGTTTCCATAGCTGAAGCAGTAAGGATGGCGAAGGACTTCGCTAAGGCCTTAATTGTTAAAGTCTCGTCAAAGCCAGCTCCCTTATCCTTCAAAAGGTTCCAAACATCGGGAAGTTCTTCCAACCTTCCACCTCCAAAGAGACACCAAGGTCCCAATCAGAACCAGGAGACAGGAAGTTTCAAAAAATGAAGGAAGACCTTTTCCTCGAAGCTTTTTTTCAAGAACTCCGGCTCTTTCTAGAATGCAAAGGGAAGAGCTTCGAAGTGAAAACAGGTGTTTGGTTGTCAAGGGTTTGGGCACCAGCTCAAGGATTGCCCAACTCCTTCTATGGGCCAAGGAAGCCAAGATCCTAGAGAGTTCAAAGACTGACTCCTTTGTATTAGTACAATCAGGGTCCCCCGCCAAAACCAGGGCAACCCCAGAAGAGTGCCAGCTCAGTCTGCAGCCTTAATGCAAAGTAGTCTTAGAACTCCCTCCCAGAATTGGGGAAACCAAAGAGAGAGAGCTGCACCTCAGACTGTAGTATCTAGAGCCGTCACAATAGCTGTAGTATCTAGAGACTGTAGTATCTAGAGCCGTCACAATAGCAGAGGAAGTGGAGGAAGAAAAAGGACAGATCTATGCCGCCATTGAGCATCAGGGGTAGAATCGTCAATTCTCAGTCCTCCAGACTCCAACAAAGTATAAGGGTAAGCAATTCAAGCTTTTGATTTATTCGGCGGCAGTACACATTCTTTTATTTCCCCAGGATGTCTACGTAAGTTAGTCCTAAATCAAAATCAGAGAAACCTATGCAAGTGGAATTGGTCAGTGGAGGAAAGATTCTTTTCACACACCTTGAGACAAACCATATTCAATTTAATCTATATGGGAACATAATAGATTGCAAGTTTAGAGTCCTACCATTGGGAATATAAGATGGAATCCTTGGAATGGATTGGCTCCATAAGAATCAGGTTGACATTCACTGTCACAATGGAACCATTTCTTTCCTTGACCTGCACGGGAATTGAGTCCAAGGAACTGGAATTTTCGGATCCCCAGTTTTGGAATTAGTCAAATCTTCTAAATTTTTGAAGGAACTCAGAAAGAGGCAAGCTGTCTATGTCATTAAAATGAATCAAGTAGATAGAAAATGTAAGGCTACGGAACCAGAATGGCTAAGTGAGTACGTTGATGTATTTCTAGAAGAGGTGACTGAGATGCCTCCAACTCGTGAAGTAGATCATGAGATAGAGCTAACCCCCAGAGCTCAGCCAGTAGCCCAGCATGCATACAAAATGCCAATTCCAAAAGCCATAGAACTTAAGGAGCAGTTAAGGCAATTGCTAGAGCAAGGATTCGTAAGACCTAGTGTTTCACCTTGGGGTGCACCTTGGGGTGCACCCGTTCTCTTTCAAAAAAAGAAAGATGGAATATTAAGACTCTGTATTGATTACAAAGGATTAAATCAATTAACAATTAAAAATAAGTATCCTAGGATCAATGAACTTTTAGATAGGTTAAGCGAAACCCAAATGTTCACAAAGATAGATCTCAAATCTGGGTATTACTAGATCAGAATCAAGGAACAAGATATTCCAAAGATAGCTTTTAATACTCGCTATGGGCATTATGAATTCATAGTCATGCCATTCGGATTGACTAATTCCCCAGCGACATTTAATCACCTCATGCAGGACATTGTGAGAGAATACTTGGATGAATTTATTCTTGTCTTCTTTAATGACATCCTGGTATATTCTAACAATGCAGCAGATCATGAAGATCATGTGTGTAAGGTCCTGGAGATCTTAAGGAAGCACCAACTCTTTGCAAAGAAGATCAAGTGCACTTTCTTTGCTGACCATGTAGAATACTTGGGATTCATAGTATTTAAAGACGAGATTTCTCCTAACCCCGCTAAAATCCAAGCAGTTGTGGAGTGGTCAGAGCCCAAAACAATGAAAGAATTCAGAGGATTCTTGGGACTAACCGGATGGTATAGAATCTTTATACCCAGGTATGCTCAGATAGCATCCCCTTTGACTAACCTTCTCAAGAAGAGCACCCTATTTCAGTGGACTGCTATGTGTCAGAGTGCTTTTGACAAGCTGAAGACAGACAGCCTTAGTTACCAACCCTATCCTAAAATTGCCAGCTTTTCCCTTACCCTTTGAGGTAGTGATAGATGCCAGTGGTTTTGCCTTGGGAGGTGCTCTTATCCACGAAGGTCATGCAGTAGTCTATGAATCCAGAAAGCTCAAAATGCATGAGAGAAATTATGCTATCCATGACTTGGAGTTACTCTCAGTAGTTTATGCTCTGAAGTTGTGGAGACATCATCTCTTGGGACAGAGATTCACCTTGATGAGATAGATCATCAAAGTCTGAAGTGGATCTTCACCCAGCCGGCGGATCTCAACATGCTGCAATTACATTGGTGTTGAATCCATTGATCAATGAAGTAAGAGAGAAAATCACGCAGGACAAATTCTTTGCCCCCATTGCTACCCTATTGATGGAGGAAAGCAAGACTCCTCAGGAAATGAGTCGAGTTCTTGGGTACAAAATGGACGAAGAATGCATGTATTACAACAATCGGCTATGCATTCCTAATGATGAGGAAAACAAAGGGAAAAATTTTGAGGGAAGTCCATGATAGCCCGATAGCTAGACATCGAGGGTTCATAAACACCTACATGTCTGTAAAGAAAAGCTTCTTCTAGCTAGGACTCAAAAGGGATGTACTCAATCATGTACGTCAGTGCTTAACATGTCAAAGAGTCAAGGCAGAAAGGGTTAAAATGCCAGCAAGTAAGCTGCATCCCTTGGACATTCCATGTAAGATTCCTCCCTCCGGCTTTTGAGGTATAAAAGTGTAAGAACCTCCCCTTTTGTTTTTGTAATTATCCCCCTCTCTGAAATAGAAGAAATATCTTGTTTTACCCTATTTTAGCCTAGAGAGAGAAAATGTCTAGAGAGAGAAAATCCAAAATTGAAATATCTTTGGATATAAAAATCCTCCTAGTGTCTAAAATGGATTCCTTTGAAACAGAACTTCAAAATGAACTTTCCAATGTGCATTAGGAATAACTTGAAAATGGTTTAAGGGACCTTAAACCATTTTCAATGTGCATTAGAAATAAATTGAAAATGGTTTAAGGGACCTTAGCCTAAGGGTCTACATTTTCAGAAATTTTTGGATTATGGTCCAATTAAGGTTCCAATGGGCCAATTGGATTAATCCAAGTGTTGGGATGAGATAAATCCAAAAGAATAAAAGAAAATACCCAAAAATGAGTAAATTCTCACATAAGTTAAAGAGTTGACTGAGTACAAGGTTTATTAGTTAAAAATTATGAGATATTACTAAAAAAATGAGATATTTTAGAATAATGATGCATTTTTGACACCTTGGTAATGAAAGGGGGACTCTTGAGGTAGGTGCCTCTTTCACATGTGTGGAAGGGTTTTTAATTCAAAAAATTTATGATATTTTTATCTCTCCTCTCTCTTGGATCAAACCGAATCAAAAAGGGAGCCAAAGTGGTCCAAATCTTGTCCAGTCAAACTGAACCTGGAAAATTCTAGAACCTAGTTGGACTTGGTTAGTGGCCTCCCTCACCTATAAATAGACCCTCAGTATTTGTAATAAAATATTAGAGCTATACCATGCCAATATTATATTAAAATAATCATATTTTCTATTATCCCTTAAATTTTCCTCTCTTGGGAGCTTGGAGCTCTCTCTCTCTACAACAACTCTTGGAGTTGCTCTTCTCTTCTTGGTGGACCAATTGATTGGTCAGGGGCTTCACTGCAATTAGAGAATCAAGCCAAACTTGGAGGTAAAATCAAATTTTATCAAAAGTGGAATTTTGAATATTATTATTTTTATTGGAAAATATGGGTAGAATTGATTTTTGTAAATCCCATGAATCTTTTATTCAAAAAGAAGAATATTGAATATATTTTACTTGAGAAATTTGAGAAAGAATATGAAAATATCTATTGAGAAAACGTGGATAAGTCTTACTCAGAGAAAAGAGAATCTGGAATCCCTGGGAGGATCGAGGATCCAATGAGTAAATGAAAGTTTAGAATTAATTCTCAATAAGGAAGTTTAAGGAATGAAAATACAATACTTAAATGCTCTTTCTGAGTTTTTACTATTTAATTCTGATAAGGTTTATTTTTCCTTTTTAAACCTTCAACAACACTCTGATACGTAGATTTAATGGGATCGAGTAACTAGGCCAAGCAATTGGCAGAAACTTAAAAAAGTCCTATCAGTATCGAAAGCAGAAAACGGTACTAAAAGTGGATGTGATAAGATGTGATGTGGATCTGAATGAATGTAAATAAATGTGATGGGATGTAAATGGATGCGATACGATTAGATGAGATGTGAAAGTGGTGTGATAAGATGTAAATGTGATGTGATAAGGTGTGAATGTGATGTGATGAGATGTGAGTGGATGTGATGAGATGTGGATGAGATGTGATGTGATGTAAATGGACATGGATGTGAGTGGATGTGATGAGATGTGGATGAGATGTGATGTGATGTAAATGGACATGGATGTGAATGTGATGAGATATGGATGAGATGTGATGAGATATGGATGAGATGAGATGTGATGAGATGTGATGAGATATGGATGAGATGTGATGTGATGTAAATGGATGTGGATGTGAATGTGATGAGATGTGATGGTATATGATGTGATGTAAATGGATGAGAATGAGATGTGCATGTGAATGAATGAATGGATGTGGGAATGAATGTGATGAACTGTGAATGGATATGGTGTGATATGGATAGATGTGGATGTGATGCAATGTGGATGGAATGAATGTGATGTAATGTGGATGGAATGAATGTGATGTGATGTGGATGGATGTGAATGAATGTGGGATGTGAATGGGTGTGATGGATGTGAATGGATGTGATGAGATGTGAGTAGATGTGGTGAGAATGTGATGTAATGAGATCTGAATGGATGTGATGTGGATTGGATCTGACCAGATATGAATGGATGAGATATGATGTGAATAGATGAGATGTGGACTTGGGTAGATGTGAATGGATGTGAAGTGATGTAAATAGATGTGAACGTGATGTGATGTGATATGAATGGATGAGATGTGATGTAGATAGATGTGAACGTGATGTGATGTGATATGAATGGATGAGATGTGATGTGAATATGTTGTGACGTGATGTGATGAGGATAGATGTGATGAGATGTAATATGATGTGATTGGATGAGAATGGATGAAGAACGATGGGAATACATATGACTGGATGTGGAATAAGCAATGTGAATTGATGTAGAAGAATGTGGAATAACAAGAAATGATGTGGAACAATGAGGAAAGATGAGAGTTCATTAGAAACTGTATTTATGACATGTTTTTAAATGACTGTTTTATGTCAAGAATGCTGGGGAAGCATTTTGACCATCTTGTGAATGAGGTCATGGAGACCTAAGTGATAAAGTTGCAATAGCTAACAAAGAGTCAACGGAGGACGGAAGGTCGGCCAAGGTCTTGACTAGCCTCGGTGAGCTTCTGGTACGGTGGATGAGGGACCAAGGAAGCGGCCTATGAGTGAAGCGCTAGGTGACCTGCAAAGGAGCCTAGAGAGTGTTGACCATACGCTGCTCGGGCTCTCGGTCGCCGAAGATACCTATGCGTGCATCAAGGAAGAAAATGGAATACGAAATTAGAGTTGTTTTTGAACTCGGGTATTTCTGGTTGATTGTCCTTACTGGTCCTGGAACGGATGAGTCCATGACTCTTTTATATGGATTTGTTGGTTGATCTTACTGATCTTCAACGGAGAGTCCATCTGGATTTTTCTTATGTGATTATATTTCTGGGTACTATGAGCTAGGAACTATTTAAAAGGCCCCTAAGTGAACAGGTGATGAGCATTCTGGTTGTTGCCAATGATGCCATAGGTACATTGATGAAGGAATGATTGGAAATTTGAATTCAAGGTAGATATTTTGGAGGATTATGATCAGTGATACTACGATTTCATTAAAAGATTGTTTTAAAGACATCTGAATCTATGAATCAGGCAATTTCATATTGGGTGTGTAAGTGGTGTGACTATCTTGAAGTTTGCTTGAAGCGCTGGCTAGGGGGCCTGGGAAACTCTTTTCCCTGTACCTAGGGTAAAACATAACCAAAATCCTAAAGGATCCTATCACTACAGTGATTGGGCGGTTGGCTAACCCATGGGTTTGGATGGGGTTAGGCTGGACTGATGGATCCCTAAAATGAGACTCGATTCTGTTAAGTTACGATAGTTGAAGTAAATCTCGGATAACCCTTGTTCTATGGAAAAGAATCAATGGCTATGCCTCTTGATGAGGAAAAAAGCGTTGGACTCTATGATCCAAGTGCAAGTCTCTTCCTTGATCTGACCATGAGAGTTACGGGTTTGGTCGGATCATTTTGGTTAGTGAAAGACCTTGACTACGTTAGAATAAAATATCCTGCAAGAATCACCTATGTCTGTTGGGCGAGGGAATTTTTCCGGGTTTGGTTTTGGAGAAGAACCGAGGGATTAGTCTTTTGTACGGATATCTGTGGGCGAGGCCCCGACGAGTGAGAGGCTCTACCCTGCGCAAGGAGTGCTACTTTCACCACTAGCACCCCAGAATTCGTTGCGGATATTCTGAGTAAGATATGTTGGAAGGTCCAGCTCCTCCAAGGTCTCTTCCCTCCTGTAGGAGATATTCCACAATGCCTGCAGGAGTATTCAAGGTGACTATTTGCATGGATTCATCAATTGAATACCATGAGTCATGTACCTAAGTTCTACCAAAGGATGACATCATATTCAAGGGAATCTGGGGTTGCATGGAAGTAAAATTCCATACTTTGACCGATTGTTTGAGTCGCATAGCTAAATCAACCTAGAACTTCAATGGTTTCTCGATTAGCTAAGCAACTTGGAACTTCAATGGTTTCTCCATTAGCACCTATTGCAAAAGAATTTCATTTAGGGATGATTGCAGGTTGGCCCAATGATACCCAAGTTTCTATTGTCACAAGGTTATGGCTTGCTCGAGGGCTAATCAATGCATGTTTACGCTTAACATTATTTCCCACAGGGAAATCTAACCATGCCATGATAGAATCCTCAAGCGAAACCATGGAAGTTTCAGCTTTTGTTTCAACTTCAGTTCCCGTTTTGGTTTCATCATTTGTGCAATCTTCCCCTGATGACTCTTCTTGGCTTGATGAGTTCATTTTTGTAGAGAGTAATTCTTCCTCTTGGAAGGGGAAGCAATTGCTTCTACTACAAGAATTTTAGTTCACCATCATACACACCCTTGACAACCAATATATGCGATAGAGAAGATTGTAGAATAGACACAGGAGAGAAGCCTACATTTTTCGGATGCAAGCCTATTGGATGTTCAGTCCGCACCCATGCAAGGTAATTGGTACTTTGAGATGTTGCAGCTCACAGAAGGAGCATTGCCCTAACATGAGCAAAGATCAGCAGAAGAAACTAGTCCTCCGAAAGCAGGAATTATCTTGAGATTATAGGAGCTTTGTATAACAAAGGCATTGATCAAGTTGTTCGTAGATGTATGCTAGACCATGAACAAATAGCTATGTTGATAGAAGCACATCAAGGAGTGTCTAGTGAACACTCCTCAGGAGAAACAATATGCAAAAAAGTCTTGCAAGCTGGCTTATGGTGGCCAACTATACTTAAAAATGCATGGGATCATTCCAGGTAATGTGATGTGTGTCAGCAGATCGGACACCATCAAGTGTGCTGATCAGATGCCTCATCAGCTAGTCCTACCACACTTGAACCCTTTTAGAAGTGGAAAATGGATTTTGTAGGACCATTCAAATCTTTAACACAAGGAGGACTAGTAACAAATACATTCTCGTAATTGGCTAATGCACTAAATGGGTGGAAGGAAAGGCCCTCAAGGACAAATTAGCCACTTGGAGCATTCTCTTAGCACTAGAAAACATAGCAAATTTTGTCATGGACAAGATGAAGAATGAACAAAGACTTGCCAAAATAGATTAGGTGGAAGCATAGGTGCAAGTGCTATCCTTTCAAGTCTAGCAACAACAAAATCAACAATTCGCTGATCAGAACTTGCTCTGGCAACAACAACAGTAGCAAGACACCATTACAAGACTGGAGAAGGAAACAACAACACTACAGAGGAGAGGGAATGAGTTAGAGATAGTGGTCGCGTTGAGCTCCGAACAACAAATCATGACACCCAAAGCAAGATGTAGTCAAAAGAGTAGGCATATCAGTCTTAGCTAGCAGCAGAAAAAGCAGCCCGCATTGTGGATCATGCCACTTAGATGATTTGTAGTGTGGAGCTAGTAGTAGGAAAATATTGCAAGGAGCTACTCCTTGTGAAAGGGAAGTTGCGGATATAGGAAGCCATGGAGGCTGAAGAAGAGCTCCCCATAGTCCAAATGCTTGTGGAACTAATGGAGCAATGGGAAGAGGAATTGATAGCATCATAGAAAGCATGTTGGGAGGATAACCTACAGCTACTTAAAGAATACATGATATTACTAACTCCCACATGCCACCTCCTGCTACCACTAATTCCAGCAGAGAACAAAGATGGAGCTAGAGGAGGAACCGGAGGGCCATCCTTTGCATAGCCAAACAAAACCTCAGCTACAATAACCACCACCATCTCCATAGCCACCACCTCTGGATGAAACATACAGTCAGATAAGTAGTAGTAAGTGAAGAAATATGGCGTAGAATACACAAACTGATAGAGCAGGTGGAGGGGAGAAGAGAACTAGAGATCCGGATGGAGCTTCTCCAAAAACAAGTGTCAGCCCAAAGGTGCCACATGAGAAAGCTCCACAGGCTCGTGGACCAACAAGTGTCAGCCAACAAGTGTCAGCCAAAGGTGCCACAGGAGAAAGCTCCACAGGTTAGCAGCTTCTTGTGGACCAAAAAAAGCAGGTTGGAACACTAAAAAATATTTGGAACACAAATAATAGAAAACAAAGATGGCACTAGTAGCCAAGGGTAAAGAACTGATACAGAAGCCAGATAACACAAACAAAGTCATACTTGACAGTATGCATGCCATCGACTAGATGACACAGGCTTGTTAAAAGAACAAATCATCATCTTGGAGAAGCAGATGTCTGTGTAACAAGATGAAAATATAGCCAAACAAACTGCCTGGCTAATTAGAACTGGAAGAAGAGGAATTCAATAAAATAGACAAGGCACTTGCTTAGGCATATGCAAAGCTGGATAGGAAAAAGGCAAAGCTCATACAAATAGAAGAGCAGGTCATGGAGAAGAAAGTCTCACCCAAAATAAGGTCCCTACGGAATATTGATGTAGCATTAGAGCAATAGGAGACCATCACTACCAAAAAGTTACAACAGCTACGCAATTTGAAAGGAGAAACTCCCAGCTGTAAAAAACTCAATAGGAGTTGAAAGCTATCAAGGAAGAAGCTGGCAAACCACACAAAAAACAAAAAGAGCTGATAGAGGCAATAAAGAAACAACTAGTAGATATGTGCATAGAAATCTAGATAAAGGATAAAAGGTTGCTACCAAGGTGGGCTAGAGCTGCAAAAGGTCCAAATGCAACTTATGTAAGAACAAAGCAAACACAAGAAGATTCACAAGGAGATGCTGACAGCCAAGCAACAGTTGAGATCAGCAACTCCACCAGCTGCTACTACAAACAATCAACTGAACGTCCTCCATAAGCAGCTGGTCAATATTTAGGAGGTATATTAGTGTGACAACAGGCACAAGCGACAACAACTAAAGGCCAGAGAACAAAATCTAGAATATGTTGCCTACTTGCTAGACAAATTCAAACAACAGTATGGAGATGAAGATTTTGACTTGTACGTCAACCCATGCATGGATGAATTCCTTTGCAAGTGTAAACCAGAGGAGAGGTCCACATCCCATGCCCCAAGATCTTCAATAGAGCAGATCCCAAATGATGGTGTGCAGCTACCTACATGGCAAGATAAAGAAGAACTATATATCTATGATGTAGACACAAAGAGGCCCTACAAAACAGCTAGATTCCAACCCATAGAAATAAATATATACTAAACTAGTCTTTGATTCTTTAAATTACCAAGCAGTACATGCTGATGCAAAGAGAAGTTTTGATATGATTCAACCCCACAATAATAAGGGAGGTTTAGGATGTGATCCACATGAAGCAGATAGGTATTGGTGACAAAATAAAGCATCGTCCCAGTAAACCCAACATTAGCCACCTCCACCCATTCATCAAACTTTCTGATCCACTTCTCAGGCAGCTACTACTAGCGCAGAGACACCAAGTGTGCCAAGTGTTGAGCGTCTAGCAGGAGATCATATGTACTTTATTGTAACAGTTTGATAACAGAATGAGTCTTGTAAGAAGAAGGTCCTTCCAAGATAGCAAAGAAGGAAGTAGTTATTAGCAATTAGGAGAGAGATATATAGAGGGATAGAAGAGAATAGCGGATAGAGTTAGTCTAGAGTAGAATAGTATTGTACAAGTTTAACAGTAATACAGAACCCTTGAGCATTATTTCATTGTGTACTGTCTGAGTGAGTGAGAGAGTGAGCTTTGTAGTTTTGTGTGCATTCTCTGTTTAGGCTGACGGCTACTGAGTTTTTAACCCATTGGGCTTAGGCATTGATAGAATTACTTTTGACCCCAGCGGTACTGTCTTGCCCGTCAGATTGACCACCGACACCAAACTGGCACACATTCAATGAAGGTCAATAGGACATGAATGGCTTTTGACCTCAACAAGGATCCCACACTTTGCCAAATACTTGGCTACTATAAGTACAGTTTAACTAGGGGATTCCTAGAATGAATCCTTGATTCAACCTTGTATAACGCCCTATACACAAAAAAGCATAAGAACTTTGAGGCATGTTGTAGAAGTGCCATAGAATTTGACAATAACTTCATGGGAACTTCTTCAAGGTATCTCCTTGAAGGAGCCCTTTATGAAACATCCTTTGGCATAGTACCTTCAAAGGTCGCTGTCAAAGAAGGTAAAGAGCCTCAGTAGGCTACACTAGCCATCATAGAAGACTTAGCGGCGGCTGCACTCATGCAACAAATGATTGAGCAATGGAATGTCGAGGTAAGGAAAGATAATGTAGGCCAACCACATCTGTACCACCCCAGACGTGAGTTGATCTAGTGTTCAATATATCATGGTAACCACATAAGCATAGAATGCCCCCACCTAATACTGAGGCAAGGAGGTATATGGTGCGCATATGTCATGAGGATGGGAAACCATGACACTATCCATTGCTACAAGAGTCAGCCTCAGAGGTAGAAATTGATGGTTGCACCAGCTCCACTTAACCAACCCCTGGCCTTGCCCACGGCTCCACTAAGACCCATGCTTGCCATGCACATCACTCAAGGTAGTATGTGCCCCAATGAGGAATCCTAAGAGTTCTAGAACTACCCCTACCACATTCAATATTACCACAATAACCACCCATTCCTTGAGTGACCCCCGGATGAGGATAGATGCCACAAAGATTGGTACATGCAAACTTTTACCTTGCAACTAACTATTAGATAGGTAACTATCCTGTGTTATACTCATTAAAATTGATTTTATGCACAGAAAGATGCATAAAGGATTTATTTTTATTTCAAAAGTGTTATTCTCGTTAAAATTGATTTTATGTATAGAAAGATGTATAAATGATTTTTTTTAATTTCAAAAGTGTTATTCTCATTAAAATTGATTTTATTCATAAAAAGATGCATAAAGGATTTTTTTGTTTCAAAAATGTTATTCTCATTAAAATTGATTTTATGCATAAAAAAGATGTATAAAGGATTTTTTTTATTTCAAAAGTGTTATTCTCATTAAAATTGATTTTATGCATAGAAAGATGCATAAAGGATTTATTTTTTTTCAAAAATGTTATTCTCATTAAAATTCATCAAACATCCAAAGGTACCCCACACCCCACTCAAGCCATTAAAAAAAGGCCTATTCTATACTTAATTGTAGGGGTTATTGACAAAGCTCCATTAAAAATCTCACCTAAGTAAGATCAACCTACACTGTCGAGTAACCCAACATAAGTGGCCAGATAATGACAAAATTGATTGATTGAGTTAATCAGTCCTAGGGCTTCCCATTTAGTGGTGCTATAATTTTTCTTGGAATTTGACAGCATCCAATGAGCATAATAAATGGGTTTGTACCACCCTTCTTTTGTCTACTGCATCTACACACTTGTATCCGATGCATACATGGAACGTATTGTCCCATTCTAGTGGTTGAATTATTGGTGCACTAGGCAGCATTCTTTTTAGATTTGGAAGATATCCTTGTGCTCTTTTGTGTCCAAAGGAATTCTACCCCCTTCTTTGTGAGGCTGTATATAGTGGCCGTGCCACATCAGTAAGGTACCTAAGGAATCGGTTGTGCCATTTGATTTGGGCTAGGAATCTGCAGAGCTCCTTCAAGTTTTGTGGTGGATTCAACTTTCTCATCATATTGACCTTGGCTGAATCGACAACAATCTCGTCTTTAGACACAAGGAGTGTTCTGCCCCTCACATATCGAATGCACACTTTAGTGGGTTCAGCTTCAGCTTCATTCACTTGCATCTTTCCAAGCAAAAGGCGTAGATGGTGCAAATGCTCCACACACCTCCCGAAGACACTGAAGTCATCTACAAACATATGCATGAATTTAGTTAAGTAATTATAGATAATTTCTTATACTATGTCTTGGAATGTTTCGGGTAAATTCCAAAGTCCAAAGGTCATGACGTTTTGACGTGAATGCTACCCACTTCGTGATGTGATGAATGTGGTCTTCTCCATGTCTTTAGGTGCCATGCTTTCCTGCATCCAATGAATCCATCCACCGAGAAAGAATACATTTCATGGCCTCAGCATAGAGTTTGTGAATGGCAAAGGAAATGGGTCCAGTATGGTTGCTGCATTTTAGCTTCCTGTAATCCACACGGACTCTGAGCTTGCCATTCTGTTTTGGTACGATCACAATGGGGCTTAGCTAGGTTTCTTTTTCTATTGGTTAGATGAATCTTACTGCCAACAATTTGTTTATTTCCTCCTTGACTTCCTTGGTGTAGTTGGGATTCATCACTCATGTACCATTGTTGCCTGATTGGAATGGGGCTTGACCACTCTTGTCCCCTTTGATGTGTGCAGGTTGTAGAGAAATAGTGAGAAAAATCCTCCTCTGTGTCATGACTATAGAGAAAGTGGGAGAGAAATATTACTCTCCTGAACACTCATGGATGCTTGTGTTGATGTTGCCCCTACGGGCTGTTTGCTTACTCCTTCCTGTGTGGACAAGTAGAAAGCGAGAGAGAAATATTACTCTCTTCACATCTGCTTGTGAGAGCGTAGAGAGAAAGAGTAGTTAATCTCCTCTGCTCTTCCATGGTTAATGCGAACAAGGCGAGGGAGAGATTGTTTTTCTTCCTTCAATGACCGACATTGCAGTGCCATGGGTTGTTGTGGCTAGGTGATGGTAGTGCAGTTGTCTAGCATGTAGATTAGTTGGCTCTGATACTAGTGTAGAACCTCCATGAGACCTCCTAGAAGAGAATAGGGCAACTCTCCACCCAACTGATGGATATAAATCCTAGCCAACTAATTATAGACCTAGTCGTCCACACATGTCCGGAATCCCCTAAACCGCCTGACTCCCCCTAGTCCTACCTGTTGAGATATCAAGCTCATCTAGTCAACTAATTATAGACCTAGTCGTCCACACATGTCCGGAATCCCCTAAACCGCCTGACTCCCCCTAGTCCTACCTGTTGAGATATCAAGCTCATCTAGTGAGGCGGTGGACACTCATGACCCGCATGGGGGATAGGCCCCACACTTACACCACTGGCATGATTGGTAAGATCATGGGTAATATGCGGCCAGTGGCATGACAGGCTGTGTGACAACCATTCTAGAGACTGGCATAGCTATGGCGCTAGCTCATTTAGTTGGGTTCACACTATAGAGAACCCTAGTATGTATTTGGTTGAGTACCTTTTTATATAGTGTGTACTCTTATCTTTGTATATTGTGTGTTGAGTGTTGAGTGAAGAAGAAGATTTTCAGCCTCTCACCTTGTGTGTTCTCTTTTAGGGTTTTGTGAGTGTGTGTGTGCTTGCAAGAGCTCAAGCTCTCTTCTCCCCTGCATCTTTTCATGGTATCAGGGCCTAGTTCATGCTAAGGGCTCAGCTGCAAGCAAGAGAAGCACAGGAAGGGGTACGAGGGTAAGAGCTTCAACTACTCTTCCCTATTTGTGTTGGCAACTACACCCTTGTCGGGAGCTCTATGGGAGGCACTGGCAACTACACCCTTGTCGGGAGCTCTATGGGAGGCACTGGCAAACGATCTCTGATTGAGGAGCTTTCTTCGTGGGATAAAGCTATAGGAAAAACCAGAGTGCTGTTTCTGGTAAATTTGTGTGTCTAGCAAGATGTCAAATGATGGCATAAACCAGATTGTTGCTGAGAAGCTTGACAAGAACAACTTCCATGCTTGGAGGTTCAAGTTAATAAATTTCCTGATGGGAAAGGGTTATTGGGACTACATAGAATGTGAGAATGAAGAGGCACTGGAGATACCGGAAATCAATTCATTTGATGCAGATGTGAAAGAGTTCAAGGATTGGAACCAAGGAGCCAGAAAAGTTATGTATTGGCTCTCTATCAATATACAAGACACCATGATTAGGCACATACAGGATGCCAAGTAACTCTATGAAACGAATACCAAGGCACGAAAGATACAATTGAAGAATGAACTTCATACTGTGGAGAAAAAGAGTATGTCTGTGAATGACTATGCATTGAAGATCAAGGGTATTGTGGAATCCCTTGCATCTATTGGTGTTTCAGTAGATGATGATGATAAGGTGGAAGTCTGTCTACGTGGTCTTGGGCCACAATACAAGGCGTTTAAGACGTCTATTTAGACTCAGGAAAACATTCCCAATTTTACAGATTTGGTGTCTATGTTGATTATAGAAGAGAAGAGCTTGGGTGAAGACCAACAATCTTCACAAAACAAAAAATTGAGTGGGAAAAACCATATCATGTGATATATCTATGGAAAGAGATCACCGAGTAGATTCTGGATCTCTAATCTCTGACAAATTTTGAGCTCATATGTAGAAGTTATGGATGTTCGAAATTTCAAAAACTTTCTCCCCATTTTTTGGGAATGAAAAGTACAAAAAGGCATCTTCTAGAGAATCTTTTGACCACCTTTAATCACCCAACATTTTTGTATACATGGCATCACATGATTGGCCCTTTTCCTTAATAACCTTTTATAATCACATGGCATCTTAAAGGGCCCCTATAGACCTCAACCTTCCCCTAATGCATAGACCATGGCACAACACATCATTAAATTCAAAGGTATCAAACAACAACTTAGTGCATTAAAGAAAGTCATTGAGGAAGATGAATCTATTGCTATATTGCTAAAAATTGTTGACAAATAACCTTATGAATCAATTGTTGCTACACTTAAAAATGTGCCCAACACTAAACTTCAAGATGTAGAATAATCTCTACTTGAACAAGAATCTAAATTCAAAGAATCATTCAAAACACATTCAAGTGAGCAAGCACTGTATACAAAGGGTGGGAGATTTCAAAGGTCAAATCAATCAACATCTCAACTTCCAAGATGCTATCACTGTGGAAAACTTGGTCATACCAAGAATGAATGTTGCAATAAAGATAAACCAAAGCTTGTTTGTGACTATTGTGGAAAAATTGGTCACCTAGAAGAAGATTGCTATCAAAGAAAGAAGCATGAAAAATACATCAAGGTCAAAGATGTCCTAGCTGAAGACATACTCTTCTAGAGAAAGAACCATTGTACTTTTCACCCCTCTTGTCTCTATAAAAAGTGTGATGTAATTAGCCTCTCAGGCCATATGATGCACTCAAGCTGAAATTCATAGCCAAAGTAGCTATAATGCCAAAGTATCATAAAGGCCAAAGTAGCCTAGCACAAGGGGAGAGAGAGAAAGAGTGAAAGCCTAAACATTGTACCCAATCTAGCATCAAGGGGGGGTGTTGAAATGAGTGATGTTAGAGTGCCAAGTTTATCCCACATGAGCTATCATAGCTTTGTTGTACTTTCCTCATATAAAAGGAGGACATTTGAATCATTGGAATGCAAGTGTGCAACATCTCAAGTCTTTCTATGAGTACAAGTTTCCATCTTGTGACCTAACTAAACTTAAGTCTAAAATTAATTAGCACACACTCATCACCATGAGTATTGTTCATTTTCATCCACCTTAGATTAGTGTTGTCATTGTGTAGGATTAAGATCTAATTAGATAGTTGATTAGGGAGCTTGATCCATGAATTTCAACAATCATCAATGAATGTAACATATAGTACCACAACCTACAATTGTTGCTGTCTTGGATATATCTGACTATATGACATCCAATGACCTTGTACTAACACGCTTTTCATGTGGGAAAGCATGTTTGGCTTGCTTACCAAGTTGGAATGCTTCACATACCTTATGCATACCGTCAACCTTAAACTTTGGCAAACCTGCTACAATATTTTGGGCCTGCATAGACTTCAGTCATCCACTGTACATTCACATGACCAATGCGCTTGTGCCATATGTCAATATCTGCAATGACACCTGTTCCATGGGGGTAAACATGGCTGCCTTTATCTCAGGTATGTTCACATCCAAAGTAGACCTCCTGCCATTTCTGTTACCCTTTGCAACCAAGCGACACTTATTTTTGGAGTCTTCCATAAAACATCCTTGAGGATTAAACCTCACTTGCAGATCATGCTCAACCATCTATCCAACAGAAACCAAGTTCTTTGTAATATTCTAAACATGAAGTACATCGGCCAAGTACTTCGTTTTGCCATCCTGCATAGACAATGGCACTTTACCAACATGCGCAGTATTATCAATTGTTTCTACATAACCTGGTTTTTCCATTTTCTACATATCTCTAAACCACTCAGCATGACTGGTCATGTGGTTAGAGGTGCCGAAATCTACATACCATATATCTTGAGATCCTGACACATCCCCTATTATGGAAATCAGCATGTGCTGCATCACAAATAGCTGCTCACTTCTATCATCACCTCCATGTTTGCTAGATGATGCATAGTTGCCTTGCTGCAACTTCCCACTTTTAATGTCATTCTGCTTTTTGTAGCAGTCCCTTGCCATGTGTTCTAGTCTGCCACAGTAATAGCACTCTATGCTATTTGCATTTTGATTTGTTTGCCAACCACATCGGCCTCTTTGGCTCCCCCTACCTCTAGACTGGCCTCTTCCACTTGTGTATGATTGCTGCTATGAATCATTGGACTGTTGTTGTCCAGAATTCCAATTTCCTTGTCGGCCACCACCTTGGCCTCCTTGACCATGGCCTCTACCTCTGCCTCTACCTGAATTAGAGTAGAAGGCCTGTTCTGATGTGTTCTTGCTTTGTGAAGAAGAATTCTCACCTAAAGCCTTTTCTTCTATGATCAACATAGATATCAAGTCTCAAAAGTTAGGAATATTCTCCCTAACTGCAATGGAGGTCTTGAATGACTTGTACTCTTTGCCAAGCCCATTCAGAGACAAACACTCACCAAATCATCATCCTCCACTGATACATTGATAGACCCAAGGGATTCAACAATGCCCTTGATCTTTAAGGCATATTCATTGATGGACATGCTTTTCTTTTCCATAGTATGTAACTCTTTCTTTAACTGCAACTTCCTTACCTTTGTGTTAGTCTGGAACATTTGAACTAGATTTTGCCATGCAACTGCTGGAGTGTTTACATCCTATATGTGTCTTATCATAGTGTCTGTGACACTAATTGAAATCTAGTACATGACTTTTCTTACACCTTGATTCCAATCCTTGAATGCCTTTATATCTACAGGAGTGGCATTATCCTCACATAACTCTCGAGGCTCCTCATTGTCTCCTACATAATCCCAAAATCCTTTACCCATTAGGAAATTGGTCATTTTGAACTTCCAAGCATGGAAGTTATTCTTATCCAGCTTCTCACTAACAATCTGATTAATTCCGTTAGACATGTTTTCCTATAGCAATCAAATAACCTGCAAACAGACAACTTCTGTATGCAACCTGTAATACAGCAGTATCTCCTGTAGCTAGTGCAATGGTACTTCAGCGGCGCAGCCTGGCTGTGTGTCACCAAATGTGAGCAAAGTACATGTACATACACCCAGTATAAACAATACATGTGCAAACCCTGTCTGCACTTCCAAAATGCACTACTGCTGCACTACAATAACCAGATTTTGAGCAGAAATAGTTCTCTTCCAGAACTTCTAGAAAACTCCCGAAAATACCCTACAATGAAACAAGGCTCGTAACGCACCCAAAATGCAAATCTATTCAAAAAATCTACATCTAATAGGATAGTATACCTACCATGTAGCTCCACTCCCACGAAGACAGCTCCTCAATCGGAGATGTGTAGCTCCCAGAGCTGTTGAGGGGGTGTTGTACCTAAACCAAGAAGGGGAAAGAGATGATGGTACTCTTACCCCATGTAGTACCACTTCCTTCCTTGCTTGTTCTTTCCTCTTGCTTGCCTCCTTAGCTCTCACATGAACCAGGCTCTAATACTATAAAGAGAATGTGGGGGGAGAGGGAGAGCTTCAAACCCTAGCAAAGCAAACACACACACAAGAGAGAGCAAGACACAAGAGAGAGATGGATAGATGAATTTTCTTCTATCTTCCTCTTCTCTACTCAACCAACATAGCATAAAGATAAGAGTACACAATATATGGGTTAGTACTCAACTACTCCAACAGAAAAGGGTCGGTCCATAATGTAAACCCGACTAAATGAGCTGGCGCTATAAATGCCAGTCTCTAGTAATCTCGCGGGGTGCACTACTAGAAAACCCTTGGTATCACGTGCGTTCAAGAGGTATTTTAAAAATCCCTTAACTAAAATTTCCCCCCCAATAAAACAACCCCTCTTTACTTATAAAATAACAGTTTTTTTCTAAAGTTGAATTTAAAAACCCCTCTTGTTAATGTAATTCTGTTAATTTTTCTCAATGTATCTAATAAAAAACACCTCCTGCTGAACTAACGTGGTACACTAACATTTTTTGAGGTGAACCCCCTAAGCTAGTAATCCAAAATGGTTTTCACATAGCGTGTCATCCCACTAGCCACATATCACCCATAATCTGACCAACCATGCCAATGGTGTAGATGTGGAAGCTATCACCTAGGTGGGTCATCAATGTCTATCGTAGCACTAGTTGAGCTCGATATCTCAACAGAACCCATCCTCACAAATGATCTAGCGTAACAACCAAGAGACAATTGAGCCAAAGTTTTCCAAATCTTCCAATCGCTTATTTTTTTGGCTCTTGGGGCAAATCGTCCAATGAGCCAGAGCTTCCAATGATCAAAATCTTTGGCTATGAGCCATATCCTCCAATGAATAAGAAAATTTGGCTAATGGGCTAAAACTTCCACTCGAGAAGAAATTCATTGCCCAAAACCATGGCCTCAATGCTTCAAACCTTTTGTGTAAAGGAATCCATCCTCATAGATCATCTAGTCAACAAACGAAGAGACAACTGAGCTAAAGGTTTGGCTTTTGAGCCAAATCTTCCAACGGCTTAAATTTTTAGCTATTAAGCCAAATCTTCTAATGAGCTAGAGCTTCAAGTGATCCAAATCTTTGGCTATGACACCCATATCTTCCAATGAATAATAAATTTTTGGCTAATGGGACAAATCTTCCATTGGTCCATAAATTCATGGCCCAAAACCATGGGCTCAATAGGTGAAACCTTTTGTGCCAAGGAAACCATCCTCCCAGATGGTCTAGCCCAACAATCAAGAGACAATTAAGCCAAAGTTTTGGCTTTTGAGCCAAATCTTCCAATGACCAAGAAATTCATGGCCCAAAACCATGGGCTCAATGGGTCAAACCTTTTGCGCCAAGGAACCCATCCTCCCAGATGACCAAGCCCAACAACCAAGAGACAATTGAGCCAAATTTTTGGCTTTTGAGCCAAATAGTCTAATGGATTATAGTTTTAACTTTTGGGCCAAATATTCCAATGAGCCATAGCTTTGAGAGATCCAAATATTTGGCAATGAGCCATACCTTCTAATGAACAAGAAAGTTTTGGCAAATGGGCCAAATCTTCCAATGGCCTAGAAAGTCATGGCTCAAAACCATGGGCTCAATGGGTTAAACCTTTTGTGCCAAGGAACCCATCTTCAAGGATGAGGTTTTGAGCCACATCTTTGAATGGCTTAAAGTTGTTCCTATTGAGCCCACCAACCAAGAGCCATTGAGCCAAAGTTTTGGCTTTTGAGCCAAATCTTCCAATGGCCCAGAACCATGGGCTCAATGGGTCAAACCTTTTAAGCCAAGGAACCCATCGTCACAAATGATCTAGCCCACCAACCAAGAGACAATTCAGCCAAAGTTTTGGCTTTTTAGAAAAATCTTTCAATGGCTTAAAGTCTTGGATATTGGGCCAAATCTTTGAATGAGCAAGAGCTTCCAGTGATCCAAATCATTGGCTATGCACCATATCTTCCAATGAAGAAAAAAGTTTTGGATAATGGGTAAAATCTTCCAATGGCCCAGAAAGTCATGGCCCAAAACCATGGGCTCAATGGGTATGCCAAGGAACCCATCCTCATAGATGATCTAGCCCAACAACCAAGAGACATTTGAGCCGAAGTTTTGGCTTTTGAGCTAAATCTTCCAATGGCTTAAAGTTTTGTCTATTGGGCCAAATCTTTCAATGAGCCAAAGCTTCTTGGGGGATCCAAGTTATTGGCTGTGAGCCATATCTTCCATCGAACAAGAAGGTGGGCCAAATCTTCCAATGGCCTAGAAAGTCATGGCCATGTATGAATATAGATATGGAATGTGGATGTTGTTGAGATTCAAGCTCGATGTGAGTGTGAGCCAGCTATGCTATGTGCTGGCAGATTAGGTAGGAACATGTGTGAGACATAAATGACCGCGTGTCCAGCTGGTCATAGTGTGTGGACATTAGCTAGGGTTAGTGTAGTGTGGACATAACACTATGTTGTGTTCCCCTTTGTGTGTGTGAGAGAGATGGTGACTATGGCTTCTCTCCTTCTTTATGGTTGATGATTATGGATTAGGGTTTGCTTCTCTTGTGTGTGTTACATCCTGCTTCTGTTTTTTTATCATGGTATCAGAGCCAAGAGCTCATTAGCTGAGTTGTGAGAGTGAGTGAGAGAAGAGAGAAGAAGAAGAAAAAGCTGTGAAGGAAGCCATTGGAGCTTGGAGCAAAGGAAAAGCTGTGGAGCACACACCGGCATCAGATCTGAGAGCTAAGGACCATTGGTGAGTGTAGCAAGACCCACTCTGCGGATTGCAGGTATCAAAGAGCAAGTTCAGTGAAGATTGAAGTGCACAGAGCAAGTGAAAAATTCTGGTTTTTTCTCAAAACTTCCATGGAAAGCTTGAAGTGAATGTATACTCTTGGCAAATGTATACACAAAGGCACATGTATTTGGGCTTGCAAATGTATTAACAAAGTGGACACAAACAACATACAGAATCTTGAAGCAGATTGATGCATACAGATTTGATTAAAATCAAGAGAAAGTGGATTTATGTAAAAGTTTCTAGTTTTTCACAAAACCAGTGGACATACCCCCCGTGGAGGATCAATTGCAGGAGCTAGAGGCAAAATTGAGCTAAACCCTTCATACCCAAGGTAGATTAGGTCATTGCTAAGAGGCCTATCTATTCAATTTTGATTTCCCCTCTCTCTACAGCCCACAACAACAGGCGGCGCTTTTCTATGCAGATTTCTGAAGAGTTTGATAAGATTACATCCTAATTCACTCATTTGGACACCAAATTGAATGCTTTAAAGCTTGGAGAGTTTAGCAAATACATTGCTAAGGCCTTGTGATGCTTGGTTGCAGCTCATTTCATGTATTTGGAGCTCATTGAAGTGATTTATCAGAGGTGTGCAGGTTTGCAGAAATTCTGTCCAGAAACAGAGCATTTTTAATCAAGGCATTAATCTTTGCCTATATCAAATTGGCCAAATTCCTCTGGTACAAGTAGAGTCCTATGAGTTGCTAAACTTTTGAATCAAAAAGTTTTGGATTTGGAGAAGATTTGAAGGAGATAGAGCAATTTTAGTGAGAGGTGGTACCTGACAGGTGCAGAAAAATTCAAACCAGAGGTTACAAAACTTGGTGGTTCTCATTCCCCTTGAAGAATTGGATCAAACCCTTCTAGGATATGTTGGAGCAATGTGTTGGGAAGCTAATGCAAGTTGAATCATTTCATTTGGACAAGATTTGAAGGATTTAGAGCATAATCTTGACTGGTTACTGGCGAGAATTTACTGGCGAGAAAAAACCAGAAATTTTTTTGTGAAGGAGTTTCATTTGATTTCAACTTTAATCGAGTGTACATTGTTGGTGAACCATTGTGGGATGTTAATGCACACAATTTGCAAGCATTTGATGTGATTTGAAGAGATTTGGAGCATTACAGGTACTTCGTACATTGTGATCGAAAGGGTACATCTACTCTATTTTTTTGCAACAATGGGAGATGGTCCGATACAGATTGTTGGAGAGAAGCTTGATCGCACTAACTTTCAAGTATGGAAGTTTCGAATGAAGAGTTTTTTGAAAGGCAAAGGGTTGTGGAGTCTTGTCTCGGAGGAAGACCCGGAGCCATACCTACCTCCTCAACCAAATAATGCTCAGTTACTGGCTCACAAGCAATGGGTAGAGCGGTCCTCGAAGGTGTTGCATTATTTTTCAATATGTGTAACAGATGCCTTACTTATTCACATCCAAGATGCAGATACACCGAAAGAAGCATGGGGTATCTTGTGCAGAATGTATGAGACAGACACTGGTGCCAGGAAGATACAACTAAAGCAACAGATTCACAGTGTAACACGAAGGAATCGGAGTATACATGAGTATGTTCAGGAAATCAAGGGTTATGCTGATTCCTTGTCATCAATCCATGCCCCAATGGATGATGATGATTTGGTTGCACTCACGTTGCGTGGTTTAGGCAAAGAATACAAATCTTTTGACACTTCCATCTCAGTAAGGTTGGGAGGAATGCCAGACTTTAATGAGCTTGTGTCATTGCTCATTGTGGAAGAATTGAAGCTTGGCCTTGGTGGTATGAGTGTTACAGGTGGTGCATCCTCGTCAAGCAATGATGAACATGCAAGAAATCAAGCTTTTTACTCATCTAGAGGCTTTCGAGGCAGGGGGAGATTCGCATCACGTGGACGTGGTGGTAATGGTCGTGGATGGCAGGATAGGCCTCCACAGCAGAATTTTCAGTCTTCATATGGTGCTCGAGGTGGTCGTGGTTATGCACCTCAGCGAGGCAGAGGTAACTCCCGTGGACGAGGACGTTGGCAAGGCCAACAAAATTCTATGCAAGATGTGGAATGCCATTATTGTGGCAAATATGGTCATATGGCGAGAGATTGCTTTCGCAAACAGAATGATTTGAGAGGGGGAAGAGCACAACGTGGTGGTCATTATGGTGGAAACTATGCACAACATGGTGGCAACTATGCATCAAGTTAGCAATGATGGAACTGCAAATCATTTGTTTGCCATGAAGCATGTTGTGGGTTCTATGACAACAAATGCTGAGAATGATGATACATGGTACATGGACTCAGGAGCATCAAACCATATGACATGTCATGGAGAATGGTTTGAGCACATGAAGCCAATGGATGTGAAGGGCTATGTGGAAATAGGTGATGATACCCAGCATGTCATTACACATGTTGGAAGTGTACCATTGGTCATGCATAATGGTCAGACAAAGTCTATGTCAGATGTGCTGTATGTGCCTTCGATCACTAAAAGCTTGGCCTCAGTTGGTCAAATGGTAGAACAGGGATTACAGGTTAGATTCAATGAGCATGGATGCTTCGTTGAAGACTTTAAACATGGATGTAGAGTGATTGCTAAAGGCAAGAAAGAAGGAAGACTGTTTAAGCTGGATGCTGGAATTCCAGAGCTAAAATCAGCCATGTTCTCAAAGAGCAGGAATGTGGTACAGGATATTGATATGTGGCACAAGAGGATTGGCCATAAAAATATACAGAGATTAAAGAACATGCAAACAAGAGGCATAGTCAATGGATTGCCTAGGTTCAAATATGATGGACATATGCATGTTTGTGAAGCCTGTCAGTTTGGGAAGCAGGCAAGATTGAGATTTCCTAGAGAAGGAAATATGAGTAACAGGCCACTTGAGATCGTACATAGTGATGTATGGGGTCCTGCACAAAACCCATCTATCAAAGGCAGTCTATACTATGTTACATTCATTGATGACTTTAGCAGGATGACATGGATATATTTTCTCAAAGAGAAGAGTGAAGTATTGGAAAAATTCATGGATTTCAAAGCTTTTGCAGAAAAGCAGTATGGCTGTTGGATTAAATGTCTGAGGACAGATGGAGGTGGTGAATACACCTCAAAGGCCTTTGAGCATTTCTTGAGGAAGCATGGAATAAGGAGACAATTGACATGCAGGTATACACCTCAGCAGAATGGTGTGGCTGAGAGGAAGAATAGAGTTATATGTGAAGTGGCAAGGGCGATGCTTAATGAAAAGAGCATGCCAGATTACTATTGGGCAGAAGCATGTGCTACTGCAGTTTATATATTGAACAAAACACCTACAGCAGCCATTCATGGAAGCACGCCAGAGATGCGGCTCACAGGTTATAGGCCAGACATTGGACATCTTAAAGTCTTTGGATGTGTAGCTTATGTTCATGTGCCTGATGAAAGAAGACGGAAATTGGATCCTAAGGCAGAGAAATGTGTATTTGTTGGATATGCACAGGATCGCAAAGCTTACAAATGCTATAACCCTCAAACTAGACAAGTAGTCATCTCACGAGATGTTGTATTCGATGAGCTTGCTAGTTGGTATAAAGCCAAAGATGAGGGAGTCATTGACACACTTGAGGCGAATGTGCCTGTGAACTTGCCATCACAAGCAAGTTCTAGTTCTACTACTATGTCTGGGCCAGCAGCAGAAGCTGAGAGTAGTAGCAGTGTACGTCCATGGTCAGGACGTTTGAGGCATGAGAGTGTAAGCACTGGCAGTAGTGCTATGGATAAAGGCAAAAAGAAAGTCGAAGGAATTGGAATCACAGGATATGAGTCATCCAGTTCTGAAAGTTTGGATGAGGAGCTTGGCATACCTGTATTACGCACACCTGGTGCTAGACAGGACAGATATGTGCCACCACATGCTCGAGTTACAGGTGTACAGAGTGACCCGCATGCATTGCGGAGATCCCAGAGGGTCAGATATCCTGTTGACAGGTTGACATACAGAGATTTTGCTATGCACTATGCATACATGACATCTATGGTGAAGCATGTGGAACCTACATGCTATACAGAGGCTGTTGGAGAGCATGTATGGGAAAAAGCAATGGATGTGGAAATGGACGCATTGGTCCATAATGATACATGGGACTTGGTTGCACTACCAAAGGATAAGAATGTTATTGGATGTAAATGGGTTTACAAAGTGAAGTGCAAATCTGATGGTTCTATTGAAAGACATAAGGCAAGATTGGTAGCAAAGGGTTATGCACAGACCCATGGATTGGATTATGATGAGACGTTTAGCCCAGTGGCTAAGATGGGCACAGTGAGAGCAGTCATTGCTATGGCTGCAGCTAATGGTTGGGAAATGCATCAGATGGATGTTAAGAATGCATTTCTGAATGGAGATTTACAAGAGGAAGTATACATGGCACAGCCAGAAGGGTATGTACACCCTAGATATCCCACTCACGTATGCAGGTTGAAAAAGGCATTGTATGGTCTAAAGCAAGCACCTCGTGCTTGGAGTGATAAGATGAGCAGATATCTTATCTCACTTGGTTTTCAGACTTCTACAGTAGATTCTTCACTGTATGTGAAGAAGACACAGCATGGGATTGTTTTACTAGTCATCTATGTGGATGACTTGATTATTACAGGTGATCATAGTGCAGATGTGATGCATGTCAAGAAAGCTTTGAGTGGGCAATTTGACATGAAAGATCTTGGTGAGTTGAGATACTTCCTTGGCATTGAAGTGGTGAAAGATCATGGAGGTACTTGGTTAGTACAGCGCCAATATGCCTTGGATATGTTGGCAAAGTATGGCATGACAGGGTGTAAGCCTATGAGTACACCATTGGAGCAAAATGTGAAATTGCGGGCTGATTATGGCGAGGAATTGGATGATCCTTCTATGTACAGGAAGATGGTTGGTAGTCTCATATACATGACTATCACACGCCCAGATTTGAGTTATGCAGTGGGGCTAGTGAGCCAGTTTATGCAGAGCCCCAGGAAACCACATTTGGATGCAGTGAGACGCATCATGAGATATGTGAAAACCACAGCACATTATGGTTTATTCTATGAGAGTGGTAAAAGCTTGGACATACATGGCTACACAGATGCTGATTGGGCAGGTAGCGCATATGACAGGAGGTCTACTAGTGGATATGCTTTTACACTTGGCAGTGCTGTGGTGAGTTGGAGTAGCAAAAAGCAACCTACAGTTGCTTTATCCAGTACAGAGGCTGAGTACAGAGGTGCAGCCATTGCTACTTGTGAGGCTATATGGTTAAAGAGTCTCTTGGCAGATTTATGTGAGCCTCTTGAAGGCAAAGTTGTCATACATTGTGACAACATGAGCAGTATGCAGTTGGCAAAGAATCCAGTATTTCATGCGAGGACCAAACACATAGAGGTCCATTATCACTTTGTCAGAGAAAAGGTGCTGGATGGTACAGTTGATCTTCACTATGTGAAGACTGATGAGCAGGTGGCTGATATCTTCACGAAGCCACTTAGCAGGGAGAAGTTTGAGTACTTCCGGACTATGTTGGGAGTACATGGGATGAGCTTGAGGGGGAGTGTTGAGAGTCTTGATATCCCAAGCTCATCTACATCTTCATCGGCAGTACATCATGAGCTTGAGAGGGGCTGTTGAGATTCAAGCTCGATGTGAGTGTGAGCCAGCTATGCTATGTGCTCGCAGATTAGGTAGGAACATGTGTGAGACATAAATGACCGCGTGTCCAGCTGGTCATAGTGTGTGGACATTAGCTAGGGTTAGTGTAGTGTGGACATAACACTATGTTGTGTTCCCCTTTGTGTGTGTGAGAGAGATGGTGACTATGGCTTCTCTCCTTCTTTATGGTTGATGATTATGGATTAGGGTTTGCTTCTCTTGTGTGTGTTACATCCTGCTTCTGTTTTTTATCAGATGTGTATGTATGTGAATGTGAATGTGGATGTGTGAATGTGAATGTATTAATGTGAATGTGGATGTGAAAATGGATGTATGGATGTGGATGTGGAAATGGATGTATGGATGTGGACGTGGATGTATGAATGTGGATGTGGATGTGGATATATGAATGCGAATATGTATGTGAATGGATATGAAGTCGATATGAATGGATGGATGAGATGAGATGTCAAGTGAATCAGAATGTGAAATGAATAATATAATATGTGAACGAATGAGATGTAATGAGAAATGGATGTGATGAGACGTAATGTAAATTAAGAAAGATAGGAATGGATGTTATGTGAAGTGAATAAATCTGATGCGATGGGATGGAAAATGATGTATTTGATCAAGAATGGATACACTTATGAATTGGGTTTGGGTTAAGTAATATGGATTGATGTGGAACAAACTGAAAAGATGTGAATTCACTATAGAAACTGTAATTGTGATCTGTTTGTAAATGACTGTTTTATGTCAAGAATGCTGGGGAAGCATTTTGACTATCTTGAGGATGTGGTCGTGAAGACCTACCTGATAAAGTTGCAACTGCTGTACGGAGAGTCAATGGAAGACATCTCGCATAGCAAGGTCAGCTGAGGTCTTGACCAGCGTCGCTTCGATTTAAATGGTGAGCTTCCGGTTACGGTGGATGAGGGACCAAGGAAACAGCCTATGAGTGAAGCGCTAGGTGACTTGTGAAGGATCCTAGAGGGTGCTGACCATACGGTGCTCGGGCTCTGGGTCCCTGAAAGATACCCACACGTGCGTCGTGGAAGATATTAGAATAAGGAGTAATAGTTGTTTTCTGAAACCAGGCATGGATCTGGTTGATTGACCTTGCTGGTCCTCAATGGATGAGTCCATTTTGGCTTGAGGAATGCTACGGGTACTTTTCAATGGGATATGCATGAAATTTTTGGGCCATTCTTGATAGTCGTCATGCGTGTCTTTTTGGATGATCTAAGTGTGTTCGGGACCTCTGGTCAGCATTTGGAACATCTGCGAGACTGTGTTTTCAAAAATGCCAGGAGGTATCTTTTAGTTTAAATCCATTGAAGTGTGCCTTTGCAGTTCGGAGTGGGAAGTTACTGGGGCACATTATATCACAAGACAGCATTGTTGTGGATCTTGATAAGGTGGTGGTTATGATGCAAGCTCCAGCACCTATAAATCCTAAGGAGTGTATGCAGTTCCTAGGTCAAATTCTATGGCATGGGTGGCATTTGTAGTTTCTGGTGCATCTGGCGATTCAAATAAATCTGGTGGCTCATTTTGACCACAAATAATTTTCTTGGGAAAAAGAATGTGATTTGGCATATCGAAGGTTGAAGATACAACTATCCCATGCACCAATCATGATGCCGCCTGATTGGGAGAAGTATTTTCATGTCTTTGTGGATGCTTCAGATACAGCTATTAGCAGTGTGTTAAGGCAAGAGCAGAGTGCTGGCTCGTTCCGACCTGTTTATTATGCAAGCCGCAGATTATCCTCCATAGAGAATAATTATTTAGTAATAGAACGAGAGTGCTTAGGCATGATGTATTCAATGAAGAAGTTTCGGCATTATCTTCTCGAGGAGAATGTTCTATTTTCATGTGGAGCATTTTGCATTGATTTATTTGGTGCAGCAGCAAAATTTAGCCAAAAGATTGGCTAGGTGGATGCTGTTACTGCAGGAGTTTGACTTTGAAGTCATTCATTGACTAGGTTCTCAGCACGTAGTAACAAATTATCTTTCAAGACTGGATTTGGGAGAACAAGCTACGGGATTGGATGACGAGTTTTCGGATGCATCACTTTTTGTTGTTTCAAATGAAACGGATGCCGTTCCTGTGATGCGGTTCTACCTCTTTCCGTGCCTTGGACATGGTACAAGGAAATGTTTTGTTTTCTGCCTACGAGTGTTATGCCAACTCATTTGACGAAGGATCAGCGGAGGCAGATTGCATTACGGAGTCGTTCCTTTGAAGTTTGCATTGGAGAGTTGTACTACCGCAATGTTGTTGATGTGATGTTGTGCAGTGTGTACTACCGCAAGATTAGGAGGCCGTGTTGCCGAGGGAAGCGCATTGTAGAGTCTTGGGAGGGCATTCTTCGGGGAAGATTACTGTAGGAAAAGTGTTCTAAGTTGGCTTATGGTGGCCAATATTTTATTTTGATGCACAACAATTTGTGCACAAATGTGATGTGTGCCCGAGGATGGGCCATCACAGAGAGACCGCATGCCCTTACACTAGATATTGCCACTTGAGCCTTTTCAAAAGTGGGGCTTGGACTTCATTGGGCCTTTTAAACCTGTAGCAAAGACAGGAAACCAGTATATTCTGACAGCAAACAGATTACTACACCAAGTGGGTGGAAGCTTGGGCCTTGGGGATAATTCTGCTCTTTCAGTGTGGCAAAGTGTCTATACAAGGATGTATTCACTCATTTTGGCTGCCCGGTGGAGCTCGTGAGTGATCTAGGGGGTCATTTTATTAGTAAAGTGATGAGGCAAATGATAGGTTTTTATTTGATTCTTCACAAGAAATCATCCCCCTATTATCCGCAAGCCAATGGATTAGCTGAATCATCCCATAAGCAGATTGTGCGCATTCTGACCAAAGCTCGTAAAGCAAGCATCGGACGGATTGGGATGCTAAGCTTCCATCAACACTTTGGGCGTACCGCAGAGCTTATAAGGTGGCAACTGGATTAACCCCTTTCAAGCTGGCTTTTGGCATGGAGGCTATCACACCGGTCAAGTTTGTTGGCCGAGTTTGCGGATTGTGGTGGAAGATAAATTGCTGCCAAAGCAGAGTCCTTAGCATATCGACTAGAAGTCTTGAGTTCACTGGATGAAGATTGGCTGCAGAGTTTTTATTGGGCATAGGAACTCCAGAATCGAAGGAAACATCAGGTGGATCGGCACTCGAAGAAAAAGATTTTTCAAAAAGGGCAGTTAGTTTTGGTGTTCAATACTCATGGTGGGGAAGTTGCCAGGCAAGATGAAGTTGCGGTGGTTTGGTCCTTTTTGGATATATGCTCCTTGTGGGGTACCTTAATTCTTTTTGGTGAACCTACAGGGTGAAGTTCTCTCTTCTCTAGTTAATGGGTTCCGGCTGCGGCATATTATGCGGCGGCGCCCATTTAATGCCTTTTTCCAATTTTTGAGGTGGCGGATGTCTCCTCGATGATGATCTCTTTAATAAATAATGAGGAGAAAGATACAATCTTAGCTTTTGCCTAAAGTTTGAGAGAAAGTGTGCATGCGGATGTGATCCATTGTGCAAGTTGTTGTATGCAAAAGGGCAAATTCTATTTTTGGATTTTCACTTTTGCGTTCGCATACCTTCTTCCTTCTTTGAGCATTCTGCGAGTTCTCTGTTCTTTCGCACACACTCTTATGTGTCTGCAAGCATGATGGCTCTAACACAGTTTCTGCTATTGACTCCCATTTAGAACCTCGAGCTACCCATTACCGATGCCTGGCTGTAGGACATACGTATGAGGGTTTTTGCAAACTTCCATTGGTCGAGAACTAATGCACCACCCTATGGCTTATCGGTTGTAGCAGCTTTAGAGTGGTGACATGGTGGAAATCAATGGTGAAATCAAAAAGCTCACTATGCAGCTTATTCAGAGGAATGCCTTTCCTTACCTTTGGATGGTGCTATTCAAGCTGTTTAGACGGTCACCACACAGAAGATGGAGGCCCGAGTTTGGGCCAAGAGTTAGTGGCGAGCATAAACTGTCTGGCTACACTGATCCAGGAGTTTGGGATTGTTATAGGTGGTTCTCAGAAGCAATTAAGTTGCAGAGGCCAAGATATATACTATCTCTATGAGGGTTATGAATTTATTGAAGTGAGTTGAATATGGTGCTGTTTCGTGGGCCCGAGTTTTGAAGGACATGATTTGCTTTGAAGCACAATGCATTTGTGCGTAAGTTACAAGGGGAGCAATAGTAAATTCTAAAGTAGGGAAGCAATAGTAAATTCTAAAGTAGGGCAGATTTTGCAGATATTATTTCCTATGGAGCCTATTTTTTTGGTTTCTATGCACCCTCTGTGCCATTTCTCAGGACCTTTCTCTATTAGTGTGCTGAAGTCACAGTGATAGTTTCTAGTGGCACCACTCACAGAGGTGGCAGTTCACAGCGCGCCGATGAAGAAAACGGACATCTATGGCCTTGTTTAGTATTGTTTTTCCTATGCCACCTAATGTTGAATCAAGCAAGGCTCAGAGGACAACGAGCCATGGGGATACTCCACTAGTCTTTGAAGTGCCTGGAGACATGCATGTTTCACCAATTTCTACAGTTGGATTTGTATCAGAGACAATCGCATCTACTGTATTTAGTCCGCTGCAATTTAGTTTGGAAATGCACACCGCAGGGCGTCTCTACTCTCGATAGACTACACATGCAAGTGAGGCAAAAGATGGTGGTACGTGAGGTACCAAATGTACCTATTTCTTTGGCAATTACAAGTTCTGCAGAGCCTAGACCGGTTAGTGTGGCTGTGGGTGGTGTCTTGGAGACTGCAACACCTTCCATGACTTCAATTCATACTGTTGCAATGGTAGTAACTACACTGACTTTTCCTTGGGAGCAATTACAGTATAATTTCTAGCCTGATCACTTGGAAAGCTGTGCTAGATTGCTGACTCATGCAACACACTCTTTGCATACTATGCCACAATCTAGCGCTTAGGCGGAGCGGCTGTAAGCTTATGAAGAGTAGGTACAAGCTTTGGAAAGATAGAATACTATTCTGAGAGGGGAATCTAGTGCTATACCTTCACTGGAAAGTAGAATCAATGCATTAGAGAAAAGGGTATAGGTTGTAGAACTTAGTGAAGAAAATGTGCGATATGCTCATGAGAATTTTTCTCGAGCAATCATGGAGGAAATTGCTTGTCGACGCACCAATGATGCTTTAGCTAATTATCTTATGCTTAATCCGAGCAATATTTTGATCAACATGGAAGATCTGGAATCCTTGGTAGTCACTCTTTGCCTGGAGGTGTCTCACCAGTGGGAGGAACAGATTACACTATGGCGTAGTGTAGGGGCAAGCAGGCCTGTTTACAGAGTCTGGCCTCCCTGCAAAACCCGCTCCTACATAGGTCCTTGATGCTGCTACTTCATAGAGTGACGGGGGTAAACAAGTGAACATGATGAGGTAGTGCAAAAGAGGAAGTGCCTTGCAGTGGCATTCAGCAGGCAGAAGGAGGTTATCCGTAATCTCTCCTTCTGGCTTGAGATGTGCTTCCATAGCTTTGCCTTGCATTCACCTCCTCAACCTCCTTGGTGGAATGCGGCTAATGAGTTCTTGTCATGCCACTATGATTGGCATGTGCCTTTTGGACAGTTGGCTCAGCTCCGAAAATGTGCACTCTTTTGATGGAGCCAATGAAGGAATAGCTGCATGCTGGTGTTCAAGGACTGGTGGAGCAATTTTTTCCGAGATTGCAATGGCCAGAGGCTTGACCAGTATCTACTCAACAATATGAAGACTTATTTTGGGAGGTTCAACAAATGCATGAAGGATCATCAACTTGTGCTAACACGTCTAATGCAGATTCTCGAAGGCGTTGACGTGGTGCGGATCGCCATAGTAGAACTGTTGCTGTTGCGGATTGCGGCAATTCTTTTTTGTGGGTTTACGCAGTCCACCGTGCGTGCTAGGTGTTATGTGGACCGCACACCGCAAGACTGCAAACTGCAAGTCTGGAGTCTAGACCGCAAGCGTAATACCGCACTACTGCGTACCTTAAATGAAGTCATTATTGGATCTCAAGGGGTGTAAACGGGAGGTCGCGCCTGTTTGAATCCTGCGACCATCAGAATCAATCAAACAATCAATCAATCAAGGTTTCATGCGATAATTTAGTAGTTTGTGTTAGTGGAGCATTAACCATGTCACACACTATGTATAATCGTTTCTGTATTCATTTAGTAGTATAAGTTACCTTTCCAATTAATGTTGTATGCTAAGAGGGTAATCATTCCCGTATTACTGTACTAATATTAATTTCATAATACACTGTTCATGATATAAATTGCTATCAACATAGCCTCAGCCCAATAGCTATGTGGCATATTCTTCTCTACCATCAATGTTCACGCTATCTCTGCAATGTTCCTATTTTTTCGCTCAGCAACTCCATTTTTTTTGCGGAGTGTATCTACATGTAAATTGTCTCTAAATGCCATTCTTTCACAAGAATTCAAAGAACTCATTTCAGAAGTATTCTCCCTCTCCATCTAACCTTAGGCCCTTCACATGCTTTCTTGTCTCTGTTGTTTAGCCATCACTTTGAAATTTTGAAAATAAGTGAACACTTCACTCTTCTCCTTCATGAAATACACCCACAATTTCCTCGTGTGGTCATCAATGAATGTTACTTAGTACCTGTAGCCACCCATAGACATAGTCTTCGCACGACCCTATACATCTAAATGCACAACATCTAGTACATTCTTGCTCACATTTCTCTCATGTGGAAATAAATGCTTTGTTTTACTTTCCAAATTGACATGCTTCACATACTTTCTACATACCTTCATCCTTAAACTTAGATAGCCCTGTGACAATTTCTTTAGTCTGCATAGACTTCATGAATTCTTTGCACATTTACATGCCCAATTCTATTATGCCAAATTTTTGTATCAGCAACAACTCCTGAACCATTTGCAAACTTTGCAGCACTCACTTCAGGCATATTTACATTCAATGAAACATTCTACCCACTCTATTGCCTTTTGCAACCAACTTGCACTTATCTTTAAAGTCTTCTACATAACAACCATCAGGGTTAAACCTCAATCAACTGGCCAACAGAAACTAGATTCTTTGTAATGTTAGAAACATGAAATTACATGTGCTAAGTACTTCACCTTACCATCCTGCATAGACCATGGCACATCTCTAACATGGGCAATCAGATGAGCAGTGTCAACCCTTGTTTCAACAAAACCTGGTCTTTCAAGACTCTTCATTTCCTTGAACCACTCCCACCATGACTTGTCATGTGGTTCAAAGCACCTGAATCAACATACCATACATCATCCTTACATGCTACTATTACTACATCATTTCTAGACATAGCATTAACCACATGTTGTATAACAAACAATCTCTCATTATCCTCATTATTTTTGCTAGAGGACGCATAGTTGGTTTGCTACACTTTTCCATTTTGCATGTCACTCTGTTTCTTATAGTAATTTGCTTCCACATGTCCAAGCTTACCTAGTAAAAACAACCTCGTGTATCATTATGCTACCTTTGCCAATTACCATAACCTCTTTGATTCCCCCTTCCTCTAAAAACTGGCCTCTTCCACCTATGTGTTGTTGTTGTGAATCCTGGGACTGTTGTTGCTGCCTGCTTGCTTGCTGACTATAATTTTGATTACTTGTTTGGCCACCACCTTGGCCATGTCCATGACCTCTACCTTCTCCTTTGACTGAATTGTGAAGGTCTGTTGCTCTGAACTGTGAAGGCCTGCTGCTCTGAACTGTTTTTGTTTTGTGAAGACTATTGATCTTCACCCAAATTCTTCTCTTCAATAACCAACATTGACACCAAATCTGTGAAGTTGGAAATGTTCTCTCGATTTTGAATAGACATCTTGAATGCCTTGTATTGTGGCCCAAGACCACATAGACACACTTCCACCTTATCATCATCATCAATAGAAACACCAATAGATGCAAGGGATTCCACAATGCCCTTGATCTTCAAGGCAAAGGCATTCACAGACTTTTTTTTCTTCACAGTATGAAGCTCATTCTTCACTGAATCTTTCGTGCCTTGGTGTTAGTTTCATACAACTCACCAAAGGTGTCCCATGCCTCCTTAGGTGACTTGGCATCCTGTATATGCCCAATCATGGTGTCATGTATACTAATAGAAAGCTAATACATGACTTTCCTTTCTCCTTGATTCCAATCCTTGAATTCTTTTACATCTCAACAATTGGATTAATCTTCGGTATCTCTAGTGTCTCCTCATGTTCATCTTCAATGTAGTCCCAATAACCTTTTTCCATTAGGAAATTTGTCAATCTGAATCTTTGAGCATGGAATTTGTTCTTGTCAAGCTTCTTTCTAAGGATTTTCTTCAGATAAAAATCTACTAAAATTCTAACCGTATGGAAAATTCTAACTTTATGAAGTTCATTCCTTCCTAATCACAATAGAATTAAGAAGTAGTTCTATACGAGAATATTGGGTTTTTATAAAAATACTCTTCTTTCAATAATCCAATTTTGGGTATATATCAATTTGGTGATTTATCCACATAAAAATATCTAAGAATATTCTTTCCACCAATTTAATTATCAACATTAATATACCCTAATTTTCTAGGTGGAATTATGGTGAAAAATCCCCTTTTGTCATCAAAATCAATTAAAACCTTTTTCTACTTAAAATACCATGAAAATTCATATTTTTAATTAAATACAAATATCTATTTTTGAATATGCCAAAAATTCCTCTTTTTGCATTTAAATGATTGAATTCGGAATGTCATGGAAATTCCTCTTTTATCATTTAAAATTTCTTTTGCATAAAATAAATTTATCAAAAATTTCTTTTATTAAATTAAATAAAAATATCCATTATTTTGAATGTGCCAAAAATTTCCCTTTTTGCATTTAAATGATTAAATTTCAAATGTCATGGGAATTTCTCTTTTATCTATCATAATTTTCTCTTTTTTCTTAATTAAATAATTATACATAAATACAAAAAAGTATTCTTTCATAAAATATGGTTAAAATAATTCTTTTTGCTTTAAATTTCTAAACCTACAATATGGTAGAAGTTCCTCTTTTAGTATTATGCATAAAAATAAGATATGTATTGTTTTTCTAAAAAATTTACCATAGCTTCGCTGCTATTATTACTCATAATTTTCAAATTTCCTACTTTTAAGCTTAAATTTAAACTATGAATTTAAATCATAATTTTAACCATAATTATAAATATAATTATGATTATCCCACTAGATTAAGTTAATTTCAACATTCCTCTTTTCCCAATTTGTTAGGATAATCCATTTCTCATTTAGAATGAGTTAAAGTAGTTTTCCAATTACTCATAAACAATCTAAAAGAATTAACCATTATTTAAATAGCACAAAATCATGAAAATATCATTCTCTTAATCTCTAGCTCATCAAGCTTAGAGTTTAGTTTTGAAATAAGAGATTATCTTTGAAAAACATTCTTTTGTTAAAGAATTAGCCATAGAGATGACTATTCTTTTTTATTGTTTTTGAGAGAGAGATTTACTTAAAGAAAGCATTATAAATAAGCATAAAGATTAACTTTATTCTAATTAATTATTAAGACTCTTAGGGAAAGCTTGATTTGAATTAAAACAATCATTTAGAAATCTTCTCAAGCTTGAGAGGGGTTGAGAAGAAGAAAGTCATTGAGAAAAATTAGAAAAAACCATTAAAAAATTCTTACCTCTAAGATTGGAACCTTAATTAGACCATAATCAAAAAATTTCTGAAAATCTGGACCCTTAGTCTAAGGTCGTTAACTTAGGCGGTGCTCTAATGTAGGAAGGTCATGCAGTGGCCTATGAATCCCAAAAACTTAGAACACATGAGAGAAATTATGCCGTCCATAACTTGGAAGTTACTCTCAGTAGTGTATGCTCTGAAGTTGTGGAGACATTATCTTTTGGGACAAAGGTTCACCTTGATGAACAGATCATCAAAGTTTGAAGTGGATCTTCACCCAAAGGGATCTCAACATGCATAAAAGGAGATGGATGTAGACCCTGTAGGAATTTGATTTTGAAATAAAGTATCGGACGGGGAAAGAAAATGTGGTTGCAGATGCGCTCAGCAGAAAAGCCTCCTTGCTTCCAATAACAATGGTGTCAAATCCATTGATCGATGAAGCAAAGGAGAAAATCTTGCAGGACAAATTCTTTGCCCCTATTGCTACCCTTCTGATGTAGGAAAGCAAGACTCCACAGGAAATGAGTCGAGTTCTTGGGTACAAATTGGATGAAGGATGCATGTATTATAATAATCGGCTATGTATCCCCAATAATCGGCTATGTATCCCCAATGATGAGGGAATAAAGGGAATAATTCTGAGAGAATCCCATGATAGCCTGATAGCTGGACATCCAGGGTTTATAAAAACTTATATGTCTGTGAAGAAAAGCTTCTTCTAGCCAGGACTCAAAAAGGATGTACTTGAACATGTGCAAAAATGCTTGATGTGCTAGAGTCAAGGCAGAGAGAGTGAAGATGCCAGGGAAACTGTGTCCGTCATTGGGGCTGCAATTTCTGCATAGTGGGCAATAAAGCGCCTATAGAATGAAGATAACCCCAAAAATCCCCTCAATTGAGTAGTGTTTGAAGGAACTGGCCAATTCCTAATACATTCCACTTTCTTTGGATCCACACAAATGCCATCCTTGCTCACAATGTGACCCAAATATTCCACCTCATGTGCCATGAAGGTACATTTTGTCTCCTTAACATACAACTTGTTTTGCCTCAAGACCTCCAAAACCTCTTTCACGCGCTTCAAATGCACTTCCTCATCTTTGCTATAGATAAGTATGTCGTCGAAAAAGACCAATACAAACTTGTAGAAGAAAGGTTGAAGCACTTTGTTCATCAATGCTTGAAAAGTTGCCGGTGCATTGCATAATCCAAACGGCATAACCATGAATTGGTAAAGATCCCTTTCCGTACGAAATGCTGTTTTGAACTCATCACCACTTTTCATCCTTATTTGATGGTATCTGGAACGCAAATCAATCTTTGAAAAGCATGTGGCACCCTTCAACTCATCCAAAAGATCATCCACCCTTGGTATTGGAAATCGATTTTTGATGGTGATCTTATTCAAATCACGGTAATCAATGCACATGCAGAAAGTACCATCCTTTTTCTTCACAAGTAGGACCGGAGAAGCAAAAGGAGATTGACTTGGTTCAACCCATCCCATGTCAATGAGTTATTTGACTTGCTTTGCCACCTCTTCCTTTTCAACCTTTGACAAACGATAGGGAGGCTTGTTGCTTGGTTTGGCATTTGGTTCCAAATCAATAGCGTGATCAACACTCCTCTTTGGCGGCATTGATTTTGGCATGGTAAACACATCTTCATAATCCTTGAGTAGCTTAACCATGTCCACATTTTCGATGTAATCCTTTTTGCTATTATCTTCCTCTTTGCAAAGCTGTAGTACATAAACATAGCCCTCTTTCTTGAACTCTTTCTTCATTTGAGTAGCATTGATCATGAAGAGCTTGGACCCTTGCATTCCATTCAATGTAATAACCCCTCCATGATGCACAAAACTCATGAAACTTTTCTGTAAGTTCATGGTAAAAGAGTTCAAAGTGGACAGCCAATCACATCCAAGTACTATGTCAATTGGTCCCAACTCAATCACCAAAAGATCAACTTTGCAAGAGTAGTTCTTGGACAACTCCAATTCTGTACTTTGACACTTCATATTGCAACCCATTGAATCACCATTGGCCACTTGCACCATGTGCTTGTTTGGTAAAGAAGTTGGTTGCATTTTGAGAGTGTTCAAAGACCTTTTATTGACAAAACTATGCGTGCTTCCAGTATCAATGAGTGCATATGATGTTCTTCCATTCACCTTGATCTTCAATCTCAATGTCTTGGCACCCTTACTTCCCGCATAAGCATCATGAGAGATTGTACACAAGGTAGTATGTGCACTATTGTTTTCATCCCACACGCATAGAGGCATCCCATCATCCATTTTGTCATGAGCAAACTTTAGTTTCCCACCCGGATCAAAAGGAAACTCGGGATTTTCTTCATCAAAACCATCATCATGAGAACCTCCACCCTCATGAGGATCTCCCCATCCTAAGGCATCATTGCATTCAAGGAATTCCTCCTCCTCATGATTAGCATTGTCCTCAGTGATAATGTAGCTTATGGAAATATCCTTGGATTTGCATACTTTGAAGTGATCCTTGTTCCATTTTTCTCCACATTTGAAACATAGACCTTTGAGCCTCATTTCATGCAAACGGTCCTCCTTGATAACCTTGCTTTTTGAACCCCCATTTGCTGGCTTGGACTCATTGTATGTAGCTTTGTTGGACATAAATGGTGGTTTAAATGGAAGTCTATTAGACCCTCTACCATACACGGTAGGAAATCTTGGAAGATTAGGTCTTGTGTTTGCATGAGAACCCATTTCAGTCCTTGTGATCACTTCCCCTTTGATATTCCCTTTGCTAGCCCACTTTGTCAAGTACTTCTCTTCATGAATTTCTGCAAGCATCATTGCCTTCTTCAAAGTGGCGGGTTCATGACACTTGACATCACCACCAATAGGAGCTTTCAAGCCCCTTATATACTTGACAACAAGATAATGCTCATCAAAGTCATCCAAGTATAATAGAAGCTTTAGAAACTTGTGAGAATATTCCTTCACGGTAGTGATTTGCTCTAGCTTGTCCCATTCCACAATGTGATTGTCCCTTTGCATGCGAGAAGTAAACTCTTCTGCCATGTCATTCTTGAATTCTTCCCAAGTAGTGATGACATAACCATGAGATTGCTTCCTCCTCCACCAAGTGTGAGCAAAACCTTCAAGATGAAGTGAGGCGAAGTAGACTTTGGCAATCTCGCTCCTTGGGCTGATTTTGAAGTAGAGATCCATCTTGTTTGCCCACTCTTCAAAGTCTTGGATAGAATTTGATTCTCCTTTGAACTTATTAAATATGATTTTGTCCTTCCTCACAGCATTGTCAAAATCACCATGCATTCTTGAACCCCTCTGCCGTGCTCTTGGATCATCAAATCCTCTTCCTTCACCCAAGTGTCTATGCATTTGCTCATCTTCCAATTGCCAATCACCTGCATCTTTAAATCCCTTATGTTCATACCCTCTTCTTGCATCTTGCATAAAGGATGAAGTTCTTGGAATACTGGCATTGGATCTCTCATAAGAAGCATCACCCATAGGTCTCTTGCCCTTGTCCATGTAAGAAGAATGTGGCATCATTTGAGGTGGCATCATTTGTCTTACTTTGTTCTCTTCTGGCATAGAAGGCTTTCCATCATGTTTGGCATCATAATGTACACCATCGATTGCATTCATATCGGCTTCTTGGTTGAGCTTGAGAGGAGCCAATTCACTAATGGCTTTCTCCAAGTCTTTTAACCCTCTTTGCATCACGTCATCCAGGTAGTGGTGTCGCTTGTCGAACCGTTCCATGAGGTGTTCACCAAATTGTTGTTGCCGATTTGTTTGGTTATTTTCAATCCTTTGAAACATACTCTCCATAGCCATTAACATCATGTCCACTGTTAGCGGAGTAGTTCCCAAAGATTGAGGCATTTCCACTGGCTGAGATTCATCTGGAGATGGTGCTTTTATGGTTGAACTTTCTTCATTCCTCGTTGATGAACTCGTTGCCATCATTGCTTCCGGTTGTCTTTGATCATTTTCATTCTGGACTCCCTTGTTTTGACCTCCTCTAGTCATTTCCATGCGCGCAATTGATCCCTCCTTGCGAAGACCACTTACTTGATTTTTTTTTCTCTATTCAAACGGTATCCGATTTGGGTGATCTTTATATCGATGCGAAGCTCTCAACGAGACGAATAAGAATCCCCATAAACAGATCTGAAAAAGTCAACAGCCTTTGACCAGTCAACTATACCGACTGAAAGTCAACTCTTGATGTTAACCGCTCAATTCTTATCCGATTTGGGTGATCTTTATATCGATGCGAAGCTCTTGACGAGACGAGTAAGGATCCCCAAAAACAGATTTGAAAAAGTCAACAGCCTTTGACCAGTCAACTATTCTAGCTGAAAGTCAACTCTTGACTTTGACCGCTCAATACTACTCCGATTTGAGTGATCTTTAGCTTGTTTGAAAGAGGTTTTCGGGTAGATTGAAGGGCTTTCAGGACAGATTTGAAAAGCTTTTGAAAAACCCTAGAAATTCAAGGATTTGTCTTGGCTGCATGTAGGCAATTTTTGCCATAGTCTCCCCTCTTTTTGCACCAAATCTCAATCAAATCAAAGCATCTCAATCAAGTATTAAAATCCTTATGCATTTGACCACTGTAAGCAAATCAATCCTCAATCATTTTTCATCTGAGCATGTGACCTTATGGCATCAATTTTGTCCTTTTGCATAAGAAGTCGATGTAGAGGATTTGCTTGTTTGCTCAAGTCGAATTAAGTGGTCGATGAAGCGCGTCGATGCTTGCCGATCTCCCGGCCAAGCACTTCTCACCCCTTCACCAAAGTTTACATCCAAGGTGAAGGTTGAGGCCATTTCTTTACCACCAAGTACCTAATCCTCTTCCTTACCGCGTTACCCGGCACTAACGGCAAGGAAGATTCAAGACATTCTCCCCTTGGCCTCTCCTCCAAAATGCCAAGGTACCCTTACTTCATTCTAGATTCTAGGAATAAAGTGGGGTACAATCGTGAGTGGAATGTGGTTACAAGCTCAAATGAATGAGTAGAGTTGACTTACAATTGATTTATAGCATGACTCATGCTCATTCATATCATAATACATGGTTCATAGTGCTTCCTTCATCACATCCACTCATGGCAATGTCAATACATTTCCACATACATCAACAACATCCAAGTGTCACGGAGCGGTGATCTCGGGTCGCGTTCTGGGCGCGAGTTCCCGCTCGGGACTAGAAAATCCAGTACAAAAGTAAAAACAGAGAGCACTTGCTGAATCCTGCACCTCAAGACCTATAGCTCGTCTCGAAGAGGACGACGAGCCGGTCGTTTTGAGTACTAGAACTCCAAAAACGGAGTTTGTATGAGAGAGTTATGACTAAAAACGTGCAACCGGCAATGGAAAACGGTGTCACCAAAAAGCGGGCTTCCAACCCAAAACATTTTATTCAATCCCCCAAATGTGCCCAAAGCTATGCTCACTTATGCCAATATGCAAGGCATAGCATTGAATGGCTATGTGTAGCATTCAAGCATTCATAATGCATAAAGAAGAGCATGAATGGCCATGATTAAAGTCCAATTTCTGAAAATGAGGATTTTATGTGTAATAAAACCCTAATTCACTCCATAGCTTGAAAGAATGCTTCAAAATTGTAAGGAAGTGATGGAGCAACTCACCAATGTCACCCGGGAAGCCTTAATGCTTGAATTTGTTGAAGGAGATGAAGATTAGGGTCACTTTGGTGAAAAACGTGGGCAGCTTTGGTAGTGATTTTCAGCCACATTGGGAGCCCCATTGCTCATGGAAAATAGGTGAAATACTTCATAAAACATTGCTAGATACATGAGAGACTCAATGCCCTTTGCTCATGTTGAGATTCCATGGCTAGGGTTTGCAAGAAAGCTCCCAAACAGAAAAACGTTTTTGATTAACAACTGCTAATCAAGATTAGTGAATTTTCCCCAATTTGGTCCACTCATTCAAAAAAACTTAGGTCCATGTGCTCAGATTTGAACCACAAACTCTACCTTAGCCATATCCCCTTCCCCCATGAATCAAATGAAGCAGAAATTTCATGAAATGAGAAGAAGAAAAGAAAATTAAAAATCATGGATCAAAAGCCATGCTCTGATACCAATGAAAGAAAGTAACAGGGGTGGGTTAGTCCCTCACCAAGGGAGTGGCTCATGAAGGAGTCACCACTTAGCATCTCACGAGAGAAGCTCACCATTGATTCTTGGAACAAATAACATTATCATGAATGAGCCATAATCCCATTTACATTGGTATTTATACTCCACCCAAGAGTTCACACCTACTTACTAGTTGTCCATGGCCTTGGGCCCATAATGCGCTTTCTTACATACATCCACATCCATTCTTTCACATACATCCACATCCATTCTTCACATCCATCCTTTCACATACATCCACATCCATTCTTCACATACATCCAGATCCATCCTTTCACATACATCCACATCCATTCTTTCACATACATCCACATCCATCCCATATCATTCATTTACATCCTGATTCTCATCACATCTCATCACATCTCATCACATCTATTCACATCACATCCATCCATCCATTCATTCAAATTTATCTGATTCATATCACATCTATCCATCCATTCATTCACATTTATCTAATTCACATCACATCTATCCATCCATTCATTCTTTTATAAAAATCAACTTCTATGGGAATAACACTTTTATAAAAATCCATCCATTCATTCACATTTATCTAATTAACATCACATCTATCCATCCATTCATTCACATTTATCTGATTCACATCACACCTTTCCATCCATTTATTCTTTTATAAAAATCAACTTCTGTGGGAATAACACTTTTATAAACATCCTTTTATACATCTATTTATGCATAAATTCAATTTTAAGGAAAATAACACTTTTGAAATTAAAAAAAACTCCTTTATGCATCTTTCTATACATAAAATCAAAATCAATGAGAATAACTCTTTTGAAATAAAAATAAATTCCTTTATGTATCTTTCTATGTATAAAATCAAAATTCATGAGAATAACTCTTTTAAAATAAAAATAAATTCCTTTATGCATATTTCTATGAAGAAAATCAAAATTAATGAGAATAACTCTTTTGAAATAAAAAAAATTTCCTTTATGCATCTTTCTATGCATAAAATCAAAATTAATGAGAATAACTCTTTTGAAATAAAAAAAATTTCCTTTATGCATATTCCTATATATAAAATCAAAATTAATGAGAATAACTCTTTTGAAATAAAAATAAATTTCTTTATACATTTTTCTATGCATAAAATCAAAATTAAATGAAAACAACACTTTAATAATAAAAAGAATTTCCAATATGCATCTTTCTATGCATAGAAATTAATTCTAATGAAAATCACACTTTTATAATAAAAAATATCCAATATGCATCTTTCTATGCATAGAAATTAATTCTAATGAAAATAACACTTTTACAATAAAAATATTTCCAATATGCATCTTTCTATGCATAGAAATTAATTCTAATGAAAATAACGCTTTTACAATAAAAATATTTCTAATATGCATCTTTCTATGCATAGAAAGTAATTCTAATGAAAATAACGCTTTTTCAATAAAAAATATTTCCAATATGCATCTTTCTATGCATAGAAAGTAATTCTAATGAAAATAATGCTTTTACAATAAAAATATTTCCAATATGCATCTTTCTATGCATAGAAATTAATTCTAATGAAAATAATGCTTTTACAATAAAAATATTTCTAATATGCATCTTTCTATGCATAGAATGAAAATAACACTTTTAGAATACACAAACGAAGGGGATTACTCTTTTTGAATAACATAAAGATAAAACTTATTTCTACAAAATTTAAGAAAATTTTACCATAACCTCCTTTGTATGGCTGACCATTTTTTAATTTTTGCATTCTAATTCTACTTAGAATTTAACTCAAGATGAAATTAGCACTTTAATCTAATCAGTTCTCATTTTTTTAAGAGAGAACAATACAAAAAGTTTAACTCTATTTAATTGATTACACATCTTGGATGAAGAAGGGTTGAATTGAATGAAGAGAAGGGGGAAGCCTTTCCATCAAGGCATAACATCCCATTTAAATCTTGGATGAAGAAGGGTTGAATTGAATGAAGAGAAGGGGGAAGCCTTTCCATCAAGGCATAACATCCCATTTAAATTTAAAAGAAGCAAGAAATCATAAAACCATATAATAGAATTAGAAAAAAATAGAATTTCTAACTTACATGGAGTTTTGTGAGCTATCCTTTGGCTTGATGGATTGAGGGTTCTACTCTTGCTTGGATCAAGCGTGGCCACCAATTCTTTGTAGAGGAAATAGTCAAAAACAAGTGAATTATCAAAGAATTCAATATTTTTGGCTCTAGGAAGGAGTGGAGTAACAGTGCATAAAACACTATTAAGCTTTTACAAAGGGGAAGGCTTCTATTTATAGGAAAAAGTGAGCCTCTAACCAAGAAAACTGATTCTAGAGATTTTCAGATCAGTTTGGTCACTTTTTGACCATTTTTAGGTCAGTTTAGCTTACTTTTTGGTTCTAGTTGAAACAGGAGAGAGGAGAGATAAAATATCTCATTATTTGAGAGTTTAAAACTCCACCACACATGTGAAATAGGCACCTCCTTCATGAGGGAATTTCCCCACACTAAGGTGTCAAAATGCTTCATTTCCTCTAAATATATCTTCTTTTTTAACTAATAACCTTGTCCTTAGTCAACTCTTCATCTTATGTGAGTATTTACTCATTTTTGGGGGGATTTTTTTTATTTCTTCAATTTATCTCCTCCCTACATTTGGATTAATCTAATTGGCCCCTCACAACCTTAATCTAAAATTTTCAAAAAATATGGACCCTTAGGCTAAGGCCTTTTGAACAGATTATTATTTATTTCTAATGCACCTTCTGAATTTCTTTTTGAACTTCTCTTTCGAGGGAATTTATTTTAATAAGAAGAGATATTTTTCCATCCAAAAATATCTAAAAATTGAATAACCTCTCTCTAGAACATTTTCTCTCTAGAAACAAGATCTGTTAATATTTTGACAAGGGGAGAGATTGGACATCTTGAGGGGCTGGGGGAGGAATCTTACAACTCTCAATGACCTTCAAGTCACCACTATCCTAGATGGTAGGGTAATAGCGAGCATTGCTACCAAATAATGCCAAGAGAAATGGGGAGAACCTCCCATGGATGACACAACATTACTCGTGAAACTTGGTGACTGAGCCACCCCAAAGCCCATAGGTCTTCTACGGGATTTGAAAATTAAGATTCTCGGAAGAAACTTTTGACACACCTTTATGGTGATGAACTTTGGCTAGCAACATGTTTCTTATGATTACACCCTAGGATGTCCCTTCATAAGAGAAAGAAAATTGATCCATGATTAGGACACACATCATATGTACATTTAGAATAAAGCCAAATGCTAAAGGTCAACCTATGCACTTCCAAAATATATCCTATGAGTGGGAGACCCTTCATAGAGGATTTAGTGATGATGGCCATATCCACGGCAGTTCACTTGTGTCAAACATGCCATAAAACATTACATGAGGAATGAGACAGTGTGGAATTTACATCCCTCCTCAAAGCCAAAAGACTCTGAGAATTGGATGCATATCCTTGATACCCTAGACATACTTCCGAAATGCACAGGCACCAGATTTTCCACGATTGATGGGAAGGAAATAACGTCTCTCTACATGCTCAGCATCGCATGCATGGTTGATGCTACAATCCATGCACCTGGGAGTGTTAGAGAGGAAACATTGTTATGGGGAAATCACCCCCGAAAAGCACATAAATCCAATGGCTTCCTATTAAAAGAGACATATGTCTTCCCGATGAAGTCGAAAGAACATTGGGCTAAGATATGTCAAAGCTATTAACACACATTTCTACTTCAGCCAAGTCTGGCAATAGGAGCTTGATGAGTCCCCCATTCCAGTTAATATTATAACCACAAAATTGGAAGAAACTACCAATTCCTAGTCCAAAGCCCAAAAGCTTTGCTTCTCTACACGTAAATCACAAAACAAAAAATTGGCGCTAGCTAAAAAAGAATGCTCACATAAGATGAAGAGTTGACTAAGTACAAGGTTTATTAGTTAAAAATTAAGAGATATTTAGTAGAAATGATGCATTTTTGACACCTCAGTGTGGGGATCTACCCTCATGAAGGAGGCACCTATTTCACATGTGTGGAGGAGTTTTAAACTAAAAAATAATGAGATATTTTCATCTCTCCTCTCTCCTGTTTCAACTAGATCCAAAAAGTAAGCTAAACTGACCCAAAAATGGTCAAAAATTGACCAAACTGATCTGGAAAATTCTAGAATCAGTTTGCCTTGTTAGAGGCTCACTTTTTCCTATAGATAGAAGCCTCCTCCTTTTGTAAAAGCTTAATGGTGTTTATGCACTGTTACTCTACTTCTATCCTGAGCCATTTACATTGAGTTTTTTAATAATTCATTTTTTTTGGGCCTAATCTTCTCCAAAGAAATTGGTGGCCACTCTTGCTTCAAACAAGAGTAGAACCCTCAATCCCTCAAGCCAAAGGAAAGCTTACAAGTCCATGTAAGCTAAATTTTCTTACTTTTTTAATTTTAAATCTATGGTTTTCTTGATTTTCTTGTTTTACAGTTGCTTGAATTAAATTCTAATGCTTTGCCTTTGAGGAAAAGGCCACCCCCTTCTCTTCTTTACAATTCAACCTTTCATAATCCTAGAAAGATTAGTTAAATAATTAACTAACCTTTTCTTATTGTTTACTCTCTTGAATTTTAAAAATTGAGTAGATTAGAGTCCTATACATAGATTGGGTTAATTTAAGTTGAAATTAGAATGATAAAAATGAGAAATGGTCAACCATACAAAGGAGGGTATGGCCAAATTTTCCAAAATTTTGTGGAAAAGAAAGTTTGTTTTTATATTATTCCAAAAGAGTAATTCCCACCGTTTGTGCATTCTATGCATAAAAGGATTTTTATAAAAGTGTTATTCCCATTGAAGTTGATTTTTATGCATAAATACATGCGTAAAGAATCTTTATATCAAAATTAGAACTCTTAAATTCTATGTTTAAATTCTGTGAATAGATGTAATGTGATGTGATGAGAATCAGATAGGTGTGAATGTGATGAATATGAATGAATGTGATGTGATGGATTGTAAGATTCCTCCCCAGCCTCTCAAGATGTCCAGTATCTTCCCCTGTAATCAAATCCCTCTTCAGAAATATAAAAGATCTTGTTTTCTACCTGTTTTGGCCTAGAGAGAGAAAATATTCTAGAGAGAGATTATTTAGATTTTGAATATTTTTGGATGGAGAAATATCTCTTATTAAAATAAGTTCCCCCAAAACAAAAGTTCAAAAAGATTTTTAGAAGGTGCATTAGAAATCAAGTATAACCTGTTCAAGAGGCCTTATCCTAGGGGCCCAGATTTTTGAAAAATTTTAAATTAAGATTTTAAGGGGCCAATCACATTCATCCAAATGTTTGGAGAAGATAAATAGAAGAAATAAAGAAAATCCCCCCAAAAATGAGTAAATACTCACATAAGATGAAGAGTCGACTAAGGACCAAAGGAATTACTAAAAAAATGGATTTTTGACACCTCACAATGGGAATTCCCCCCTCATGAAGGAGGTGCCTACTTCACATGTATGGTGGAGTTTAAAATTATCAAAAATTGAGATATTTCATCTCTCCTCTCTCCTAATTCAAGTCTAGTTCCAAAAAGTAAGCTAAACTGACCTAAAAATGGTCAAAAATTGACCAAACTGATCTGGAAAATTCTAGAATCAGTTTGCTTGGTTAGAAGCTCACTTTTTTCTTTAAATAGAAGCCTCCTCCTTTGTTGAAGCTTAATAGTGTTTTATGCACTGTTACTCTACTTCTCCCAAGAGCCAAGAATTGTGAATTTCTTAATAATTCACTAGTTTTTGACCATTCCCTCTTCTAAAGAATTGGTGGCCACTCTTGTTGCAAACAAGAGTAGATCCCTCAAACCATCAAGCCAAAGGAAAGCTCCTAGACTTTCATGTAAGTAAGAAATCTTACTTTTTCTTAATGGTTTTCTAAATTTTTTGTTATCTTAAAATGATAAACAGATGCTATGCCTTCTTGGAAAGGCTTTCCCCCTCTCTCATTCTTAAAATCAGCCCTTCTTTATCCTAGTTAAGTGATCTAATTGTTGGAATTCAACTTTTCATATTGTTTCTCTCTTCAGAGCAAAAATTGATTAGTTTAGAATGCTTTAAACCGATTGGGGATAATTCCTAAGTAGATTAAGGTTAGAAAATTTAAAAAATGGTAAGCCATACAAAGGAGGTTATGGTAAAATTTTCTAAAAAATTATGAAATAAATTTCATCTTTTATTAATCAAAAAGAGTAATCCCCATCGTTTGTGTATTCTAAAAGTGTCATTTTCATTCATGCATAGAAAGATGCATATTGATTATTTTTATTATTATAAAAGAGTGATTTTTAATAGTATTAAATTCTATGCATAGAAAGATGCATATTGATTTTTTTAAATTATTATAAAACAGTGATTTTTGATAGAATTAAATTCTATGCATAGAAAGATGCATATTGATTGTTTTTTAAAATTATAAAAGAGTGATTTTTAATAGAATTAAATTCTATGCATAGAAAGATGCATATTGATTTTTTTTATTATAAAAGAGTGATTTTTAATAGAATTAAATTCTATGCATAGAAAGATGCATATTGATTTTTTTTAATTATAAAAGAGTGATTTTTAATAGAATTAAATTCTATGCATAGAAAGATGCATATTGATTTTTTATATAAAACAGTGATTTTTAATAGAATTAAATTCTATGCATAGAAAGATGCATATTGAATATTTTTTATTATAAAAGATTGATTTATAATATAATTAAATTCTATGCATAGAAAGATGCATATTGATTATTATTTTTAATTATAAAAGAGTGATTTTTAATAGAACTAAATTCTATGCATAGAAAGATGCATAATAATTTTTTTATTATAAAAGAGTGATTTGTAATAGAATTAAATTCTATGCATAGAAAGATGCATTTTAATTTTTTTATTTAAAACAATGATTTTTAATAGAATTAAATTCTATGCATAGAAAGATGCATATTGATTATTTTTTTATTATAAAATATTAATTTTTAATAGAATTAAATTCTATGCATAGAAAGATGCATATTGATTATTTGTTTTTATTATAAAAGAGTGATTTTTGATAGAATTAAACTCTATGCATAGAAAGATGCATATTGATTATTATTTTTACTATAAAAGAGTGATTTTCAATAGAATTAGATTCTTTGTATAGAAAGATGCATATTGATTTTTTTTATTACAAAAGTGTTAATTTTATCAAAATGGATTTTATGCATAAATAGATGCATAAAAGAATGTTTTTTAATTATAAAAGTGTTACTTTCATCAAAATGGATTTTATGCATAAATAGATGCATAAAAGAATATTTTTATTATTATAAAAGTATTACTTTCATCAAAATGGATTTTGTGCATAAATAGATGCATAAGAGAATATTTTTTATTATTATAAATGTGTTACTTTCATCAAAATGGATTTTATGTATAAATAGATGCATAAAAGAATATTTTTTTAATTATAAAAGTGTTACTTTCATCAAAATGGATTTTTATGCATAGATAGATGCATAAAAGAATATTTTTATTATAAAAGTGTTACTTTCATTAAAATGGATTTTTATGCATAAAAGATTTTTTTAATATCAAAATAAGAGTTAACTTTAATCCTATGTTTAAATCCCATGAATATTGGAAAAATGAATAAGTAAATACTCAGCGAAGGAAAATTATACCGTTTTATATTCTCTAGGATGGTAATGAGAAAATTCAGAAAAACTATCGAAGTCAGAATTTAGATAAATGACTATTTTATTCATTATAGGAATTCGTGTTTAGTTTTGAATTCAGTAAAGTAGTAATTGAAATATTACCTTCGAGAAAGATATTTCAAGGAGAACCTTTCCAGACTCAGACCCTATGACCAAGACGTAACGCCTTTGTCAGTTTCAAGAAATGACGATGTGACCAGTTCAGTAATCTACACTCAAATCACCCACCGAATCTGAAACTAAGTTGAGACCTTTGATTTTGATATGAGGATCAAGAATTCAGAATTTGAGGAATTCTGCTTAGGAATCCAGACCTGTGATCTAGAAGTCTCGGGATACAGAATTAAGATATACTCATTGTATTCACAAAAGAAAATCAAAACTGAAAACTTGCATAGAAACCCTATTTTCTTAACGGACAGTCTTATGCCAAAATGCTAGAGGGAGCATTTGGTATATGTGTGCCTAAGGGAATCTTGGTTGCAATAGCTGGCAGGGAGTGTTCAAAGGATGGCTCACGCGGCAAAAACCTACGCAGGTCTTGACCAGCCTGGGTATGGTGTAAAATGGTGTGCTTCTAGTACGATGGACGAGGGCTGACAAAGCGGACCCTGAGTGAAGTGCCACGACACCTAAGGAGGATCCTGGAGGGTTCTAACCAAGAGATGCACGGGCTCGCGATGCCGAGGACACCCATGCGTATGTCCTAGAAGATATATATGTATGATGACAAGAAACTTATTGTAATCTGTTATTACTGGATCTCGTTGTTGACCTGCTGGTCTCAACAGAGAGTCCATAGTGATACTGTTTTGTGAGAAACAACGATTGAATGGAAATTTTGAGTTGTGACATCTGTACCCAGTAATTGTTTGTCGATGGATTGTTTGTCAATGGATTGTTTTATAAATTAAAGTTTAAAGAGGAGTGTGTGAGTATCTGTATTCTAAAGCAAAAGTTAAGAAAGGCTTTCAATTATGGGTGGGTGAGTACTTGTCTGGTTCTACTATTCCAATGGCTGGGCGGTGGCTAACCCATGGGCCGACCCATGGGCCGGATAGGCTGGAATGAGTAGAGTTTTAATAATAAAATTAATTAATAAGATTACGCTTAGAACTCGAATAGTTAAATAATAACGTGAAGACTTCTCAAATGAATAGATCATCGGCTATGCCTAATTCGATTAGGAAAAAAGTGTTAATTCCTTCAAGTTAAGTCTGTTATAGTTTCCCTTCTATCCGGTTTATTCAGATGAAGGTTAGTTCAGTCTTGACCTCGTTAGAAAAATTCGTTAAGAAATGCAAAATGGTGGAATCATTCCCGCTTTCCGGGAATGGGAAATTTTTCGGTTTCAGTTTTTGGAATGACCACCAGCTTAGTCTCGTGCCCGGACATTCGAGGGCGAGGCCCCAAGTGAGAAACCCTGCCCCGCGCAAGAGGGATCTTCTTCCGCCTGCCAGCAATCGGGAATCTGGTTCGCGGAGGGGGCACCGGGATCTCACAGTTGGTATCAGAGCGCTATTGTAAATTTACGTAACAACAGTAGAAATTGCTTAAAAATTTTAAAGTAAATCTAGGAAATAATGTTTTCGCTTGTTAATATTATGTTGAAGTAACTTCAAAAATTGAAAACTCATAAATTGAATTGGAAATTTATAGATGGATACCCCGAATCTATCTGGCATTCCTGAACTCTCCCAGAGTCAAGATATGATAGCCTTTGCATTCGACCACCTCATCAACTCTGCTTCTACGACCCGAGTAAGCAGAGTGAGACTCACACATCATTTTGAGAGTCTTTACTTTCCTGATCCTCTTGAGCGACGTCGGTATATGTGGTTCTGTGGAGGATGATGTATTAATGTCAGTACCACTCAGCGTCAGAGGCTCAGGCAGAATATTTCCTTAGCCATGATTCTGATAAGGCTAGGGCTTGTTCAGCATGTGCAACTCTTTGATCATTCACCCCAGAACTTTAGAACTTCATGCCGAGTTTTTAGGCTTCTTAGCCACTTTATCCCTAGAGATAGAATTACAACACCTCTTTCTGTAATGAATCGTGTGTACCATGGTATGTCTCCTGCGCAATTTCGCCTCTTTATGCGAATACGATTGAGGCAGTGATTTTTGGGAACCGTGATGCTCTATGTATATATCAAAAACTTTTGATAATAAACGATGTTTTGCAAAAAAATTCCAAATTGTTTTTATGATTGTGAATATGGTTAGTAAAATTATCAGAGTAAATCTTGTTTCATGATGTATGATGAAATAATTATGTGTTTAAAGAATAAATCGCAAAAATTAAATAATCATAAATCTATTGTCAAAGTTAAGTTGACAAAAATCTCGTTTTACCAGAATCATAAGGTGCGCGGCCCGTGCAAGGCAATCAGATCCTCTAACTGATGACGAAGAGTTAGATCTGGATGTTCGAAAAGCCCTACACAGATCCCAACCTGGTCCCTTCAAGGGTGAAGGGGAACAGTTAGGTAAAGTAGTGGAAAAGTGGATTGAGGCAATGGAGGAATACTTTGATGTAACTGGCTACAATGAGAGAAGCAAGATGGCTCTTGCGAGGTTAAAGATTGTAGAAACGGCCAGGGTCGCGCCAGGGTTGCTTGGAGGAATCACTGCAAGACTAACTGTCTCGACTGGAATACCCAGACCTAGACCGATCTTAAAGCTTACCTCAGAAAGAGGTTTTGTCCTCCGGGCTTACTTGAAACTAAAATGAATGAATTCTTGGAACTAAATCACGATAGCCGGACAATTGAAGAGTACCATCAAGCTTTTTCCCTTCTCCTCAAATATTCCCCTCATTTGGATGAAGAGCAGCTGATGGCCAGGTTCATTCGAGGAATGAACGAGCCATTAGACACCTTAGTAAAGAATGCCAAAACTGTCTCAATGGCCAAAGCAGTAAGAATGGCGAAAGGCTTTGCCAAAGCCTTTGTGGTTAAGGTCTCGCCAAAGCATGCATACTCTAATTTTAAAAGATTCCAAACTGCAGGAAGTACTTTAAACTTTCCTCCCCCCCAAAGAGGCAGCAAGGCCCAATTCAAAATCAGGATGCGGGAAGATTCAGAAGTGAAGGAAGACCCTTCCCCCAGAACACTTTCTTAGGAGCCCCACCTATTTCAAGGATTCAGAGGGATGAGCTTAGAAGTGAGAACTGGTGTTTTGGATGTCAGGGTTTTGGTCACTCACCAGCTAAAAGACTGCCCACCGACTCCTGCCATGTCAAGGGGACAGGGAAGTCAAGGACTGAGAGTGCAGAGACCAACCCCTTCCTATCAATCAAATCAAGGTCATCTCGCCCAAATCAGGGAAATCCCAGAAGAACTCCAGCTCATCCGTCTACCTCTTTCCAGAGTAGCCGTAGAACTCCTTCCCAGAACTGGGGCAACCAAATAGAAAGAGTCCCGCCTCAGACTGCAGCAGCCAGAGCAGTCACAATTGCAGAAGTAGTGGAAGAGGAAAGAGGACAGATTTATGCTGCAATTGAAAACCAAGGGCCAAACCATCAATTCTCCGTCATTCATACTCTAGCTGAATATCAAGGTGAGCCTTTTAAGCTTTTGATTGATTCAGGCAGTACTCATTCTTTCATTTCCCCTGGATGCTTGCGTAAGCTAGTCTTAGATCAAAAATCAAGGAAACCTATGCAAGTTGAATTGGCAATTGGGAAGATTCTTTTCACTCACCTTGAGATAGATCATATCGTATTTAGTTCAATTCTTTTCACTCACCTTGAGATAGATCGTATTCAGTTCAATTTAGATGGGAATTTAATTGACTGTCAGTTCAGAGTTATACCTTTGGGAGTTTTCGACGGGATCCTTGGAATGGATTGGCTCCACAAAAATAAGGCTGACATTCACTATCATAATGGAACCATCTCCTTCCTGACCTTCATAGTCTGCAGTTAGTAAAAGCTTCCAAGTTACTAAAAGGACTTAGAAAGAAGCATTGCATTTATCTTGTCAAAATGAATCCAGTAGAGTCAAAGTTAAAAGCTAAAGAACCTGAATGGTTAAGTGAATATGATGATTTATTCCCAGCAGAATTATTAGAGATGCCCCCAATTCGAGAAGTAGATCGTGTCATAGAATTGACCCCTAGAGCTCAGCCAGTAGCCTTGCGCACGTACAAAATGCCATAAGAACTCCAGCTCAGTCGTCTACCTCTGTCCAGACTTGCCGCAGAACTCCTTCCCAGAACTGGGGCAACCAAAGAGAAAGAGTCTTGCCTCAAACTGTAGCGACCAGAGTAGTCACAATTGCAAAAGTAGTGGAAGAGGAAAGAGGACAGATTTATGTTACAATTGAAAACCAAGGGCCAAACCGTCAATTCTCCGTCATTCATACTCTAGCTAATTATCAAGGTAAGCCTTTTAAGCTTTTGATTGATTCAGGCAGTACTCATCTTTCATTTCCCCTGGATGCTTGTGTAAGCTAGTCTTAGATTAGAAATCAGGGAAACGTATGTAAGTTGAATTGGCAAGTGGGAAGATTTTTTTCACTCACCTTGAGACAGATCGTGTTCAGTTCAATTTAGGTGGGAATTTAACTGACTGTTCAGAGTTATACCTTTGGCAGTTTTCGACGACGGGATCCTTGGAATGGATTGGCTCCACAAAAAGCAAACTGATGTCATAATGAAACCATCTCCTTCCGTGACCTTCACGGAAACAAAGTTCAAGGAACCGAAATTTCAGGATCCCCTAGTCTGTAGTTAGTAAAAGCTTCTAAGTTACTAAAAGGACTTAGAAAGAAGCATTGCATTTACCTTGTCAAAATGAATTCGTTAAAAGCTAAAGAACTTGAATGATTAAGTGAATATGATGATTTATTCCCAGCAGAATTAATAGAGATGCCCCCAATTCGAGAAGTAGATCATGTCATAGAATTGACCCCCGGAGCTTAGCCAGTAGCCTTGCGCACGTACAAAATGCCAGTTCTTGATTGAAGCCATCGAGCTCAAGGAACAGCTTAGACAACTGTTAGAACAAGGGTTTATAAGACCCAGTGTTTCACCTTGGGGTGTGCCAGTTCTCTTTCACAAAAAGAAAGATGGAATGCTAAGACTCTGTGTGGACTACAGAGGCCTCAATCAGCTGATAGTTAAGAATAGGTATCCTATCCCTAGAATTGATGAGCTTCTGGACAGGCTAAGTGGAGCCCAGATCTTCACAAAGATAGATCTCAAATGAGGGTATTATCAAATCATGATTAATGAGCAATATTTCCCAAAGACAGCCATCAATACTCGGTATGGGTATTATGAATTCATTGTCATGCCGTTTGGATTGATAAATGCCCCAGCTACATTCAATCGCTTAATGCAAGACATTCTCAGAGAATACTTGCATGATTTCATTCTTGTTTTCTTTGATGATATTCTGATTTACTCAAAGAATGTAGCTAACCATGAATCTCATGTCAGAAAAGTTCTTGAGATTCTAAGGAAGCACCAACTCTTTGATGATATTCTGATTTACTCAAAGAATGTAGCTAACCATGAATCTCATGTCAGAAAAGTTCTTGAGATTCTAAGGAAGCACCAACTATTTGCAAAAAAGAGCAAATGCACTTTCTCTGCCAACCATGTTGAATACTTGGGCTTTCTCGTATCCAAAGATGGAATTTCTCTAGACTCCGCGGGCGAAAGTCCAAGTAGTCATAGATTGGCCTGAACCAAAGACAGTGAAAGAAGTCAGAGGATTCTTGGGATTAACTGGTTGGTATAGAATATTTATACCAAAGTATGCTCTCATAGCTTCCCCCCTAACTAATCTTCTCAAGAAGAATATCCCGTTTCAATGGTCTGCCAGGTGCCAGGGTGCTTTTGATAAGCTGAAGACCGCCTTGGTAACCAATCCCGTTCTGAAGCTGCCAGATTTCTCTCTACCCTTTGAGGTAGTAACTGATGCCAATGGTTTTGCCCTGGGAGGTGCACTCATGCAGGAAGGTCATGCAGTGGCCTATGAATCCCGAAAACTCAAAACGCATGAGAGGAATTATGCTGTCCCCATGACCTGGAACTACTTTCAGCCAAGACCACGAAAGGTAATATCCACCAAATCATCATCAGGCATGGGGGCATTTTTGGGATTCTCAGCATCCTGTATGTGTATGAGCATAGCATCAGAAATACATAGAGACAGATAATGCAGCACTTTGAATGCTCTTTCTGACCATGCTTATGAGCAATAACCTGTTCTGCTATGTAGGTTGTCGAGGTAGCTCAGGCTCCTGTAATGAGATTCCAAAAACCTTTTCCTTTCAAGAAACTCTTTATCCTGTACTTCCATGCCTGGAAGTTCTTCCTATCCAGCTTTTCACCAACAATCTGTACTGGATTATCTGACATGTTTACTTAATGTGCACCTTCCGCACTCGTCCAAATCTGTAACCAAGCCTTCCTTAGCTCAACCACACTCCAATGAGTGTTCCAGATACTCCAAAGTAGCCACAAATCTTCAAATTTGATGTAGAAAATCAACCTGTACGCATCCAAAATGAACTGACTCACGCAGTCCGAGATACCCTGTTTTGATGCGCTTCCACGGCTCCAAATCACAATGTAGTGGTGCAATCAAGGACTCATCCAATGAGGCTAGGAATACCCTAGATTCTCTTTTTGGAGCATAGTTAAAGAACTCTAAAATCAACCTCCTAATCAAAATTTTCAAGCTAAAATTGAGTTCAGGGGACTCACTCCTGACCCATCTGAACTACATGAAAAGTATTCTCACATAGCTAGCTGGGATCATGAAGAATATTCTCACACAGCTAGCTGGGATCATGAAGAATATTCTCACACAACTAGCTGGGATCATGAAGAATATTGAAGAAGATGTAATTATACCTATCCTCCTCAACAGTTTACCTCAAGAGTAGTATGGTAACATAGTTACCACTCTCATCACTAACTTGCCCTCATCAAAGCTTATGGATGTGGAAGCATCTCTCCTAGAAGAAGATGCAAAAATTAAGCAAAGTTAAGGTAATACTCAAGGTAATATAGATAGTGCTTTCTTCAACAAAGGCAGCTCTACAAGAAGAATAGGAGAGGATTCAGATCAAATCCAAAGAAAGAGTTCCTGGGACCAAGAAGTCATGCAACTTTTGTGGAAAACCAAGGCACAAAGAAAAAGACTATTTCTATAGAAACAAATCTCAGAAAGCTCTACTTGTAGGAATAGCTGAGCGAAGACATAAACGACAACAAAAAGGAAGGAGCCTCAGTGGAGGCTAACTTCATAGAAGATGATTGGGATTTTTAGACCATTTAGGATTTTCCCATGTGTGGTTGTCACCTATCTATCCTAAGCAAAATGTAAACATAACTAGTATCCTAGCATCTGTCATCAACTTCTAGCATTGTAAACCACCATGAGTAAGACCTATGGGATTTTTAGACCATTTAGGATTTTCCCATCTGTGGTTGTCACCTATCTATCCTAAGCAAAATGTAAACATAACTAGTATCCTAGCATCTGTCATCAACTTCTAGCATTGTAAACCACCATGAGTAAGACCTATGGGCACTTGGATGGTCATCATAACTAGAGTTGTAAACAATAACTAGAACTAGCATTGTCATCTTAGTAGCCATGGACATTTTGTTGAGGGAGAGGGTATTGGAAACAATAAACCAAATCATCCATGTGACATTGGGAATTAGGGCATATGGTTCATATGGTCACTTAACCTTAGGCCTTTTTGGTAGACTATGGTTTATGACATACATATGAATATATGGAGCATATTCTAGGCACCTAGAGCAAGGGAGGAGATCTCCTTTGCACTCCAATCTAGGTTTTTGGGTGCTCTCTCCTAGATATAATTAGGGTTTGGCTTAGGGGTTAATCACACCCTAATCCATTGTACTCCAGCCTATATATGAGGCTCTCATCTAATGCAAGAGAACACAACCTCCATTATCCCATCTCTTGTGTCATTATGTTGCCCATTTATTTAATGATGTGATTAGCATTAATCTTTGAAAGATCCCTGTCTCCACCACGCAATGAATTTTGGGGTGCACTTCTTGCACGGGGCAGCGTCCCTCACTCGTGGCCTCGCCCACGTATATCCAGACAAGAAACCAATCCCTCGGTTCTTCCAAAACCGAACCCGAAAAAATTTCCCTCACCCGGAAAACACGGGCAATTCCTCCAGGATATTTTTACTCTAACGTAGTCAAAAGCCTTAACTAACTAAACTGATTTGACCAAACCCGTAAGCCCCATAGTCAGATCAAGGAAAAGATTGCGCTTGGATCATAGAGTCCAACACTTTTTTCCTCATTGAAAGGCACAGCCGTTGATTCTTTTCCATAGAACAATTTTTATCCGGGATTTACTTCATCTATTGTACCATAACATAATTGAGTCTCATTTTAGGGATCCATCAGTCTAGCCTAACCCCATCCAGTCCCGTGGGTTAGCCAACTGCCCAACCACTGTCGTGATGGGATCCAATTAAGAATTTGGTTAGCTTTTGTCCCGAGTACTAGGGAAAAGAGTTCCCAGGCCCCCTAGATAGATATTCATGCAAACTTAAAACTAGTCACACCACTTACACACCCAAGATGAAATTGCCTTTTTCACAGAATCAACTGTCTTTTAAAATAATCATTTAATGAAACCATAGTGTCACTGATCATAATCCTCCAAAATATCTGATTGAATCCTAATTTCCAATTTTTCCTTCATCGGTGTACCTATGGCATCATTGGCAACCAGAACACTCACCACCTGTCCACTCACGGGCCTTTTCGATAGTTCCTAGCTCATAGTAACCGGCAATATTTTCACTTATAAAAATCAAAATGGAATCTCAGTTGAAGATCAGCAAGATCAACCACCAACAGATCCATATAAAAGAGCCATGGACTCATCCATTAAGGACCAGCAAGGTCAATCAACCAGATCCATGCCCAAATTCAGAAAATAACTCTTACTCGTTCCAATATCTTCCCCGACGCACGTGTGGGTATCTTCGGCGACCCAGAGCCCGAGCACTGTATGGTCAGCACCCTCTAGGATCCTTCGCAGGTCACCTAGCGCTTCACTCATAGGCCACTTCCTTGGTCCCTCATCCACCGTACTAGAAGCTCACCATTTAAATCAAACTGAGGCTGGTCAAGACCTCGGCCGACCTTGCTATGTGAGACGTCCTCCATTGACTCTCCGTCTCAGCTGTTGCAACTTTATCAGATTAGGTCTCCTCGACCTCATTCACAAGATGGTCAAAATGCTTCCCCAACATTCTTGACATAAAATAGTCATTTTAAAAACAGGTCATAAATACAGTTTCTATAGCAAACTCTCGTCTTTCCACATTGTTCTACACCAATCCACCTTATTTAAATCACATCCATTTCATATGTATTCCCATTCTCATCCAATCACATCATTTTCATGTCATCACATCTTTCCTCATTTATCCTCATCAAGTCTCATGCATTCGCATCTACCCATCTCCACATCTCATCACATCTCATCCATTCATAACCACCCCGATCCACATCACATCACATCACATCCATTTCACCTCACATCTCATTCATTCACATCTATCCCGATTCATGTCATCACATCTTTCCTCATTTATCCTCAACAAGTCTCATGCATTCGCATCTACCCATCTCCACATCACATTCATTCACATCTCATCCATTCATAACTACCCCGATCCACATCACATCACATCACATCACATCCATTTCACCTCACATCTCATTCATTCACATCTATCCCGATTCACATGACATCACATCTCATTTATTCATATCCCGATTCACATCACATTCACTCATATCCATCACATTCATTCTCATCACCATCCCATCACATACATAACATTACATTACATCTATCCACATCATATCTCATTCATACACATCTCATCTCATTCATCCACATCCATCCAATCGTTCACCTGTATGACTACCCACATCTATTCATACGTTCATATCTATCACTTTACATCCACATATATTCATGTCACATCACATCTCTTTACATCACATCACATTATTTCACATACACATCCACATCACATTCTTTCACATACATATCCACATCCATTCTTTCACATACATCCACATCCATTCTTTCACATACACATCCACATCCATTCTTTCACATACATCCACATCCATTCTTCACATACATAACCACATCCATTCTTTACTTATTCATTCACATCCATTTTCATCACATATCATCCACTCATATCCCATATTCATTTACATCCTGATTCACATGACATCACATCTCATCCATTCATTCACATCTATCTGATTCACATCACATCTCATCATATCTATTCATTCACATCACATATCACATCTATCCCAATTTACATCACATCTCATTCACTCACATCCCGATTCACATGACATCACATCTCATTCATTTGCATTTCGATTCACATGACATCGAATCTCATTCATTCACATCCCGATTCACTCATTCACATCAAATCTCATTCATTCATTCATATCCCGATTCACTTCACATCACATCCATCACATTCATTTACATCACATCCATTTACATCCATGTGAGATCCCATTGCCCCCTCCGCGCACCAGATTCTCGATTGCTGGCAGCGGAAGCAGCTCCCTCTTGCGTGGGGCAGGGTTTCTCACTCGGGGCCTCACCCTCGAATGTCCGGGCACGAGACTAAGCTGGTGGTCATTCCGAAAATCGAAACCGAAAAATTTCCCATGCCCGAAAAGCGGGGATGATTCCACCATTTTGAATTTCTTACGAATTTTTCTAACAAGGTCAAGACTGAACTAACCTTCATCTGAATAAATCGGATAGAAGGGAAACTATAACAGACTCAACTTGAAGGAATTAACGCCTTTTTCCTAATCTAATTAGGCACAACCGTTGATCTATTTATTTGAGAAGTCTTCACGTTATTATTTAACTATTCGAGTGCTAAGCGTAATCTTATTAATCAATTTTATTTTTAAAACTCTAGTGATTCTAGCCTAACCCCATCTAGCCCATGGGTTAGCCACCGCCCACCCACTGGAATAGTAGAACCAGACAAGTACTCACCCACCCATAATTGAAAGCCTTTATTAACTTTTGCTTTAGAATACAATACTCACACACTCCTCTTTAAACTTTAATTTATAAAACAATCCATTGACAAACAATTACTGGGTACAGATGTCACAACTTAAAATTTCCATTCAATCCTTGTTTCTCACAAAACAGTATCACTCTAGACTCTCCGTTGAGATCAGCAGGTCAACAACAAGATCCAGTTAACAGATTACAATAAGTTTCTCGTCATCATACATATATATCTTCCACGACATACGCATGGGTGTCCTTGGCACCGCGAGCCTGTTGTAAGATTCCTCCCCCATTGATGTCTAGTATCTTCCCCTGTAATCAACCCTCTTCAGAAATATAAAGACCCTGTTGCTAACTATTTTAGCCTAGAGAGAGGAAAATTATTCTAGAGAGAGAATATTCAGATTTTGAATATTTTTGGATAGAAAAATATCTCTTATAATTCAGATGAGTTCCCCTGAAACAGAAATTCAAAAAGAATTTTCCAATGTGCAATTGGAATTAATTGGAAATAGGTATAAAGAACCTTAGTCTAAGGGTCTAGATTTTCAGAAATCTTTAGACTATGGTCCAATTAAGGTTCCTATGGGCCAATAGCATCAATCCATGTGTAGGGAAGAGATAAATCCAAATTTGTAAAAAGAAGATACCCAAAAATGAGTAAATACTCACATAAGGTGAAGAGTTGAAAATGTACAAGGTTTATTAGTAAAAAACTATGAGCAATATTAAAATGATTCCATTATGACACATATGTAAGGAAAGAGAGTTCTTTCAAGGAGGTGCATATTTCACATGCTTGAATGAGTTTTAAACTCATAAAAATTGAGATAATTCATCTCTCCTCTCTCCTCATTTAAGTCTAGTTCCAAAAAGTTAGCTTAACTGACCTAAAAATGGTCAAATATTGACCAAACTGATTTAGAAAATTCTAGAATCAGTTTGTTTGGTTAGGAGCTCAATTTTTCCTATAAATAGAAGCCTCCCCCTTGTTGAAAAAAAATATAGTGTTTATGCATCGTTACTCTACTCCACCTAAGCCAAGAACTGTGAATTCATTTAATAATTCACTAGTTTTTGGAGCTTCCCTCTTTCTTCAATCCCCATTAGTGGCTCCATCAACATACTTAACCAATTGATTGGTTGGGGGCCTCTACCGTGAACAAAGAATCAAGCAAGTTGTAAGGTAATTAGTGAATATTGATCTTTCTATAATTTCTCAATGTTTCTCTCTTCTCAACCCCTCTCAAGCTTGAGAAGTTTAATTGGTATGGTTTTTTAAATGCTATTGAAGTTTGAATAGTAGTGAAGAGTTACATAATGCTATTGAAGTTAATTTTCATTTATGTTTAAATTCTAATGATTTTTATGTAAATTCTCTCTCTCACTCAAGAAATGGTCATACTCATGACCCATTCTCAATCCAAATCAAGCTTTTCATAAAGCTTTTCCTTAACCCAAGATTAAGCTATGCTTGAGGCCAAATTAATGGCTTTTTTCTATGCTTTTAGTTTATGTATATTAATGATTCAATCCATTATGGATTAATAATCCAATTAGAGATTATTTTAATTATTTCCTTAATGATAAGCATTATCCCTTAGAAAAATTGAGATTTATCAGTCATAGCAGCGGAGCTATGGCAAAATTTTTATAAAAATTATGCATAAAATAATCTCATTCAAAGCATAAAAAGAGGACTTCCTACCATATTCTAGGAATTATCATCCTAGATTAATTGAAAGAATTTCATTACAATCATGGAGAAATTGAATTTTAATATCATGCATAAAGGATAAGTTTTTATATCAAAAGTGTTATTTTTACCATTTTTATTTCATGCATAGAAGTATGCATAATGGATAAATTTTTATATCAAAAGTGTTATTTTTACCATTTTTATTTCATGCATAGAAGTATGCATAATGGATAAATTTTTATATCAAAAGTGTTATTTTTACCATTTTTATTTCATGCATAGAAGTATGCATAATGGATAAATTTTTATATCAAAAGTGTTATTTTTATCATTTTTAATTTTCATGCATAGAAGTATGCATAAAAGAAATTTTTTTAATATCAAAAGTGTTACTTTTATCATTTTTAATTTTCATGCATAGAAGTATGCATAAAAGAAATTTTTTTATATCAGAAGTGTTACTTTTATCATTTTTAATTTTCATGCATAGAAGTATGCATAAGAGTTGATTATTTTATTATAAAAGTGTGACTTTTATCATAATTGAATTTCATGCATAGAGGTATGCATAAAAGTTGATTATTTTATTGTAAGAGTGTTACTTTTATCATATTGGATTTCATGCATATAGGTATGCATAAAAGATATTCTTTTTATACTAAAAGTGTGATTTTCCTCATAAATGGATTTTATGCTTAACTTAGATGCATAAGAGAAATTCTTTTATTCTAAAAGTGTAATTTCCTACCAAACTGAATTTATGCATAAGAAGATGCATAAAAGATTGATTTTAATTTCGAAAGTGTTAGTCTCCTTAAATGGAATTTATGTATAAATAAATGTGTAGAGAAATCTTATATCAAATATAAGAATTCTCTTTTTTTTTTTTAAAGATATGAAATGTGATAAGAGGTGTATGAGATGTGATAAGAATTGATAAGATGCGTATGGAAAGTGATAGGATGTGATAAGATGTGTATGGGATGAGGTAAGAAGTGTATGTGAGAGAATAGGATGTATATGGGTTGTGATAGGGCGAGAATGGATGTGATGTAAAAGATTAGATGTGAAGACATATAGGGTTACATGAATGGGAATGTGGAAATGGATGTATGTATGTGGATGTGTGGATGTGGAGATGGGAGTATGGATGTATGAATGTGAAAATGGATGTATGCATGAAGATGTATATGCATAGATGTGAATGTGGATGTAGATGTGGATGTATAGATGTGAATGGGAATGTGGATGTGGATGTATGTATGTATGTGGATGTAGATATGTGAATGTGGATGTGAATGTGAATGTGGATGTGAATGTGGATGTATGGATGTGGATATGGATGTGTATGTATGAATGTGGATATGGGATGTGGATGTATAAATGAGGATGTGAAAATGGATGTATCCATGTAAATGTGGATGTATGAATGTGAATGTGAATTAATGTGTCGTCCATATGAGGAAATGGATGAGAATGAGTACACATTGAATGGAATGTGGAATAAGTAATGTGGACTAAGGAGGGATAATGTGGAAAGACGAGAGTTTGATTTAGAAACTGTATTTTGTGACTGTTTGTAAATGACTGTTTTATGTCAAGAATGCTGGGGAAGCATTTTGACCATCTTGTGGATTAAGGTCATGAAGACCTAACTGTTAAAGTTGCAACTGCTGACGGAGAGTCAATGGAGGACGTCTCGCGTAGCAAGGTCGACCGAGGTCTTGACCAGCCTCGGTTCGATTTAAATGGTGAGCTTCCGGTACGGTGGATGAGGGACCAAGGAAGCGGCCTATGAGTGAAGCGCTAGGTCACCTGCGAAGGATCCTAGAGGGTGCTGACCATACGGTGCTCGGGCTCTGTGTCGCCCAGGATACCCACGCGTGCGTCGAGGAAGATATTGGAACAAGGAGTAAGAGTTGTTTTGTGAAACCGGGCATGGATCTGGTTGATTGACCTTGCTGGTCTTCAATGGATGAGTCCATGGCTCTTTATATGGATCTGTTGGTTGATCTTGCTGATCTTCAACGAGAGTCCATCTTGATTTTTATAAGTGATTATATTGCCGAGTATTATGGGCTAGGAACTATTGAAAAGGCCCCTGTGTGGACAGGTGGTGAGCGTTCTAGTTGCCAATGATGCCATAGATACTCTGATGAAGGAATTATGGGAAATTATGAATCAACCGAATAAATTGGAAGATTATGATCAGTGGTACTATGGTTTCATTAAAGGATTGTTTTAAAGTTAGTTGATGCTAAGAAAAAGGCAATTTCATATTGGGTGTGTAAGTGGTGTGGCTAGTTCTATGTTTGCATGAACTTCCGGCTAGGGGGCCTTGGAACTCTTTTCCTTGGTACCCAGGACAAAACCTAACCAAATTCCAAATTGGATCCCATCACTACAGTGGTTGGGCGGTTGGCTAACCCATGGGATCGGATGGGGTTAGGCTGGACTGATGGATCCGTAAATCGAGATTTAATTTCTATTATTACGATAGATGAAGTAAATCCCGGATAGAAATTGTTCTATGGATAGGAATCAACGGCTGTGCCTCTTGATGGGGAAAAAAGCGTTGATCCCAATGATCCAAGTGCAAGTTCTTCCTTGATTTGACCAAGTATCGTTAAAGGTGCAGTCAGATCAGTTTGATCAGTAATGATCTTGACTACGTTAGAGTAAAGAGTTATCCTGGTGGAATCGCCTGTGCTTTCCGGGTAAAGGAAGTTTTTCCGGTTTCGGTTTTGGACAAACCGACGGATTAGTCTCTTGTCCGGATATCCGTGGGCGAGGCCCCGAGTGTGGGACCCCTGTCCCGCGCGAGAAGTGCTACTTCCGCTGCTAGTACCCCGAATCCGTTGCTCGGTGGGAACAGGGATCTCACAGTTGGTATCAGAGCGGTTTTGAAAGCTAATAAAGATAATTAAATTCTTATCTGAAATTGGTAATAAGAATTCAGAAACAGCATTTTCATAATGTATTTTCATTCCGTAAGCTTCTTTAATGAAGAAATTTTAATCAAAGAAATTGTTTTTATAGATGGAAGTTCCCCATTTATCTGGTATTCCCGACCTCACCCAGTCTCAAGATATGATTGCATTTGCCTTCGAGCATCTCATCTCTTCCGCTTCAACACGAACAAGCCGAGCAAGACTCGCACGCCATTTTGAGGAATTATATTTTCCTAACCCAGTGGAGAGACAACAGCATAAGTGGGTTGCAGGGCTATATATCCACGCCTCTTATAACCGACATGCAATGCTGAGACAGAACCTCTCATTGGCCATGATTTTGATAAAGCTGAAAATGACGCGTGGTGTCATTCTATATCTTTCAACGCCTCAAAATTTCAGACGTGCTTGCCGAGTTTATAGACTCCTTAGTCGATTTATCCCTAAGGAGAAAATAATAGCTCCCTTCGCAGTTAGAGAACTTATGTAACAGGGCATGACTATGGCCCAGTACCGTCGTCTTATGCGTCTCTCGAAGAGATTTTAAATTTTGGAGCCGAGCCACTCTATGTAATTATTACAACTTGTATATAAATATACAAATGTTTTTTTTTACGGACGATCGGATAAAGAAAAATCTATTTATCAGACTTAAGTCATAGATCTCCAATAAGATCAACTGAGGAGCAAATTATGTCAAAAGTTTATCAAGACGCACAAAAAGGTTGTAATTGTTTGATATATATCATACAAATTGTTAATTCAAATTGAAATTCGTAAATTAGTAATTGGGTCTTCAATTGGAAGTACCGCAATTGTATGGAACCCTGACTTGCTTGAGACCTAGACATGATGGTATTTACCTTATAGTTTCGAGTATCATGACTATCCGTATATACCGAGGGTATAACTGCAGCTCTTTACCGACAGTATATATGAGTAAATCTAAGACTTGAAATTATAAGCGTTAATGCTATCCAGATGATGATTTTGAATGTGGTTGATATGATTTTTAATTCTGTTTGGGAACTGATGAATTGATTTGGATTCTGATTGAAAAATGATGATCCTTGAAAATGGATTGAAATATAATAAGCTGAGCGAAACCACAATGTGGATGATTGGGACGAGTCCCTGTAATGATAAATGATGAAAATGATTCAGCAAATCACTATGAGATTAGTGGATTATGTTGTCAAATTGCTACTGTTAATACTTGAGACGGTAGATCAAGTTAAGGGATGACAAATTGAGAACTTGCTTAACTTAAATTCCGTGGAGGAATGTTCAGAAGGAAATTTTTTGGTCTAATGGACCATTATCGTGTTAAAGATATGAATGATATGATCTGAATGAATTGTTATTTAATGATGAGTTCTATATAAGGGATATTTATCCCCATATTCTGTTGGGTTGACCGGAATATAAGGAACCCCAGAATAAATTGGATCTTAAGCAAAAAAGTTGTCCTCTACTTGCGAGATGAGGACATCTTGCACCTTTTAAGTGGGGTAGAATGTAAGATTCCTCCCCCAGCCTTAGAGGTATACAGGAGTAAGAATCTTCCTTTCTGATCTTATAATTATTCTCTCTCTAAAATAAAAGAAAGATTCTGTTTAAAAAAGGAAGAACCTTTTTCCTGAATACTTCTCAAGAGTCCCACCTGTTTTAAGGATTCAGAACAACGAGTTCAGAAGTGAGAATCGATGTTTTGGATATCAAGGTTTTGGTCTCGAGTACGGCCCAAAAGAAGTTCTTTATCTCTTGGGAAGTATAAGAAATTATCTCCCAGATATTGTGGACCAAAGAAAGTAGGTGATTTAGCTTACGAACTTCTTTTATCTCCTCATCTCAAAGTTCTAAATGCCTTCTATAGAAAAATATGCCAAACCCAAATCATGGAAAGACGGTAAAACTTCAGTGGCAAGTTACCGTTGGCTTCTAAGTTACGCTAGCTCCTTCCTTTATATAAGTCGTAACTTTTACTTGTCATTCACAGTAATCTTACTCCCATCGATCTCCTTTCTTTCTTAATCTCCTTCATGGCTTGGCAACAAGAATTAGTTTTATCCATAATGATTCCTCACCTTCAAGACGCAAGTGAGTCTGTGAAGAAGGATTTTATAGAACAGTATGAGCGCTCACTTTTTCCTCACCTAGGAACTTCTGTAGCGCAGACCAAATGGCGGACCTATCAAGACATAACTAGGGTAACACCCTGGGGTCAGCAGCACTTTCGTAACAATGTCCGCTTGGCCATGGTTATCGAAGCCTTGGGTTTGGGTCCCCGATACTACTGCGTCATGAGATCAAGGCATCCTGGGTTTTCTGAGCGGGTCTTCTTACTGGCGTGTTTTCTTCCTCATGAGAAGATATGCCTTTACCCCGTTTTTGGCTTGCCTCTTAGAGGTCCTTTTGTTAGATCACCTCATACCACTGAGATAGGTGCGGCAATAACCAACAGAATTATTCCCATAGATGAGTTACCTTATACTTGTGCAGCTTGTGAGTGCTGCTTTTGTGATCATATGATGGACGGGCTTATGGAAGTGTAAAGAGTTCTTCTATCTTTACTGTATAAGTTCCGAGAATGAATAAAGTTTAAATCTTGTTCGTATTTTGAATCTTGCTCTCTTTAAGACTTATCTTGGTGGTTAATCTTGATTAAAATTTTTCTCTAAGTCTCATATTCGTGAATCTTGCGAAATTATCACAAGTTGCGAGATGAGGACATCTCGCGTTTTTTAAGTGGGGTAGAATGTAAGATTCCTCCCCCATTGATGTCTAGTATCTTCCCCTGTAATCAACCCTCTTCAGAAATATAAAGACCCTGTTGCTAACTATTTTAGCCTAGAGAGAGGAAAATTATTCTAGAGAGAGAATATTCAGATTTTGAATATTTTTGGATAGAAAAATATCTCTTATAATTCAGATGAGTTCCCCTGAAACAGAAATTCAAAAAGAATTTTCCAATGTGCAATTGGAATTAATTGGAAATAGGTATAAAGAACCTTAGTCTCAGGGTCTAGATTTTCAGAAATCTTTAGACTATGGTCCAATTAAGGTTCCTATGGGCCAATAGCATCAATCCATGTGTAGGGAAGAGATAAATCCAAATTTGTAAAAAGAAGATACCCAAAAATGAGTAAATACTCACATAAGGTGAAGAGTTGAAAATGTACAAGGTTTATTAGTAAAAAACTATGAGCAATATTAAAATGATTCCATTATGACACATATGTAAGGAAAGAGAGTTCTTTAAAGGAGGTGCATATTTCACATGCTTGAATGAGTTTTAAACTCATAAAAATTGAGATAATTCATCTCTCCTCTCTCCTCATTTAAGTCTTGTTCCAAAAAGTTAGCTTAACTGACCTAAAAATGGTCAAATATTGACCAAACTGATTTAGAAAATTCTAGAATCAGTTTGTTTGGTTAGGAGCTCAATTTTTCCTATAAATAGAAGCCTCCCCCTTGTTGAAAAAAAATATAGTGTTTATGCATCGTTACTCTACTCCACCTAAGCCAAGAACTGTGAATTCATTTAATAATTCACTAGTTTTTGGAGCTTCCCTCTTTCTTCAATCCCCATTAGTGGCTCCATCAACATACTTAACCAATTGATTGGTTGGGGGCCTCTACCGTGAACAAAGAATCAAGCAAGTTGTAAGGTAATTAGTGAATATTGATCTTTCTATAATTTCTCAATGTTTCTCTCTTCTCAACCCCTCTCAAGCTTGAGAAGTTTAATTGGTATGGTTTTTTAAATGCTATTGAAGTTTGAATAGTAGTGAAGAGTTACATAATGCTATTGAAGTTAATTTTCATTTATGTTTTAAGTCTAATGATTTTTATGTAAATTCTCTCTCTCACTCAAGAAATGGTCATACTCATGACCCATTCTCAATCCAAATTAAGCTTTTCATAAAGCTTTTCCTTAACCCAAGATTAAGCTATGCTTGAGGCCAAATTAATGACTTTTTTCTATGCTTTTAGTTTATGTATATTAATGATTCAATCCATTATGGATTAATAATGCAATAAGAGATTATTTTAATTATTTTCTTAATGATAAGCATTATCTCTTAGAAAAATTGAGATTTATCAGTCATAGCAGCGGAGCTATGGCAAAATTTTTATAAAAATTATGCATAAAATAATCTCATTCAAAGCATAAAAAGAGGACTTCCTACCATATTCTAGGAATTATCATCCTAGATTAATTGAAAGAATTTCATTACAATCATGGAGAAATTGAATTTTAATATCATGCATAAAGGATAAGTTTTTATATCAAAAGTGTTATTTTTACCATTTTTATTTCATGCATAGAAGTATGCATAATGGATAAATTTTTATATCAAAAGTGTTATTTTTACCATTTTTATTTCATGCATAGAAGTATGCATAATGGATAAATTTTTATATCAAAAGTGTTATTTTTACCATTTTTATTTCATGCATAGAAGTATGCATAATGGATAAATTTTTATATCAAAAGTGTTATTTTTATCATTTTTAATTTTCATGCATAGAAGTATGCATAAAAGAAATTTTTTTAATATCAAAAGTGTTACTTTTATCATTTTTAATTTTCATGCATAGAAGTATGCATAAAAGAAATTTTTTTATATCAAAAGTGTTACTTTTATCATTTTTAATTTTCATGCATAGAAGTATGCATAAGAGTTGATTATTTTATTATAAAAGTGTGACTTTTATCATAATTGAATTTCATGCATAGAGGTATGCATAAAAGTTGATTATTTTATTGTAAGAGTGTTACTTTTATCATATTGGATTTCATGCATATAGGTATGCATAAAAGATATTCTTTTTATACTAAAAGTGTGATTTTTCTCATAAATGGATTTTATGCTTAACTTAGATGCATAAGAGAAATTCTTTTATTCTAAAAGTGTAATTTCCTACCAAACTGAATTTATGCATAAGAAGATGCATAAAAGATTGATTTTAATTTCGAAAGTGTTAGTCTCCTGAAATGGAATTTATGTATAAATAAATGTGTAGAGAAATCTTATATCAAATATAAGAATTCTCTTTTTTTTTTAAAAAGATATGAAATGTGATAAGATGTGATAAGAGGTGTATGAGATGTGATAAGAATTGATAAGATGCGTATGGAAAGTGATAGGATGTGATAAGATGTGTATGGGATGAGGTAAGAAGTGTATGTGAGAGAATAGGATGTATATGGGTTGTGATAGGGCGAGAATGGATGTGATGTAAAAGATTAGATGTGAAGACATATGGGGTTACATGAATGGGAATGTGGAAATGGATGTATGTATGTGGATGTGTGGATGTGGAGATGGGAGTATGGATGTATGAATGTGAAAATGGATGTATGCATGAAGATGTATATGCATAGATGTGAATGTGGATGTAGATGTGGATGTATAGATGTGAATGGGAATGTGGATGTGGATGTATGTATGTATGTGGATGTAGATGTGAATGTATAGATGTGAATGGGAATGTGGATGTGGATGTATATGAATGTGGATGTAGATGTGGATGTATAGATGTGAATGGGAATGTGGATGTGGATGTATGTATGTATGTGGATGTAGATGTGGATGTATAGATGTGAATGGGAATGTGGATGTGGATGTATATGAATGTGGATGTAGATGTGGATGTATAGATGTGAATGGGAATGTGGATGTGGATGTATGTATGTATGTGGATGTAGATGTGGATGTATAGATGTGAATGGGAATGTGGATGTGGATGTATGTATGTATGTGGATGTGGATGTATGTATGTATGTGGATGTGGATGTATGAATGAGGACGTGATAATGGATGTATGCATGTAGATGTGGATATATGGATGTGAATATGAATGTGGATGTGGATGTGGATGTATGGATGTGGATATGGATGTGTATGTATGAATGTAGATAAGGGATGTGGATGTATAAATGAGGATGTGAAAATGGAGGTATGCATGTAGATGTGGATGTATGGATGTGAATATGGATGTGGATGTGGATATATAAATGAGGATGTGAATGTGGATGTGAATGTGAATGTGGATGTGAATGTGGATGTATGGATGTGGATATGGATGTGTATGTATGAATGTGGATATGGGATGTGGATGTATAAATGAGGATGTGAAAATGGATGTATCCATGTAAATGTGGATGTATGAATGTGAATGTGAATTAATGTGTCGTCGATATGAGGAAATGGATGAGAATGAGTACACATTGAATGGAATGTGGAATAAGTAATGTGGACTAAGGAGGGATAATGTGGAAAGACGAGAGTTTGATTTAGAAACTGTATTTTGTGACTGTTTGTAAATGACTGTTTTATGTCAAGAATGCTGGGGAAGCATTTTGACCATCTTGTGGATTAAGGTCATGAAGACCTAACTGTTAAAGTTGCAACTGCTGACGGAGAGTCAATGGAGGACGTCTCGCGTAGCAAGGTCGACCGAGGTCTTGACTAGCCTCGGTTCGATTTAAATGGTGAGCTTCCGGTACGGTGGATGAGGGACCAAGGAAGCGGCCTATGAGTGAAGCGCTAGGTCACCTGCGAAGGATCCTAGAGGGTGCTGACCATACGGTGCTCGGGCTCTGGGTCGCCCAGGATACCCACGCGTGCGTCGAGGAAGATATTGGAACAAGGAGTAAGAGTTGTTTTGTGAAACCGGGCATGGATCTGGTTGATTGACCTTGCTGGTCTTCAATGGATGAGTCCATGGCTCTTTATATGGATCTGTTGGTTGATCTTGCTGATCTTCAACGAGAGTCCATCTTGATTTTTATAAGTGATTATATTGCCGAGTATTATGGGCTAGGAACTATTGAAAAGGCCCTTGTGTGGACAGGTGGTGAGCGTTCTAGTTGCCAATGATGCCATAGATACTCTGATGAAGGAATTATGGGAAATTATGAATCAACCGGATAAATTGGAAGATTATGATCAGTGGTACTATGGTTTCATTAAAGGATTGTTTTAAAGTTAGTTGATGCTAAGAAAAAGGCAATTTCATATTGGGTGTGTAAGTGGTGTGGCTAGTTCTATGTTTGCATGAACTTCCGGCTAGGGGGCCTTGGAACTCTTTTCCTTGGTACCCGGGACAAAACCTAACCAAATTCCAAATTGGATCCCATCACTACAGTGGTTGGGCGGTTGGCTAACCCATGGGATCGGATGGGGTTAGGCTGGACTGATGGATCCGTAAATCGAGATTTAATTTCTATTATTACGATAGATGAAGTAAATCCCGGATAGAAATTGTTCTATGGATAGGAATCAACGGCTGTGCCTCTTGATGGGGAAAAAAGCGTTGATCCCAATGATCCAAGTGCAAGTTCTTCCTTGATTTGACCAAGTACCGTTAAAGGTGCAGTCAGATCAGTTTGATCAGTAATGATCTTGACTACGTTAGAGTAAAGAGTTATCCTGGTGGAATCGCCCGTGCTTTCCGGGTAAAGGAAGTTTTTCCGGTTTCGGTTTTGGACAAACCGACGGATTAGTCTCTTGTCCGGATATCCGTGGGCGAGGCCCCGAGTGTGGGACCCCTTCCCCGCGCGAGAAGTGCTACTTTCGCTGCTAGTACCCCGAATCCGTTGCTCGGTGGGAACAGGGATCTCACACCTGTGCATCTCCTGGTCAGAACCCTCTAGGATCCTCCTTAGGTGTCCTGGAACTTCACTCTCAGGGACCGCTTCGTCGACCCTCACCCATCGTACCGGAAGCACACCATTTTACACCATACACAGGCTGGTCAGACCTGGGCCGTTTGTTACCGCGTGAGCCGTCCTTTGAACACTCCCCGCTACCCATAGCTGTTGCAACCGAACTTCCCTTAGACACACATATACCAAATGCTCCCTCCACTAGCATTCTAACGTAAGACAGTCCTTTAAGAAAATAGGGTTTCTATGCAAGTTTTCAGTTTTGATTTTCTTTTGAATACAATGAGTATATCTTAATTCGGTATCCTGAGACTTCTAGATCACAGGTCTAGATTCCCAAGCAGAATTCCTCGAATTCTAAAATCTTGATCCTCACATCAAAATCAAACGTCTCAACTTAGTTTTAGATTCGGTGGGTGATTTGAGTGTAGATTATTGAACTGGTCACATCGTCATTTCTTGAAAGTCACAAAGGAGTTACGTCTTGGTCATAGTCTGATTCAGGGTTTGAGTCTGGAAAGGTTCTCCCTGAACTATCTTTCTCGAAGGTAATATTTCAATTACTACTTTACTGAATTCAAAACTAAACATGAATTCCTATGAGGAATAAATTAGTCATTTATCTAAATTTCGACTTTGATATTTTTCTGAATTTTCTCATTACCATCCTAGAGAATATAAAACGGTATAATTTTCCTTCACTGAGTATTTACTTATTCATTTTTTCAATATTCATGGGATTTAAACATAGGATTAAAGTGAACACTTATTTTGATAAAACAAATTCTTTTATGCATCATTTTATGCATAAAAATCAATATTGGTGAAAGCAACACTTTTGTAATAAAAAATGTCTTTTATGTATCATTTTATGCATAAAAGTCCATTTTAATGAAAGTAACACTTTTATAATAAAAATATTCTTTTATGCATCTATCTATGCATAATAATCCATTTTGATGAAAGTAACACTTTTATAATTAAAAAAATATTCTTTTATGCATCAATTTATGCATAAAACCCATTTTGATAAAAATAACACTTTTATAATAAAAAAAATTCTTTTATGCATCTATTATGCACAAAATCCATTTTGATGAAAGTAACACTTTTATAATTAAAAAAATATTCTTTTATGCATCTATTTATGCATAAAATCCATTTTGATGAAAGTAACAATTTTATAAATAAAAAATATTCTTTTATGCATCTATTTATGCATAAAATCCATTTTGATGAAATTAACACTTTTGTAATTCTATAAAAAATCACTCTTTTATAATAATTTAAAAAATCAATATGCATCTTTCTATGCATAGTATTTAATTCTATTAAAAATCACTCTTTTATAATAAAAAAATAATCAATATGCATCTTTCTATGCATGAATGAAAATGACACTTTTAGAATACACAAACGATGGGGATTACTCTTTTTGATTAATAAAAGATAAAATTTATTTCATAATTTTTTAGAAAGTTTTACCATAACCTCCTTTGTATGGCTGACCATTTTTCAATTTTTCTAACCTTTATCTACCTAGGAATTATCCCCAATTGGTTTAAAGCATTCTAAACTAATCAATTTTCACTTTTAAGAGAGAAACAATATGAAAAGTTGAATTCCAACAATTAGATCACTTAACTAGGATAAAGAAGGGCTGATTTTAAGAATGAGAGAGGGGGAAAGCCTTTCCAAGAAGGCATAGCATCTGTTTGTCATTTTAAGATAACAAACAATTTAGAAAATCATTAAAAGAATAAGAAAAAGTAAGATTTCTTACTTACATGAAATTCTGGGAGCTTTCATTTGGCTTGATGGTTTGAGGGATCTACTCTTGTTTGCAACAAGAGTGACCACCAATTCTTTAGAAGAGGGAATGGTCAAAAACTAGTGAATTATTAAGAAATTCACAGTTGGCTTGATGGTTTGAGGGATCTACTCTTGTTTGCAACAAGAGTGGCCATCAATTCTTTAGAAGAGGGAATGGTAAAAAACTAGTGAATTATTAAGAAATTCACAGTTCTTGGCTCTTGGGAGGAGGAGTAGAGTAACAGTGCATAAAACACTATTAAGCTTCAACAAAGAGGAGGCTTCTATTTAAAGAAAAAAGTGAGTTTCTAACCAAGCAAACTGATTCTAGAATTTTCCAGGTTAGTTTGGTCAATTTTTGACCAAGCAAACTGATTCTAGAATTTTCCAGGTCAGTTTGGTCAATTTTTGACCATTTTTAGGTCAGTTTGGTCAATTTTTGACCATTTTTAGGTCGGTTCAGCTTACTTTTTGGAACTAGACTTGAATTAGGAGAGAGGAGAGATAAAATATCTCAATTTTTCATAATTTTAAACTCCACCACACATGTGAAGTCCACATGTGAAGTAGGCACCCATTGTGAGGTGTCAAAAATCCATTTTTTTAGTAATTCCTTTGGTCCTTAGTCCACTCTTCATCTTATGTGAGTATTTACTCATTTTTGGGGGGATTTTCTTTATTTCTTCTATTTATCTTCTCCACACATTCGGATGAATCTAATTGGCCCGTCAAAACCTTAATTTAAATTTTTTTGAAAATGTGGACCCCTAGGATAAAGCCTCTTGAACAGATTATACTTGATTTCTAATGCACCTTCTGAAAATCTTTTTAAACTTTTGTTTTGAGGGAACTTATTTTAATAGGAAGAGATATTTTTCCATCCAAAAATATTCAAAATCTGAATAATCTCTCTCTAGAATATTTTCTCTCTCTAGGCCAAAATAGGTTGAAACAAGATCTTTTATATTTTTGAAGAGGGATTTGATTACAGGGGAAGATACCGGACGGGAGGAATCTTACATTCTCTCCCACTTGAAAAACGCAAGATGTCCTCATCTCGCAAAAACTAGGAGTAATCCCGCAACAGTTCGCTTCTTTCTCCCAGGTGGCATCTTCAAAAGGATAGAACTTCCATTTGATCAATAACTCTCTCAGAATTCTGTTCCTGAGAACCTTTTCTCGAACATCAAGGATTTCTTCAGGTTGGAGTTCCATCTGCCCTTGGGTTGAAGAAGTTAAGATTTCATCATCAAGCACATGATTCCGGCTTGGTACATTCTTTTTAAGAAGGCTGACGTGAAATACATTATGTACTTTGAGATGAGGAGGCAAAAGAAGCTCGTAGGCTAAGTCACCTACTTTCTTTGTAATCAGATATGGCCCACAATATCTGGGGGATAACCTCTCAAGGTACTTCCGAAGAGATAGAGAACTTCTTTTGGGGCGTACTTGTAAGATTCCTCCCCCCACCCCCTTTTTGATGTCTAGTATCTTTCCCTGTAATCAATCCCTCTTCAGAAATATAAAGACCTTGTTTCTATCTGTTTTAGCCTAGAGAGAGAAAAATATTCTAGAGAGAGAATATTCAGATTTTGAATATTTTTGGATAGAAAAATATCTCTTCTAATTCAGATGAGTTCCCCTGAAACAGAAATTCAAAAAGAATTTTCCAATGTGCAATTGGAATAAATTGAAAATAGCTATAAAGAACCTTAGCCTAAGGGTCTAGATTTTCAGAAATCTTTAGACTATGGTCCAATTAAGGTTCCTATGGACCAATAGCATCAATCCATGTGTAGGGAGGAGATAAATCCAACTTGTAAAAAGAAAATACCCAAAAATGAGTAAATATTTCACATAAGATGAAGAGTTGAAAATGTACAAGGTTTATTAGTAAAAAATTATGAGCAATATTAAAAGTATGACATATGTAAGGAAGAGGAGTTCTTTAAAGGAGGTGCATATTTCACATAAGATGAAGAGTTGAAAATGTACAAGGTTTATTAATAAAAAATTATGAGCAATATTAAAAGTATGACATATGTAAGGAAGGGGAGTTCTTTAAAGGAGGTGCATATTTCACATAAGATGAAGAGTTGAAAATGTACAAGGTTTATTAGTAAAAAACTATGAGCAATATTAAAAATATGACATATGTAAGGAAGGGGAGTTCTTTAAAGGAGGTGCATATTTCACATTCTTGAATGAGTTTTAAACTCATAAAAATTGAGATATTTCATCTCTCCTCTCTCCTCATTCAAGTCTAGTTCCAAAAAATTAGCTTAACTCACCTAAAAATGGTCAAAAATTGACCAAACTGATTTGGAAAATTCTAGAATCAGTTTGTTTGGTTAGGAGCTCAATTTTTCCTATAAATAGAAGCCTCCCCTTGTTGAAAAATATATAGTGTTTATGCATCGTTACTCTACTCCACCTAAGCCAAGAACTGTGAATTCATTTAATAATTCACTAGTTTTTGGAGCTTCCCTCTTTCTTCAATCCCCATTAGTGGCTCCATCAACATACTTAACCAATTGATTGGTTGGGGGCCTCTACCGTGAACAAAGAATCAAGCAAGTTGTAAGGTAATTAGTGAATATTCATCTTTCTATAATTTCTCAATGTTTCTCTCTTCTCAACCCCTCTCAAGCTTGAGAAGTTTAATTGGTATGGTTTTTTTTTAAATGCTATTGAAGTTTGAATAGTAGTGAAGAGTTACATAATTTAATAAATGCTATTGAAGTTAATTTTCATTTATGTTTAAATTCTAATGATTCTTATGTAAATTCTCTCTCTCACTCAAGAAATGGTCATACTCATGACCCATTCTCAATCCAAATCAAGCTTTCCATAAAGCTTTTCCTTAACCCAAGATAAAGCTATGCTTGAGGCCAAATTAATGGCTTTTTCTTATGCTTTTAGTTTATGTATATTGATGATTCAATCCATTATGGATTGAGGATCCAATTAGAGAATCATTTTAATTATTTCCTTAATGATAAGCTTTATCCCTTAGAAAAATTGAGATTTATCAGTCATAGCAGCGGAGCTATGGCAAAATTTTTATAAAAATTATGCATAAAAAATTTTCATTCAAAGCATAAAAAGAGGACTTCCTACCATATTCTAGGAATCATCATCCTAGATTAATTGAAAGAATTTCATTATAATCATGGAGAAATTGAATTTTAATATTATGCATAAAGGATAAATTTTTATATCAAAAGTGTTATTTTTACCATTTTTATTTTCATGCATAGAAGTATGCATAATGGATAAATTTTTATATCAAAAGTGTTACTTTTATCATTTTTACTTTCATGCATAGAAGTATGCATAAAGGATAAATTTTTATATCAAAAGTGTTATTTTTACCATTTTTATTTTCATGCATAGAAGTATGCATAATGGATAAATTTTTATATCAAAAGTGTTACTTTTATCATTTTTATTTCATACATAAAAGTATGCATAAAAGAAAATTTTTATATCAAAAGTGTTACTTTTATCATTTTTAATTTTCATGCATAGAAGTATGCATAAAGGAAAATTTTTATATCAAAAGTGTTACTTTTATCATTTTTAATTTTCATGCATAGAAGTATGCATAAAGGAAAAATTTTTATATCAAAAGTGTTACTTTTATCATATTGGATTTCATGCATATAGGTATGCATAAAAGATATTCTTTTTATACTAAAAGTATGATTTTCCTCATAAATGGATTTTATGCTTAACTTAGATGCATAAGAGAAATTCTTTTATTCTAAAAGTATAATTCCCTACCAAATTGAAATCATGCATAAGAAGATGCATAAAAGATTTATTTTAATTTCGAAAGTGTTAGTCTCCTTAAATGGAATTTATGTATAAATAAATGTGTAGAGAAATCTTATATCAAATAAAAGAATTCTCTTTTTTTTTTTTAAAAAAAGATATGAAATGTGATAAGATGTGATAAGAGGTGTATGAGATGTGATAAGAATTGATAAGATGTGTATGGAAAGTGATAGGATGTGATAAGAGGTGTGATAAGAGGTGATAAGATGCTTATGAAATAAGTTAGGATGTGATAAGATGAATTAAGATGTGTACGGGGGGATGAGGTAAGAAGTGTATGTGATAGGATAAGATATATATGGGTTGTGATAGGGCGAGAATGGATGTGATGTAAAAGATTAGATGTGAAAGTATATGGGGTTATATAAATGGGAATGTGAAAATGGATGTATGTATGTGGATACACGTGTGGATATGGAGATGGGAGTGTGGATGTATGAACATGAAAATGGATATATGCATGAAGATGTATATGCATAGATGTAAATGTGGATGTAGATGTGGATGTAGATGTGAATGTGGAATGTGGATGTATAGATGTGGATGTATGGGAATGTGGATGTGGATGTATGTGAATGTGAATGTAGATGTGGATGTATAGATGTGAATGTGGAATGTGGATGTGGATGTATGTATGTATGTGGATGTAGATGTGTATGTATGAATGTGGATATGGGATGTGGATGTATAAATGAGGATGTGAAAATGGAGGTAAGCATGTAAATGTGGATGCATGTATGTGAATGTAAATGTAGATGTGAATGTGGAATGTGGATGTATAGATGTGAATGTATGGGAATGTGGATGTGGATGTATGTGAATGTGAATGTAGATGTGGATGTATAGATGTGAATGTGGAATGTGGATGTGGATGTATGTATGTATGTGGATGTAGATGTGGATATATGGATGTGTATGTATGAATGTGGATATGGGATGTGGATGTATAAATGAGGATGTGAAAATGGAGATAAGCATGTAGATGTGGATGTATGGATGTGAATGTGGATGTGGATGTGGATGTATGGATGTGGATATGGATGTGAATATATGATATGTGATGTGAAGGAATCTGAAGTGAAGAGATGGAAAAGGAGGTGATTGGATGAGTACTCATATACATGGAATGTGGAATAAGTAATGTGGATTAATGAGGGATAATGTGGAAAAATGAGAGTTAATATAGAAACTGTATTTGTAAACTGTTTGTAAATGCTGTTTGTAAATGGCTGTTTTATGTCAAGAATGCTGGGGAAGCATTTTGACCGTCTTGTGATTAAGGTCGTGGAGACCTAACTGATAAAGTTGCAACTGCTGACGGAGAGTCAATGGAGGACGTCTCGCGTAGCAAGGTCGACCGAGGTCTTGACCAGCCTCGGTTCGATTAAAATGGTGAGCTTCCGGTACGGTGGATGAGGGACCAAGGAAGCGGCCTATGAGTGAAGCGCTAGGTCACCTGCGAAGGATCTTAGAGGGTGCTGACCATACGGTGCTCGGGCTCTGGGTCGCCTAGGATACCCACGCGTGCATCGAGGAAGATATTGGAACAAGGAGTAAGAGTTGTTTTGTGAAACCGGGCATGGACCTGGTTGACTGACCTTGCTGGTCCTCAACGGATGAGTCCATGGCTCTTTTATATGGATCTGTTGGTTGATCTTGCTGATCTTCAACGAGAGTCCATCTTGATAAGTGATTATATTGCCGAGTATTATGGGCTAGGAACTATGGAAACGGCCTCTGTGTGGATAGGTGGTGAGCGTTCTAGTTGCCAATGATGCCATAGATACTCTGATGAAGGAATGATAGGAAATTATGAATCAACTGGATAAATTGGGAGATTGTGATCAGTGGTACTATGGTTTCATTAAAGGATTGTTTTAAAGTTAGCTGATGCTAAGAAAAAGGCAATTTTCATATTGGGTGTGTAAGTGGTGTGGCTAGTTTTATGTTTGCATGAAATTCCGGCTAGGGGGCCTTGGAACTCTTTTCCTTGGTACCCGGGACAAAACCTAACCAAATTCCAAATTGGATCCCATCACTACAGTGGTTGGGCGGTTGGCTAACCCATGGGATCGGATGGGGTTAGGCTGGACTGATGGATCCATAAATCGAGACTCAACTTGTTTTTACGATAGATAAAGTAAATCCCGGATAGAAATTGTTCTATGGATAGGAATCAACGGCTGTGCCTCTTGATGGGGAAAAAAGCGTTGATCCCAATGATCCAAGTGCAAGTTTCTACCTTGAATTGACCAAGTACCGTTAAAGGTACAGTCAGATCAGTTGATCCGTAATGATCTTGACTACGTTAGAGTAAAGAGTTATCCTGGTGGAATCGCCCATGCTTTCCGAGTAAAGGAAGTTTTTCCAGTTTCGGTTTTGGACAAACCGACGGATTAGTCTCTTGTCCGGATATCCGTGGGCGAGGCCCCGAGTGTGAGACCCCTACCCACGCATGATGTGCTACTTCCGCTGCTAGTACCCCGAATCCGTTGATCAGTGGGGAACAGGGATCTCACTTCAGATGTGGATGTATAGATGTGAATGTGGAATGTGGATGTGGATGTATGTATGTATGTGGATGTAGATGTGGATATATGGATGTGTATGTATGAATGTGGATATGGGATGTGGATGTATAAATGAGGATGTGAAAATGGAGATAAGCATGTAGATGTGGATGTATGGATGTGAATGTGGATGTGGATGTGGATATGGATGTGAATATATGATATGTGATGTGAAGGAATCTGAAGTGAAGAGATGGAAAAGGAGGTGATTGGATGAGTACTCATATACATGGAATGTGGAATAAGTAATGTGGATTAATGAGGGATAATGTGGAAAAATGAGAGTTAATATAGAAACTGTATTTGTAAACTGTTTGTAAATGGCTGTTTTATGTCAAGAATGCTGGGGAAGCATTTTGACCGTCTTGTGATTAAGGTCGTGGAGACCTAACTGATAAAGTTGCAACTGCTGACGGAGAGTCAATGGAGGACGTCTCGCGTAGCAAGGTCGACCGAGGTCTTGACCAGCCTCGGTTCGATTAAAATGGTGAGCTTCCGGTCCGGTGGATGAGGGACCAAGGAAGCGGCCTATGAGTGAAGCGCTAGGTCACCTGCGAAGGATCCTAGAGGGTGCTGACCATACGGTGCTCGGGCTCTGGGTCGCCTAGGATACCCACGCGTGCGTCGAGGAAGATATTGGAACAAGGAGTAAGAGTTGTTTTGTGAAACCGGGCATGGATCTGGTTGACTGACCTTGCTGGTCCTCAACGGATGAGTCCATGGCTCTTTAATTATGCTAAAAGTAACACTTTTATAATAAAATATTCATCTCTTATGCATACCTCTATGCATGAATTTTAATTATTGTAAAAGTAACACTTTTATAATAAAATATTCATCTCTTATGCATACCTCTATGCATGAAATTCAATTATGCTAAAAGTAACACTTTTGATATAAAAATTTATCCATTATGCATACTTCTATGCATGTAAATAAAAATGATAAAAGTAACACTTTTGATATAAAAATTTATCCATTATGCATACTTTGTATGCATGTAAATAAAAATGATAAAAGTAACACTTTTGATATAAAAATTTATCCATTATGCATACTTCTATGCATGTAAATAAAAATGATAAAAGTAACACTTTTGATATAAAAATTTATCCATTATGCATACTTCTATGCATGTAAATAAAAATGATAAAAGTAACACTTTTGATATAAAAATTTATCCATTATGCATACTTCTATGCATGTAAATAAAAATGATAAAAGTAACACTTTTGATATAAAAATTTATCCATTATGCATACTTCTATGCATGTAAATAAAAATGATAAAAGTAACACTTTTGATATAAAAATTTATCCATTATGCATACTTCTATGCATGTAAATAAAAATGATAAAAGTAACACTTTTGATATAAAAATTTATCCATTATGCATACTTCTATGCATGTAAATAAAAATGATAAAAGTAACACTTTTGATATAAAAATTTATCCATTATGCATACTTCTATGCATGTAAATAAAAATGATAAAAGTAACACTTTTGATATAAAAATTTATCCATTATGCATACTTCTATGCAAGTAAATAAAAATGATAAAAGTAACACTTTTGATATAAAAACTTATCCTTTATGCATGATATTAAAATTCAATTTCTCCATGAATGTAATGAAATTCTTTCAATTAATCTAGGATGATAATTCCTAGAATATGGTAGGAAGTCCTCTTTTTATGCTTTGAATGAGATTATTTTATGCATAATTTTTATAAAAATTTTGCCATAGCTCCGCTGCTATGACTGATAAATCTCAATTTTTCTAAGGGATAATGCTTATCATTAAGGAAATAATTAAAATAATCTCTAATTGGATTATCAATCCATAATGGATTGAATCATTAATATACATAAACTAAAAGCATAGAAAAAAGCCATTAATTTGGCCTCAAGCATAGCTTAATCTTGGGTTAAGGAAAAGCTTTATGAGAAGCTTGATTTGGATTGAGAATGGGTCATGAGTATGACCATTTCTTGAGTGAGAGAGAGAATTTACATAAGAATCATTGGAATTTAAACATAAATGAAAATTAACTTCAATAGCATTTATTAAATTATGTAACTCTTCACTACTATTCAAACTTCAATAGCATTTAAAAAAAACCATACCAATTAAACTTCTCAAGCTTGAGAGGGGTTGAGAAGAGAGAAACATTGAGAAATTATAGAAAGATGAATATTCACTAATTACCTTACAACTTGCTTGATTCTTTGTTCACGGTAGAGGCCCCCAACCAATCAATTGGTTAAGTATGTTGATGGAGCCACTAATGGGGATTGAAGAAAGAGGGAAGCTCCAAAAACTAGTGAATTATTAAATGAATTCACAGTTCTTGGCTTAGGTGGAGTAGAGTAACGATGCATAAACACTATATATTTTTCAACAAGGTTGTCGGCCGACCTTGCTACGCGAGACGTCCTCCATTGACTCTCCGTCTCAGCAGTTGCAACTTTATCACTTAGGTCTCCACGACCTTAATCACAAGACGGTCAAAATGCTTTCCCAGCATTCTTGACATAAAACAGCCATTTACAAACAGCATTTACAAACAGTTTACAAATACAATTTCTATATTAACTCTAATTTTTCCACATTATCCCTCATATAATCCACATTACTTATTCCTCATTCCATTTATATGTGTACTCATCCAATCACATCATTTTCCATCTCTTCACTTCAGATTCCTTCACATCACATATCATATATTCACATCCATACATCCACATCCACATCCACATTCACATCCATACATCCACATCTACATGTTTACCTCCATTTTCACATCCTCATTTATACATCCACATCCCATATCCACATTCATACATACACATCCATATCCACATCCATACATCCACATCCATACATCCACATCCACATGCATACATCCACTATCACGTCCTCATTCATACATCCACATCTACTTGCATACATCCACTATCACGTCCTCATTCATACATCCATATCCACATACATACATACATCTACATCCACATTCCCATTCACATCTATACATCCACATCTACATCCACATGCATATATCCACTATCACGTCCTCATTCATACATCCACATCCTCATGCATACATCCACTATCACGTCCTCATTCATACATCCATATCCACATACATACATACATCCACATCCACATACATACATACATCCACATCCACATTCCCATTCACATCTATACATCCACATCTACATCTTCATACATACATACATCCACAACCACATTCCCATTCATTTACCAACAGATCCATATAAAGAGCCATGGACTCATCCATTGAAGACCAGCAAGGTCAATCAACCAGATCCATGCCCGGTTTCACAAAACAACTCTTACTCCTTGTTCCAATATCTTCCTCGACGCACGCGTGGATATCCTGGGCGACCCAGAGCCCGAGCACCATATGGTCAGCACCCTCTAGGATCCTTCGCAGGTGACCTAGCGCTTCACTCATAGGCCGCTTCCTTGGTCCCTCATCCACCGTACCGGAAGCTCACCATTTTAATCGAACCGAGGCTGGTCAAGACCTCGGCCGACCTTGCTACGCGAGACGTCCTCCATTGACTCTCCGTCAGCAGTTGCAACTTTATCAGTTAGGTCTCCATGACCTTAATCACAAGACGGTCAAAATGCTTTCCCAGCATTCTTGACATAAAACAGCCATTTACAAATAGCATTTACAAACAGTTTACAAATACAATTTCTATATTCTCTCATTTTTCCACATTATCCCTCATACAATCCACATTACTTATTCCACATTTCATTTATATGTGTACTCATCCAATCATATCATTTTCCATCTCTTCACTTCAGATTCCTTCACATCACATATCATATATTCACATCCATATCCACATCCATACATCCACATCCACATCCACATTCATATCCATACATCCACATCTACATGCTTATCTCCATTTTCACATCCTCATTTATACATCCACATCCCATATCCACATTCATACATACACATCCATATCCACATCCATATCCGCATTCATATATACACATCCATATCCACATCCACATGCATACATTCATTATCACGTCCTCATTCATACATCCACATCCACATACATACATACATCCAGATCCACATTCCCATTCACATCTATACATCCATATCTACATGCACATTCACATCCATACATCCACATCTATATCCTCATTCACATCCATACATCCACATTCATGCATCCACATCTACATGCATACATCCATACATACACATCCACATTTACATCCATGCATCCACATCCACATCCTCATTCACATCCATACATCCACATTCATACATCCACGTCCACATCCACATTCACATCCATACATCCACATCTACATGCTTATCTCCATTTTCACATCCTCATTTATACATCCACATCCCATATCCACATTCATACATACACATCCATATCCACATCCACATGCATACATACATCCACATCCACATTCCCATTCACATATATACATCCATATCTACATGCACATTCACATCCATACATCCACATCTATATCCTCATTCACATCCATACATCCACATTCATGCATCCACATCTACATGCTTATCTCCATTTTCACATCCTCATTTATACATCCACATCCCATATCCACATTCATACATACACATCCATATCCACATCCACATGCATACATACATCCACATCCACATTCCCATTCACATATATACATCCATATCCACATGCACATTCACATCCATACATCCACATCTATATGCTCATTCACATCCATACATCCACATTCATGCATCCACATCTACATGCATACATCCATACATCCACATCCACATTTACATCCATGCATCCACATCTACATCCTCATTCACATCCATACATCCACATTCATACATCCATACATCCACATTCATACATCCACATCCACATCCACATTCACATCCATACATCCACATCTACATGCTTATCTCCATTTTCACATCCTCATTTATACATCCACATCCCATATCTACATTCATACATACACATCCATATCCACATCCACATGCATCTTATCATATCTTATCACTTCCCATATCTTTTATGCATACCTCTATGCATGAAATTCAATTATGCTAAAAGTAACACTTTTATAATAAAATATTCAACTTTTATGCATACCTCTATGCATGAAATCCAATATGATAAAAGTAACACTTTTGATATAAAAAAATTATCCTTTATGCATACTTCTATGCATGAAAATTAAAAATGATAAAAGTAACACTTTTGATATAAAAAATTTTCCTTTATGCATACTTCTATGCATGAAAATTAAAAATGATAAAAGTAACACTTTTGATATAAAAAAATTATCCTTTATGCATACTTCTATGCATGAAAATTAAAAATGATAAAAGTAACACTTTTAATTAAAAAAATTATCCTTTATGCATACTTCTATGCATGAAAATTAAAAATGATAAAAGTAACACTTTTGATATAAAAATTTTCCTTTATGCATACTTCTATGCATGAAAATTAAAAATGATAAAAGTAACACTTTTTAAAAAAATATCCTTTATGCATACTTCTATGCATGAAAGTTAAAAATGATAAAAGTAACACTTTTGATATAAAAAATTTTCCTTTATGCATACTTCTATGCATGAAAATTAAAAATGATAAAAGTAACACTTTTGATATAAAAAAATTATCCTTTATGCATGATATTAAAATTCAATTTCTCCATTATTATAATGAAATTCTTTCAATTAATCTAGGATGATAATTCCTAGAATATGGTAGGAAGTCCTCTTTTTATGCTTTGAATGAAATTATTTTATGCATAATTTTTATAAAAATTTTGCCATAGCTCCGCTGCTATGACTGATAAATCTCAATTTTTTCTAAGGGATAAAGCTTATCATTAAGGAAATAATTAAAATGATCTCTAGTTGGATCATTAATCTATAATGGATTGAATAATCAATATGCATAAACTAAAAGCATAGAAAAAAGCCATTAATTTGGCCTCAAGCATAGCTTAATCTTGGATTAAGGAAAAGCTTTATGAAAAGCTTCATTTGGATTGAGCATGGGTCATGAGTATGACCATTTCTTGAGTGAGAGAGAGAAATTACATAAAAACCATTAGAATTTAAACATAAATGAAAATTAACTTCAATAGCATTTATTAAATTATGTAACTCTTCACTACTATTCACCAATTAACTTCAATAGCATTTAAAAAAAACCATACCAATTAAGCTTCTCAAGCTTGAGAGGGGTTGAGAAGAGAGAAACATTGAGAAATTATAGAAAAGATCAATATTCACTAATTACCTTACAAATTGCTTGATTCTTTGTTCACGGTAGAGGCCCCCAACCAATCAATTGGTTAAGTATGTTGATGGAGCCACTAATGGGGATTGAAGAAAGAGGGAAGCTCCAAAAACTAGTGAATTATTAAATGAATTCACAGTTCTTGGCTTAGGTGGAGTAGAGTAACGATGCATAAACACTATATATTTTTCAACAAGGGGGAGGCTTCTATTTATAGGAAAAATTGAGCTCCTAACCAAACAAACTGATTCTAGAATTTTCTAAATCAGTTTGGTCAATATTTGACCATTTTTAGGTCAGTTAAGCTAACTTTTTGGAACTAGACTTGAATGAGGAGAGAGGAGAGATGAAATATCTCAATTTTTATGAGTTTAAAACTCATTCAAGCATGTGAAATATGCACCTCCTTTAAAGAACTCCCCTTCCTTACATATGTGTCATAATGGAATCATTTTAATATTGCTCATAGTTTTTTTACTAATAAACCTTGTACATTTTCAACTCTTCATCTTATGTGAAATATGCACCTCCTTTAAAGAACTCCCCTTCCTTACATATGTGTCATAATGGAATCATTTTAATATTGCTCATAGTTTTTTACTAATAAACCTTGTACATTTTCAACTCTTCATCTTATGTGAAATATGCACCTCCTTTAAAGAACTCCCCTTCCTTACATATGTGTCATAATGGAATCATTTTAATATTGCTCATAGTTTTTTACTAATAAACCTTGTACATTTTCAACTCTTCGTCTTATGTGAGCATTTACTCATTTTTGGATACCCAAAATATCTCATATTTTTAATATTGCTCATAGTTTTTTTACTAATAAACCTTGTACATTTTCAACTCTTCATCTTATGTGAGCATTTACTCATTTTTGGGTATCTTCTTTTACAAATTGGATTTATCTCCCCCCTACACATGGATTGATGCTATTGGTCCATAGGAACCTTAATTGGACCATAATCCAAAGATTTATGAAAATCTAGACCCTTAGACTAAGGTTCTTTATACCTATTTCTCATTAATTCCAATTGCACATTGGAGAATTCTTTTTGAATTTCTGTTTCAGGGGAACTCATCTGAATTATAAGAGATATTTTTCTATCCAAAAATATTCACAATCTGAATATTCTCTCTCTAGAATATTTCTCTCTCTCTAGGCTAAAACAGATAAAAACAAGGTCTTTATATTTCTGAAGAGGGATTGATTACAGGGAAAGATACTAGACATCAAAAAGGGGGTGGGGGAGGAATCTTACATTCTACCCCACTTAAAAAATGCGAGATGTCCTCATCTCGCAAACTGGGATAATTTCGCAAGATGCACGAATATGAGACTTAGAGAAAAATTTTAATCAAGATTAACCACCAAGAAACGTCTTAAAGAGAGCAAGATTTAAATTAAGAACAAGATTTAAACTTTATTCATTCTCGGAACTTATACAGTAAAGATAGAAGAACTCTTTACACTTCCATAAGCTCGTCCATCATATGATCACAAAAGCAGTCCTCACAAGCTGCACAAGTATAGGGTAACTCATCTATGGGAATGATTCTGCTGGTTATTGCCGCACCTATCTCAGTGGTATGAGGTGACCTAACAAAAGGACCTCTGAGAGGTAAGCCAAAAACGGGGTAAAGGCATATCTTCTCATGAGGAAGAAAACACGCCAGTAAAAAGACCCGCTCAGAAAACCCAAGATGTCTTGATCTCATGACGCAGTAGTATCGGGGACCCAAACCCAAAGCTTCAATAGCCATGGCCAAGCGGACATTGTTACGAAAGTGCTGTTGACCCCAGGGTGTTACCCTAGTTATGCTTTGATAGGTCCGCCATTTGGTTTGCGCTACAGAAGTTCCCAAGTGAGGAAAAAGTGAGCGCTCATACTGTTCTATAAAATCCTTCTTTACAGACTCACTTGCATCTTGAAGGTGAGGAATCATTATGGATAAAACTAATTCTTGTTGCCAAGCCATGAAGGAGATTTAGAAAGAAAGGAGATTGATGGGAGTAAGATTACTGTGAGCGACAAGTAAAAGTTACGACTTATATAAAGGAAGGAGCTAGCGTAACTTAGAAGCCAACGGTAACTTGCCACTGAAGTTTTATCGTCTTTCCATGATTTGGGTTTGACACATTTTTCTATAGAAGGCATTAAGAATTTTGAGATGAAGAGATAAAAGAAGCTTGTAGGCTAAGTCACCTACTTTCATTGAATTCAGATAAGGTTCACAATATCTGGGAGATAACTTCTTATACTCCCCAAGAGATAAAGAACTTCTTTTTGGGCCGTACTCGAATGAAAACCAAAACCGTGGTATCCAAAACACCGATTTTCACTTCTGAACTCATTGTTCTGAATCCTTAAAACAGGTGGGACTCCTGAGAAGTATTCTAGGGAAAGGATCTTCCTTTTTTTTTAAAACAGAATCTTTCTTTTATTTTAGAGAGGGAATAATTATAAGATCAAAAGGGAGATTCTTACTCCTGTATACCTCGAAGGCTGGGGAGGAATCTTACATTCAATCTTTTATGCATCTTCCTATGCATAAATTCAATTTAGATGAGAATGACACTTTTGAATTAAAAATCAATTTTTTTTAATGCATCTTCTTATGCATAAAGTCAATTTGGTAGGAATTACACTTTTAGAATAAAAGAATTTCTCTTATGCATCTAAGTTATGCATAAAATCCATTTATGATGAAAATCACACTTTTAGTATAAAAAGAATATCTTTTAGGCATACCTCCATGCATGAAATCCAATTATGATAAAAGTAACACTTTTATAATAAAATAATCAACTTTTATGCATACCTCTATGCATGAAATTCAATTATGATAAAAGTCACACTTTTATATAAAAATTTTCCTTTATGCATACTTCTATGCATGAAAATTAAAAATGATAAAAGTAACACTTTTGATATAAAAATTTTCCTTTATACATACTTCTATGCATGAAAATTAAAAATGATAAAAGTAACACTTTTGATATAAAAATTTTTCTTTTATGCATACTTCTATGCATGAAAATTAAAAATGATAAAAGTAACACTTTTGATATAAAAATTTTTCTTTTATGCATACTTCTATGCATGAAATAAAAATGGTAAAAATAACACTTTTGATATAAAAACTTATCCTTTATGCATGATATTAAATTTTAATTTCTCCATGATTATAATGAAATTCTTTCAATTAATCTAGGATGATAATTCCTAGAATATGGTAGGAAGTCCTCTTTTTATACTTTGAATGAAATTATTTTATGCATAATTTTTATAAAAATTTTGCCATAGCTCCGCTGCTATGACTGATAAATCTCAATTTTTCTAAGGGATAAAGCTTATCATTAAGAAAATAATTAAAATAATCTCTAATTGGATCCTTAATCCATAATGGATTGAATCATCAATATACATAAACTAAAAGCATAGAAAAAAGCCATTAATTTGGCCTCAAGCATAGCTTAATCTTGGGTTAAGGAAAAGCTTTATGAAAAGCTTGATTTGGATTGAGAATGGGTCATGAGTATGACCATTTCTTGAGTGAGAGAGAGAATTTACATAAAAATCATTAGAATTTAAACATAAATGAAAATTAACCTCAATAGCATTTATTAAATTATGTAACTCTTCACTACTATTCACCAATAAACTTCAATAGCATTTAAAAACAACATACCAATTAAGCTTCTCAAGCTTGAGAGGGGTTGAGAAGAGAGAAACATTAAGAAATTATAGAAAGATCAATATTCACTAATTACCTTACAACTTGCTTGATTCTTTGTTCACGGTAGAGGCCCCCAACCAATCAATTGGTTAAGTATGTTGATGGAGCCACTAATGGGGATTGAAGAAAGAGGGAAGCTCCAAAAACTAGTGAATTATTAAATGAATTCACAGTTCTTGGCTTAGGTGGAGTAGAGTAACGATGCATAAACACTATATTTTTTTCAACAAGGGGGAGGCTTCTATTTATAGGAAAAATTGAGCTCCTAACCAAACAAACTGATTCTAGAATTTTCTAAATCAGTTTGGTCAATATTTGACCATTTTTAGGTCTGTTAAGCTAACTTTTTGGAACTAGACTTGAATGAGGAGAGAGGAGAGATGAAATATCTCGATTTTTATGAGTTTAAAACTCATTCAAGCATGTGAAATATGCACCTCCTTTAAAGAACTCCCCTTCCTTACATATGTGTCATAATGGAATCATTTTAATATTGCTCATAGTTTTTTTTTCTAATAAACCTTGTACATTTTCAACTCTTCATCTTATGTGAAATATGCACCTCCTTTAAAGAATTCCCCTTCCTTACATATGTGTCATAATGGAATCATTTTAATATTTCTCATAGTTTTTTACTAATAAACCTTGTACATTTTCAACTCTTCATCTTATGTGAAATATGCACCTCCTTTAAAGAATTCCCCTTCCTTACATATGTGTCATAATGGCATCTCAGAGGTCCTACTGTTAGATCACCTCATACCACTGAGATAGGTGCGGCAATAACCAACAGAATTATTCCCATAGATGAGTTACCTTATACTTGTGCAGCTTGTGAGTGCTGCTTTTGTGATCATATGATGGACGGGCTTATGGAAGTGTAAAGAGTTCTTCTATCTTTACTGTATAAGTTCCGAGAATGAATAAAGTTTAAATCTTGTTCTTATCTTGAATCTTGCTCTCTTGAGACTTTTTTTTAAATTGGTGGTTAATCTTAATTTAAAAAAATTTCTCTCAGTCTCATACTTGTGCATCTTGCGAAATTACCCCCAGTTTGCGAGATGAGGGCATCTCGCGTTTTTTAAGTGGGGTAGAATGTAAGATTCCTCTCCCAACCCCTTTTTGATGTCTAGTATCTTCCCCTGTAATCAATCCCTCTTCAGAAATATAAAGACCTTGTTTCTAACTATTTTAGCCTAGAGAGAGAAAATATTCTAGAGAGAGAATATTCAGATTTTGAATATTTTTGGATAGAAAAATATCTCTTATAATTCAGATGAGTTCCCCTGAAATAGAAATTCAAAAAGAATTTTCCAATGTGCAATTGGAATTAATTGGAAATAGGTATAAAGAACCTTAGTCTAAGGGTCTAGATTTTCAGAAATCTTTAGACTATGGTCCAATTAAGGTTCCTATGGGCAGATAGCATCAATCCATGTGTAGGGAAGAGATAAATCCAAATTTGTAAAAAGAAGATACCCAAAAATGAGTAAATGCTCACCAAGGATTTCACTGACGTAAACGAGAACATGTGAACATGTTAATAACATATGTTAATAACACAAAAAATTTTGTGATCACATGTTATATTCACAAAGCTTTCACAAGGGCCTAAAAAAATTATCTTTGTCGGGCATACAAAATCTTCTTAGGTGGCCACTGACCTGCTATTATGTGAAGATGGTAACATGAGAACATGTGAATAGCTTATTCCCATGTGTAGCCAAGCTTTTAAGGGGTTCCCAAATGGCAAGTGACCTGTTATTTTGTGAACGGTAACATGAGAACATGTGAATAACTTGTTCACATGTGTTATTATCACAAAAAATCTTGTGATCACGTGAATATTAAATCCCTGATGCTCACATAAGGTGAAGAGTTGAAAATGTACAAGGTTTATTAGTAAAAAACTATGAGCAATATTAAAATGATGCCATTATGACACATATGTAAGGAAGGGGAATTCTTTAAAGGAGGTGCATATTTCACATAAGATGAAGAGTTGAAAATGTACAAGGTTTATTAGTAAAAAACTATGAGAAATATTAAAATGATTCCATTATGACACATATGTAAGGAAGGGGAATTCTTTAAAGGAGGTGCATATTTCACATAAGATGAAGAGTTGAAAATGTACAAGGTTTATTAGAAAAAAAAACTATGAGCAATATTAAAATGATTCCATTATGACACATATGTAAGGAAGGGGAGTTCTTTAAAGGAGGTGCATATTTCACATGCTTGAATGAGTTTTAAACTCATAAAAATTGAGATATTTCATCTCTCCTCTCTCCTCATTCAAGTCTAGTTCCAAAAAGTTAGCTTAACAGACCTAAAAATGGTCAAATATTGACCAAACTGATTTAGAAAATTCTAGAATCAGTTTGTTTGGTTAGGAGCTCAATTTTTCCTATAAATAGAAGCCTCCCCCTTGTTGAAAAAAATATAGTGTTTATGCATCGTTACTCTACTCCACCTAAGCCAAGAACTGTGAATTCATTTAATAATTCACTAGTTTTTGGAGCTTCCCTCTTTCTTCAATCCCCATTAGTGGCTCCATCAACATACTTAACCAATTGATTGGTTGGGGGCCTCTACCGTGAACAAAGAATCAAGCAAGTTGTAAGGTAATTAGTGAATATTCATCTTTCTATAATTTCTTAATGTTTCTCTCTTCTCAACCCCTCTCAAGCTTGAGAAGCTTAATTGGTATGTTGTTTTTAAATGCTATTGAAGTTTATTGGTGAATAGTAGTGAAGAGTTACATAATTTAATAAATGCTATTGAGGTTAATTTTCATTTATGTTTAAATTCTAATGATTTTTATGTAAATTCTCTCTCTCACTCAAGAAATGGTCATACTCATGACCCATTCTCAATCCAAATCAAGCTTTTCATAAAGCTTTTCCTTAACCCAAGATTAAGCTATGCTTGAGGCCAAATTAATGGCTTTTTTCTATGCTTTTAGTTTATGTATATTGATGATTCAATCCATTATGGATTAAGGATCCAATTAGAGATTATTTTAATTATTTTCTTAATGATAAGCTTTATCCCTTAGAAAAATTGAGATTTATCAGTCATAGCAGCGGAGCTATGGCAAAATTTTTATAAAAATTATGCATAAAATAATTTCATTCAAAGTATAAAAAGAGGACTTCCTACCATATTCTAGGAATTATCATCCTAGATTAATTGAAAGAATTTCATTATAATCATGGAGAAATTAAAATTTAATATCATGCATAAAGGATAAGTTTTTATATCAAAAGTGTTATTTTTACCATTTTTATTTCATGCATAGAAGTATGCATAAAAGAAAAATTTTTATATCAAAAGTGTTACTTTTATCATTTTTAATTTTCATGCATAGAAGTATGCATAAAAGAAAAATTTTTATATCAAAAGTGTTACTTTTATCATTTTTAATTTTCATGCATAGAAGTATGTATAAAGGAAAATTTTTATATCAAAAGTGTTACTTTTATCATTTTTAATTTTCATGCATAGAAGTATGCATAAAGGAAAATTTTTATATAAAAGTGTGACTTTTATCATAATTGAATTTCATGCATAGAGGTATGCATAAAAGTTGATTATTTTATTATAAAAGTGTTACTTTTATCATAATTGGATTTCATGCATGGAGGTATGCATAAAAGATATTCTTTTTATACTAAAAGTGTGATTTTCATCATAAATGGATTTTATGCATAACTTAGATGCATAAGAGAAATTCTTTTATTCTAAAAGTGTAATTCCTACCAAATTGACTTTATGCATAAGAAGATGCATTAAAAAAAATTGATTTTTAATTCAAAAGTGTCATTCTCATCTAAATTGAATTTATGCATAGGAAGATGCATAAAAGATTGAATTTTAATTCAAAAGTGTCATTTTCATGAATTTATGCATAGGAAGATGCATAAAAGATTGACTTTTCTTCGGAAGTATTAATCTCCTTAAATGGAATTTATGCATAAGTAAATGTGTAAAGAAATCTTATATCAAATATAAGAATTCTCTTGTATTCTATAAATAAGATATGAGATGTGATAGGATGTGATAAGAGGTGTATAAGAGGTGATAAGAGGTGATAAGATGAATTAAGATGTGATAAGATGTGTATGGGATGAGGTAAGAAGTGTATGTGATAGAATAGGATGTATATGGGTTGTGATAGGGCGAGAATGGATGTGATGTAAAAGATTAGATGTGAAGACATATGGGGTTACATGAATGGGAATGTGGAAATGGATGTATGTATGTGGATGTGTGGATGTGGAGATGGGAGTATGGATGTATGAATGTGAAAGTGGATGTATGAATGTGAAAATGGATGTATGCATGAAGATGTATATGCATAGATGTGAATGTGGATGTATAGATGTGAATGGGAATGTGGATGTGGATGTATGTATGTATGTGGATGTAGATGTGAATGTATAGATGTGAATGGGAATGTGGATGTGGATGTATATGAATGTGGATGTAGATGTGGATGTATAGATGTGAATGGGAATGTGGATGTGGATGTATGTATGTATGTGGATGTAGATGTGAATGTATAGATGTGAATGGGAATGTGGATGTGGATGTATATGAATGTGGATGTAGATGTGGATGTATAGATGTGAATGGGAATGTGGATGTGGATGTATGTATGTATGTGGATGTAGATGTGGATGTATAGATGTGAATGGGAATGTGGATGTGGATGTATGTATGTATGTGGATGTGGATGTATGTATGTATGTGGATGTGGATGTATGAATGAGGACGTGATAATGGATGTATGCATGTAGATGTGGATATATGGATGTGAATATGAATGTGGATGTGGATGTGGATGTATGGATGTGGATATGGATGTGTATGTATGAATTTAGATAAGGGATGTGGATGTATAAATGAGGATGTGAAAATGGAGGTATGCATGTAGATGTGGATGTATGGATGTGAATATGGATGTGGATGTGGATGTATAAATGAGGATGTGAATGTGGATGGGTGCCAATACTCCAGTAGTTTCGTGGCAGAACTTGGTGCATATATTCCAGACCAACATAAAGGCAAGACAATTATAGCTAAAACAAGAGCTGAATACTGTGGAAAAGAAAAGCATGTCAATTAATGAGCATGCTTTAAAGATAAAGGGAATTGTTGAATCCCTTGGGTCTATCAATGTATCGGTGAAAGATGATGACTTGGTAAGTGTCTGTTGGAATGAGTTTGGCAAAGAGTACAAACCATTCAAGACCTCCATTGTAGTCGGAGAGAATATTCCCAACTTTCAGGACTTGGTGTCTTTGCTGATCATAGAAGAAAAATCTTTAGGTGAGGACTCTTCTTCACAAAGCAAGAACACATCAGAACAGGCCTTCTACTCTAATTCAGATAGAGGCAGAGGTAGAGGTCGTGGTCGAGGCCAAGGTGGTGGTCGATAAGGAAATCAGAATTCCAGACAACAACAGTCCAATGATTCACAACAACAATCATACACAGGTGGAAGAGGCCAGTCTAGAGGCAAGGGGAGCCAAAGAGGTCGAGGTGGTTTGGCAAAGAAATCAGAACGCAAATAGTATAGGGTGCTATTATTGTGGCAAACTAGGGTACATGACAAAGGACTACTATAAAAAGCATAATGATATTAAAAGTGGAAAGTTACAACAAGGCAACTATGCATCATCTAGTAAACAGGGAGGTGATGACAAAAGTGAGCAGCTGTTTGTGATGTAGCACATGCTAGGAGATGTGTCAAGATCTCAAGATACATGGTATGTGGATTCTGGTGTATTTAACCACATGACCAGTCATGTTGAGTAGTTTAGAGACATGTAGAAAATGAAAAAACCAAGCTATGCAGAAAGAGGTGATGATATTGCGTATCCCATTGCCCATGTTGATAAAGTGCCATTATCAGGATGGCAAAATGAAGTACTTGGAAGATGTACTTCATGTTCCAAATATTACAAAGAACCTGGTTTTTGTTGGACAGATGGTTGAGCAGGGTCTGCAAGTGAGGTTTAATCCTCAAGGATGTTTTGTGGAAGACTTCAAAAATTAGTGTCGCTTGGTTGTAAAGGGTAACATAAATGGTAGGATGTTTAATTTGGATGTGAACATACCTGAAGTAAAGGCAGCCATGATTGCGCATGGAACATGTATCATTGTAGATATTGATATATGGCACAAGCGCATTAGTCATGTGAATGTACAACGATTGAAGTCTATGCAAGTAAAATATTATTACAGGTTTGCCAAAGTTTAAGGTTGATGGTATGCACAAAGTATGTGAGGCATGCCAGCTTGGTAAGTAGGCCAAACATACTTTCCCACTTGAAAAGCATGTTAGTGTAAGGCCATTAGATGTCATACATTTTGATATATGGGGCCCGACCAAGACTGCAACAATTGTAGATTGCACGTATTATGTTACATTCATTGATGATCACACTAGCAAAGTGTGGGTTTACTTCATGAAGGAGAGAAGTAAGGTGTTTGGTCATTTTCAGAGATTTAAAGCCTTGCTCGAGAAGGAAAAAGGCATGCAAATAAAATGCCTAAGATCAAATGGTGGGGGAGAATATTTCTCTAAGGGCTTATACCTTAGGAATCCCCCTTTTGATACAAGAATGAGATAGAGTCTCCCCTTAATGATATTGTCTCTGTGTACTCTTCTCCATAATAAAATCAAGGTCGTGTAGGATAAAGACAAGGTTTTAGAATCCAAAAAGAAAGAGTAAACTAGGATTCATCATCAAAGTTAGCATTAACAAATTTACTTTCTTCAGTAGTGGCAAGATTGGCTTTTTCTTTACTCTTGTTTTTGTCTTTAAAATAATATTTGTGTGGTGGATGGTTGGTTTTACCACAATGAACACAAGGGTTATTAATAAAGCAATCCTTTGTGAGATGGTTGGTTTTTTCACAACAAGTAGCACACTTCTTGTTGTTGTTGGTGATAGCATATGCTCCTCCCGAAGTGAGATTATTGTTGAAGTTCAACTTCTTCTCCTCCTTCTATATGAATTGATTGTACTCTCCAAGGAAGGAATTCGTTCCTTCTCTTTGAGTACACTAACAATGTTGTTGTATTCGATAGGCATTGCTTTAAGCAAGATGGCTATAGCATCCTCATCAGGCACATGGGCTTTTACATACGCAAGTTGGGTGATAATGCTTTTGAAATTGTTTTTACAAAAGATGCAATAGATTCATTATGCTCTTTAGAAAGCCCATATAATTGCATTTTAAGACTTATTTTAGAGTGCTTTGCCTATGCTCCAAAGGTTTTCTCTAGAGTGTCCCAAGCTTTAGATGCAGTGTCACAATCATCAATGTAATGAATATAATTATCATCTAGTGTAGTGATAATGATACCTAGGGCTTGTTCATCTCGTGCTTGATTTGTGGCTCTATGACAGCTCTAGTGGACACACCATCTTCCCCTTGTGTTGGTTTAACTAATGCCCAAAGATTTTTCTTCATGAGATGTCCCTTGACTTTGGTCTACCAAGTGTGAAAACCTTGGCCATTGAATTTCTCAGGGGACTTTGCGTTGGTAGCCATGATTAGGGTAGATGCCATTTAAGGGTGGTCTTACCACTGAGATAAGACGCTCAGGGCAGTGTCTATAAACCCTTTACAAGATGTGGCACTTAAATGCTTTCAATTTTGAGAAATCATGTACAAATTGAGATTAATGCTTCAGTTAAGCTGGATTTTTCAAAAAATCAGAATTGATTTGTACCTTCTTTTTGATCTCTGCAAATAATGCTTCTCTTTCCAGATGTTGAGTTGCTGTTGATATTTCTTTAAAAAAAACATATATATAGGACTTTTATTGAGCGTTATAGTAAGACTTATAATAAGGCCTTAATCTCCCAAGCCAACCTTGTGCTGAGTTGGACAGTCGTGTGGATGACTATGTGACAGGTGGCGTGGGGAAATGGCAGTGTGCAGCAAATAGCGAACTAGTAGCCTAGAGGCAGTCATCCATGGCGGTAGAGATAAACCTTTTGGATGCGTAGAGCAGGTCAATGTCAGAGATTAGCATTTAATTATAAGGCTTATAAGCCTTACATAAAGGCTATGCACCAAGCCATTAATAATGTGACGACGAGCAGCTTCTAAGGCGGTAGCTGATGGCGCAGGTCGTGGCGAATTTGGATGGGCAGGTTCTAAGGCTGAGGTGGATATAGCTCTAGATAGACCAGCATGGAGAGGCAAAGCAAGGCAAAGGGTGGATGAGGGTGGTTGAACCTAGACGTAGCTGTAGTGGCCAGGAGAGAAACAGGGGAGCCAACGACGAGCGAGAGGCAACGTTTGCTAAGAGATAGGATAGCGCCCAAAGTTAAGGATGGTGCAAAAGAGTAATAGAAAGATTTAAAAAAAAGAAAAATAAATTAAATAACTCTAAGCTCAAAAAATCCAAAATAGAAGTCTATTCTAGAAAGCTCCAAAATAGAAGTCTCCTATACTCTTAATACCATGTTAAAATTAAGGGGGAAAGAAAAGTGACCCATTCATGATGAAAATACACTTGATTGCATTGATTCAAATGAGCTTGTACATAGTGCTTATATAGCCATGAGAGGTACACTCTATGTGACTTGATACATTTCTGGATGACATCATTGATAAGGTAGCATGATCACAAGTGGCTAGCAAGGAGGTGATTCTAATACATTTTATCCTATGTGATATAGCTTATTAGGGGAAATGATTGGATTATTTCTTATAGAATTTGACTAATTTCTCTTAATGGACTGGTTTTTGTCATTAAGGTGATTAATCTTACTCAAGAGACAAAAAATTAGAAAATATGTTAATTGAGGTCTAAATTGATCATATGAGTAGTCGAAATTGGTGTTTTTGAGTGTTTTGAGAGCATCTAGATGCATCAAAACACCTAATCACATCAATTGGAGAAATTTGACTCTCTTTGCTTAATTTTACCTTAAAAGAGGAGACCATAATTAAGAGCCTAATTAATCTCCTATTTTAGATTAATTTACACAATTGTTGATGCACAAAGATTAGCATTCCCTTGCTCTATCCAATGATGTGCTCAATTGTGTGGATTAATTAGAGATTAGTGGTTAATTAGAGTTATTGATTAGTATTAAAGAGGAAAAGATTAGTTAAAGAATTAATCTTTAATCACTTTTTTACATAACCCATTAAGACTACTGAGCATTCAATGAGTAGATGCTCATGAGTTGTCAATTTGTCCAGTTTGGGGATCATTTATGAAGGGTGTAAGGGGTGTCATTAAAAGGTTGACTTTTTTTTTATTCCTACTTACCTTTTTGGAAAAATGCCCATATCCCTTTCATTTTAAATCCAAAAAATATTCCCCCCCAAAAAGAAAAATTCGTATTTCTCACTAGACTCCAAAAAATAAAAAAAAATCACTGCGTAAATCATTTTTTCATGCCCAAAAGAACGTTTTCGAAAACTGCGCGCGTAAATTTTTTTTTTGGCGTGAACTATTTTTTCACGCCCAAAAGGTTCATGGGGCGCCCTGTGAACCATTTTTTCACGCCCAAAAGGTTCACATAGAACCGCGCGTTAAAAAAAAATACGCCATGAACCATTTTTTCACACCCCCAAAGTTTCACGGCTCACCTTTTCATGGCTTGACTTTTCACATCTCGCTTTTTCACATTTGTCTTTTCATGGCCTGACTTTTCACACCTCACCTTTTCACGGTCTCACTTTTCACGGCCTCACTTTTTCAGGCCTCTGACTTTTCACGGCATGACTTTTCCACGACTTGACTATTCACAGACTGAATTTTCACGCCTCACTTAACGGCCTAAATTTTCACGCCTCACCTTTTTACGGCCTGACTTTCACGGCGTAAAAAAAAAGACTGGCATATGATGGGTATGCAATGCATTATGCATACATGACATCAATGATAAAGCATGTGGAACCATCATGTTTTGGAGAAGCTATTGGAAAGCATGTATGGGAGAAAGCAATGGACAAAGAAATGGATGCCTTGGTACACAATGATACATGGGACTTGCCAAGTGGAAAGAATGTCATTAGTTGACAAAGAAATGGAAAGAATGTCATTAGTTGAAAGTGGACAAAGAAATGGATGCCTTGGTACACAATGATACATGGGACTTGGTTGTAATTGCCAAGTGGAAAGAATGTCATTAGTTGAAAGTGAAATGTAAGTCGGATGGATCAATAGAAAGGCACAAAGCAAGGCTGGTCGCAAAGGGATATGCACAGACACATGGTTTGGATTATGATGAAACATTTAGCCCTGTGCCTAAGATGGGAACAATGAGATCTGTAATTGCATTGGTTGCATCAAATGGTTGGGAAATGCATCAAATGGATGTAAAGAATGCATTTCTAAATGGTAAATTACAAGAAGAGGTGTTCATGGAGCAGCCAGAAGGCTATGTGCATTCTACACATATGCAAGTTGAAGAAGGCCTTGTATGGATTGAAGCAAGCACCACATTCTTGGACATACAAGATAAGCACGTATCTCATTAGCATTGGTTTTCATGTGGGAACATTAGATGCATCACTATATGCAAAGAAGACAGCCAATGGTATTATGGTGATTGTCATCTATGTAGATGACTTGATTACAACATATGATTTAAGCAAGGATATTGCTGATGTGAAAGCTTTGTTATGTGGTGAATTTGACATGAAAGACTTGGGAGAATTGAGATACTTTCTTGGCATTAAAGTGGTGAAAACAAAGAAAGGCATTTGGTTGGTTCAAAGATAGTATGAATTGAATATGCTAGCAAAGTATGGCATGATAGGTTGTAAGCCAATAAGCACACCATTAGAGAAAAATGTAAAGATAAGGGTTGATTGTGGTGAAGAGATTGAGGATGTGACAATGTATAGAAATATAGTTGGTAGTTCGATATACATGACTATCACTAGGCCGGATTTATGCTATGTGATTGGGCTTGTGAGTCAGTTTATGTAAAGCCCAAGGAAACCACATTTGGATGCAGTGAGAAGAAACTTGAGATATGTGAAAGCTACAGGCACATTATGGACTCCTTTATGTGTTGAGATGTCAAACTCAACATGAGTTGACACTCATGAGAGGCGCTTGCATGACCGTTTGACATTTACATCACTGTGGCGGGTTTGGTAGCTAGCACTGACATATCTTCGCCCCAAAGATTCTACAGATGGACTACATGGACTAGTCCACACCTACCCACTTAGCATGTTCACATTATGGACCACTTGTATATACTCTATTATGTGTGTTAGTCACTTTATCTTCTTTGTAGACCTCTTTTGTTGTGTGAAGAAGAAGAAGAATTTTTAGCCTCTCACCTTGTGTGTTCTCTTCTAGGGTTTGTGTGAGTGTGTGTGTGCTTGCAAGAGCTCAAGCTCTCCTCTCCCCTGCATCTTTGCTGGTGTCAGATCCTGGTTCATGCTATGGGCTGAGAGGCAAGCGAGAGAAGCATAGGAAGTGGTATGAGGGTAAAGCTTTATCTACTCCCCCTTTGTGTAGGCTACTACACCCATCTCGGGAGCTCTTCCAGGAGGCACCGGTAAACGAACTCTGATTGAGGAGATTTCTTCGTGTGGGAGTAGAGCAACAGGGCAACTATATTGTTTGTTGGACGATTATTTCTGGGCTGAAAACACGTTTCGGGCGCGTCTAGACCTTTGTTTTTCAGTTCGCATGCATTTATGGGCACTGCGGGTAAGTTTTGATTCTCTACAGAACTCTGTTTTTGGATTTGTAGGAAGGGCGATTGGTTGTGCAAACACTGTGTGTACTGCAAAGAGGTCTTAAAGTTGCCATTGGGTGTATGTACGCAAATTGAGGTCACTAGTTGTGACAATTTTGGGTGCAGTATAGTACTGTTGCAGAGAATGCAATAGTTTGTGCAAGTCAAACAAGAGTGTTGTTTTTGCTAAATTTGTGTTGTAGACAAGATGTTGAATGATAGAATAAACCAGATTGTTGCAAAGAAGCTTAACAAGAATAACTTCCATGCTTGGAGGTTTAGATTGACAAATTTTTTGATGGAAAAAGGTTACTGGGACTACATTGAAGGTGAACATGAGGAGGCACCAGAAGATACCAGAGATTAATCCAACTGTTACAGATGTAAAAAAATATAAGGATTGGAATTAAGGAGCAAGGAAAGTCATGTATTGGCTTTCTATTAGTATATGAGACACCATGATTAGGCATATATAGGATGCCAAGTCACCTAAGGAGAAATGGAATACCTTGGTGAAGTTGTATGAAACCAACACCAATGCACGAAAGATTCAGTTAAAGAATGAGCTTCATACTGTGGAGAAGAAAAATATGTCTATGAATGATTATGCCTTGAAGATCAAGGGCATTGTGGAATCCTTTGCATCAATTGTGTTTATGTTAATGATGATGATAAGGTGGAAGTGTGTCTACGTGGTCTCGAGCCACAATACAAGGCAGTCAAGGTGTCTATTTGGTATCAATGCTAATCATTCAAGAGAAGAATTTGGGTGAAGATCAATAGTCTTCACAAAATAAAAATAGTTTAGAGCAGCAGGCCTTCTACACAAGTTCAGGTAGAGGATGAGGTAGAGGTCGTGGATGTGGCCAAGGTGGTGACCAAATAGGTAATTAGAATTATGGTTAGCAGCAGCAACAGTCCCGAGATTTGCAATAACTACACACATGTGGAAGAGGCCAGTTTAGAGGCAAGGGGAGTCAATGAGGTTGTGGTAATTGGAAAAGGAAGCATAATGATACACGAGGCTGTTTTTATTGTGGTAAGCCTGGACATGTGTAGGCAGATTGCTATACGAAGCAGAGTGACATGTGAAATGGAAAAGTGCAGCAAAACAACTATGCATCCTCTAGCAGAAATAATGAGGCTAATGAGAGGTTGTTTGTTATGCAACATGTGGTTAATGTTGTGTTTGGAAATTATGTAGCAGCATGTAAGGATGATGTAAGGTATGTTGATTCAGGTGCTTCAAACCATGTGACAAGTCATGGTGAGTGGTTCAAGAAAATGAAGAGTCTTGAAGGACCAGATTTTATTGAAATAGGGGATGACATTGCTCATCCAATTGCCTATGTTGAAGATGTGCCATTGTCTATTCAGGATGGTAAGGTGAAGTACCTTGCAGATGTACTTCATGTTCTGAACATTATATAGGATCTGGTTTTTGTTGGCTAGATGATTGAGTATGGTTTTTAGGTCCGGTTTAACCTGAGTGATGGCTCTTATGTAGAAGACTTTAAAGATAAGTGCAGGTTGGTTGGTTGGTTGCAAAAGGCAACATAGTGGGTATAATGTTTACATTGAATGTAAATACGCCTCAAGTGAATGCTGCAATGTTTGCAAATGGTTTAGGAGTTGTTGCAAATATAGACATTTGGCATAAGAGAATTGGGCATGTAAATGTGCAAAGAATGAAGTCTATGCAGACTAATGAAATAGTGATAGGGTTACATAAATTTAAGATTGAAGGTATGCAGAAAGTATGTGAAGCATGTCAATTTGGAAAGCAAACAAAGCATGTATTTCCACATAACAGAAATGTGAGTAGGAATGTACTAGATGTTGTGCATTCATATGTATGGGGTCCTGTGGAGACTATGTCTATGGCACAATTTCTTTATATAGCATAGAGGCAGAGTATAGAGGAGCAGTTATGGTTGCATGTGAGGTGGTATGGCTGAAAAAGCTCTTCAAACATTTGGGACTCCAATGTGATGGGAATGTTATCATACACTGTGACAACATGAGAAGTATATAATTGGCAATCTTGCGAGAATCGAACACATAGCGGTCCACTATCATTTCATCACAAGGATAAACAATTGGATAGATAGATAGAGTTGACATATGTGAAGACTGAAGAGCAGGTTACAGATATCTTTACCAACCGCTTGGTAAAGAGAAGTTTGAGTACTTCAAAGACATGATTGGAGTACATGAGATGGATATGGTAAGCTTGAGAGGGAGTGTTAAGAATGCAAGCTCATTGGGATCTAGTAGATAGCGGTAGCATGTGGACACCAGTCTAGCGGTGTGTGTGTGTGTGGATAATAATGGCCATGTCCAACTAGCCAAGTGTGTGGACATTAGACTTAGGTTATTTAAGTGTGAACTTATCACCAGGAAAATGTGTTGTATTTTTTTATGGAGTGCAATTAAGGAAAGCTATGGAGCTTCTCTACCTTGTGTCTGTTGATGAAATAAGAGAAACAAGAGTTTGAGTGTGTCTCCTATGGATCCCTTTATTCTCTTGTCAACTTGAAGTGAGTTCCCACAGCCAAATTACCTCTACAAATCAAGTCCAAAACACTCTTTCAAGAGTCAAATCAACTCCACAAGCCAACACATAGGTAACATTACTTTCACTTTAGGTAAACATGTTCTAGTTGTGTTCACTTTTTAATGCACCAATACATATGCAATCTCAAAGCTTATTCCAAAACTTTTTAACCTCTACAAATCTCTTGTGATTTCAACCAATCACCAAGCTCACATACATTGAGCATACATCACATACATTGTCACTCCGCACCAAATTTAAGTAAGCTAGCTCTACTTCTTTAGTGGGGAGCAATGCACCTATAATATGGCTTAGACTCCTTTGTGAGTAGGTATGGATTAACAATGTATACATGTGGTAGGCCTAGACATCTTTCAAGTTCATGTGAATCTTTTGCAATTTGTGAAGTTCAATTCTATTCCATCTGTCTACTAGCTTAATTTGCATAATCATTGAAACTACTCTCATGGTCAGCTCATTTGCGCTCTCCTTGACATTGGAGTACTCCATGCCATTGTTGTTGAAAACTTTTTCCGTGAGCATGGTGTTAAATGGTAGGTCTTTTTTCTCCACTTGTTTGGAGGTGGCTAGGGGATAACTGCAACTTATCGTATATCGTCTTCTTTGATCATAATCCTTTTTTGGTGCTACGGCCATCTAGCAAGGTGACCTCACCTGTCTTGGTCCTCTTATCATAAGTCTTTATAAACTCGGCATAGAGTTCTTTGGTACTTGTTTTGTGTATCCAACCCAATTGCTTCTAACTTAGTCTTCACTTCTAGTGTTTCCAAGAAAAGTAGACACTTTAGTAAATGGTATTAGAAGGAGAGCTTGCCCTTGGGTGACGTCGGTACATCCCTATTGTTGATGATGATACTTGTCACATTTCTCAAATATAGGCATAGGTGTGTAATTTTATATGCCTTGGAGACTTTCTTCTTTTCCCTTTAAAAAAAAGTCAGGGTAGTGCCAATTGCTCTAGAGGCTTTGGGCTCTGAGCCTGCATAATCAGAGTCCTCATATTCTTTTGTAGGGGGAGTCATCATGTAATATTGAAAATCATATATGTCATCCCTAATTAGTTGTGGTAGGGGGACTCATCATTTTCCTTGCATGCCCTGGGCTTCTTTTTCTTTTTGTAAAGTTCATGTGTTGATGATACAAGCTAGTTAGTGAAGCTTTCTATATAATCTGTGTTGCTCTAGATGTCAAGTGTGAAAAATTGGATTGGTTTTTCATGGTCATGAATATCTAGCGATATTCATGCCAAAAAAGGTTAGCAATTTTGAGCAAAGTCAAGTTAGAATGATTAGTGATACATATGGAGTTTAGATTAAGTGTCTGTGAAAATGACATAAAAAACCAGTCTAGTTTTTCACACTATGAATATTTGAGATATTCACATCAAAAATTTGTCAATGATTGATGATGGAAAATTGTTAAGATGATTTAGTTGGTCTTGAGAATATGAAATCAGTAGAAAATAAGGTATTTTAAAACAATTTTGGTGACATGAAAAATAAGACTAGTGAATATTTGGAGATATTTACGTCAAAAAAATGATGTCTATTTGACAAATGTGATGCCTTAGTAATGCAGGATCGGAGATAAAGTTAATAGCACATGCAATGTTTAATATTTTTCAAAAAAGACTAGTTCTTCACACGTGATTTTCAAGAAGATAAGCATGGCGAGAAAAAAGAGTTATTTTGTGCAAGAAAATGTTAGAGAGTGGTGTTAGAGTTAGTAGAGGAAAGATGGCATCACTCAGGTCCTCTTGAGGGTTCCATTTAGTGTGAAAAACCAATTAGGTTTTTCATGGGCATGAATAACTTTGTCGTTGATAATTATTTGACCAAATGCAAAGAAAGGTTAATAAGGACACTCAGAAGTGTGTTAATGGTCAAATCTTGACCTTTTCCCCTTCATTAGATGGGGTTGGTTTGGTGTGAAAAACCACTTAGGTTTTTCACGGTTAAACTCTCACATATGTTGTTGTAGTTTCTTGTATTTTCTAGAAAGATATTGTAGGACATGCAATAGATAGGTTCAGACTATAAGTTTGATTATGCTTATTCATTTTAGGGTTTTGGCTTCGGCATGTGTATGGCCAAGGTATACTATGTAAGGGCCTAAACACAAGAAGAGAAGAATATGACAATGAAGAACGTAATCATGACAGATGAGAGACACCATCTTCAAAGCATAGGAAGAAGAAAGCATATCCCTCCTACCTTGTAATGTGGATGATGACACGAAGATGATGATGAGCAAGCAAAATAGAAAAAACTAAAAAATTAGGAAAAAATGAAGTACCATGCAATTTCAAATATGGGTAATAAGTGACAATTATGGGGCAGTTGACTCATAAATATGAGTAGGCAACAAGTGTCAATAGGTTATTGGCTAAATTTTTTCACACACAAACAAGTTATTCACGGCCATGAAAAAATCTAGTTTTCCATGGTATGAATAGCTGAGATATTAATGTTGATTTTTTTTTAAATCATGGTGACTAGATGTAGGCTCCCCCATAGCTTTTACCCTTAATGATAGTTTTGATGAACTTTTTTTGGGTGTGAAAAACTTAAGATATTCATGACCGTGAATACCTATTGTTTTTTAACAAAAAAAACTTTTGAATTTGACATCTCTGAGCCAAGCCACTAAACACTTAGATCATTGTTGTGAAGCATACTCTCAAGGTAGACGATCGTGAACTTTGATTGATTTTTCATGTTAGGAAAAATTTTGTGTTTCATCTTTTTGAAGTGGTTTCCTAATTCATATGACCCTTCTAGTGTGAATTTCACACTTATTGGAATGACTTTTTTGAGCATGAAAAATTTGAGATACGCACGGTTGTGAGTACCCAGTGGTTCTTAATGTCGATTGAACTTCATTGTATCATTCTTTTGAAAGCCATAATAATTACAGTTCATATTTCTATTCTGATTGTTGTTGTTATTGAAATTTCTCTGTTGACCTCCCAGTGAGGATTTTGATTACCCCATTGAGGGTTTTGATTCTGAATCATAGGTTGGTATTGATTTGAGTTTTGATTTCTTCTTGGAGGCCCAGCAGCCCTTCTATTCTGCTCAACTCCAACCTGATTGGCTTGAGGAGTTGCTTGCTGATTCATCTGAACAATGTGGGGTGGAACTCTCCCCCTATACTATGGATTATACCAACAATTGGCTGACATATGACCTAGCTTTTGGTAGATCTCACAAAATGGTATGGATGCCTCACCCACTAGTGTCATTCCCAGGACTTTAATCTTGTGTAGAATCTTCTTCTCCAAATCATCCTCCTTGACTATTTTGATTTTCTTGTTGTCTTTCTTCTTGATTTCTTTCTTCCACTTATTCTTCTTTGTTTTCTTTTTCTTCTCACTCCAATCCTCATATTCTGAGTTGTCAGAGTTATCATCCTCATCCTCTGAATCACTGTTTTCTACTTCTAAGTCTTCATCATCCTCTTCATCAGAATCTTCTGATTGCTTCTTCCTTTTGGAAGGCAGTCCGAATCTCCTTTTTGCCCTGAGTGCTGTATTCACCAGGTCATTAAAGTCGTTTGCATTTTGGATGTCCCTGCCACAGAACTCTGAAGTTTTGTTCTTAGCCCTTGCAGAAATAGTCTCCCAACTATTCAGGAGTTGGCCTCTGATTTGCCAACAACCTGTTGTACAAATTTCTGAATTTTTGGGCGTAATCCTCCACCCCTATCTTTCCGTGGTTCAGCTCCCTAAGCTTCTTCAGGATATCTTCAGGGGTTTTCTCCTTTTTGAACCTCATAAGAAAGGCTTCTTTCATAGCATTATAATTTGGGAAATGTTGTAATCCAAATTGAGTAAACCATCCCACTACACAACCTTCCAATGTAGCAGCAAAGTGTTCCTTCTTCACTTCATCCGGGTACATGCCAAAACCACTAGCCTGCCATCTGGTTTCAAACTGACCAACATGGCTATCATCATTAGCTTTCTTTGAGCCGCTGAAATTGGTTAGGCCAACCTTGGGGTTTGCTGGGGCACCATGCGGTGGAGGATTTGCTTGCATCATTGGTGGTGGTTTTCTTCTTTTGGGAGGTAACTATGGTAATGGATTGAAATTCAAAGATCTCTTTGCCCTTAGCAATTGAGCACTAAGTGCTCAATTGGGAGGTAACTATGGTAATGGATTGAAATTCAAAGATCTCTTTGCCCTTAGCAATTGAGCACTGCTCTTGTGCCAAGAAGCCCTGCCACTCCCCTAGTAATTTTAGCATTTGGTGATGCTCTTTCCTCATCTCCTGCAGATTTAGGGGAAATGACATCCTTATCCAAGTCCTTCATTTTTACTGGTGAATTGGGTGGATTTCTTCCTTCATTTGGGTACTTTGCCAGAGATGATAATCTTTCACCCAACCTAATTCTGAAATATTGTTCCTCCTCACTCATCTATATTTGCACCCGTAGTATCGGCACTTGTGATGAAACTAATGGTAATAACAGTTCTCTAGAAACCTTTGGGCTCTACTTGGAGCATTCACTATTCCAAAGGAAAGGGATTTTTTCCTTTGTGTCTTCCAAATGATTGCCCGTATATGCCGAATCACATCCACAGGCAAATGAGGAAACTGCTCCCTTAAAAATACCTCTGAATAGGTTGTATATTCCTCTTCCTCGTAACCCAATTGCTAAATTCCTAGAGCCATGCATCCATTTCTTCAGCGTTTCCCAGAATTGCTATATCCCTGTCTCCTTCCCATAGAGAAAGCTACTAGGCATGTAAAACAGCAGGATCGCCCAAAAGTGTTGAGGCTAAACCAAACCCCAAACAAATACTACACACATGAATCTGAAATTATAGAGAATAGGCTCTAACCACTTCCCACACATCATAATTATCATTTCAGATCACAAAAATAAGAAATAGACTATATATCTCCATCACAGAATACAGAATTCAACATTACAACATTACATTATATCAAGAAAACAAACTTCTGAAATATTAGGCAAACCTACAGAGAACAGCAAGAGAGATATAGACACGACTAGAATTCAGTTACTAGTTGCGCATAATGCCCGATATAGGATGGTTACATCTATATATAAGTTCCAAATGATGTCGCTTTGAAATGTCAAATAAAAGACTAAGGTTAAAAGTATCTAAAGGAACTTATGTAAAACTACAGGTTTTACAATAGTTTGATTCCTCTTACCTTTGTGATGCATTTGGCATGATTCTTGTCCCTTTTCAAAAAAAACTTGGGCATGAAAAACTTGAGTTAGTCATCTGCCTCCCTTTTATTAATTTCTTTTGAGCCTTTGGGTCTCTTCATCTTTAAGTCCTTTAGCATCCTCCTTCTTTTCTTGCTATTGGAGACTGTTGTTGAAGATGCTTTAGTTCCTTTCTTGAGTTTCGAATCTCCTCTTCTAACCATTGGATTGAATTGGTTATTGGATCCATAGTAGGATCCATTGCGGGTTTCTTCTCCACTTTACTTTTAACCTTGTCTCACTGATGCCTATCTTCGATGGCTCTAGTGAACGTCAAATTTCTTCTAAACTATCGATGCCTTTTCATCAATGAAGTGAGGTAGCATTCGTAGTTTTTTTTCCCGGATAAATGTATGTGTTCTTTTTGTGTTCGTTGTTTCTTTGCTAGGCTTGATTCCTTCATTCTTTTGTTGATGGTGCTCTTGTGGTCTTGACCTTTATCTTTCTTGGCTCTTGTACCCTTTTAGGTATCCAAACCTTTTTACGGTAGTATCCTTGTGTAGTGGTTATTGGATCCATAGTAGGATCCATTGTGGGTTTCTTCTCCACTACTTTTACCCTTGACTGATGCCTATCTTTGATGGCTCTAGTTTGTCAAGTTTTTTTGAACTATCTATGCCTTCTCATCAATGAAGTGAGGTCGAATTTGTACTTTCTTTTCCTAGATAAATGTATGTGTCCTTTTTGTGTTCACTTTTTCTTTCCTGGGATTGATTCCTTCATTCTATTGTTGATGGTGCTCTTGTGGCCTTGACAATTATCTTTCCTAAATCTTATACCCTTTTAGGTATCTAAACCTTTTTATGGTAGTATCCTTGTGTAGTTAGTATTACCTTTGGTACTACCTAGTAGCTTTGGATATCCAAACCTTTTTATGGTAGTTAGTATTGCCTTTGGTACTACTAGCTTATAGAGCTCAAACAAGCATGAACATCAAGCCTATGATTATATTCGACATTGTGAGGAATCGATGGACATTGATGACAGAGATCTCAGAGTACATCGCAAGGTAGGTAATTCCAAATTTCATGCTCATTTGTGTGAGTGAAGTATTAAACAAAAACCATACATAAAGTATGGCAGGGAGTTGGTACAGTCATCCCCGAAACTTATAAACATAGGAGAAGGTGCCCTTCCCCCATTACCAAATAGCACTTTCTATATCGAAAGTGGACCAAAACACCTTCAGTGTTGAAGGCAGCCATTAGTCCTACGTATTGATTAATGATACAAAACTCATTTTCAAATGTGGTAATGAATTTGTAATTTTCTAATTTGCGAGGTACTTCTGAATCCCCATCAAACATAAGAATAGGCTTCAAGCTCATCGATTGCGAATGTCAGTCTAGCATTGCTTCCACGTATGCTTTTAAATTCATGTTCATTCTAGCATTTCAAATATGCTCTACAATACACAAAGTATGCTACTCAAACACGGTAAAAGAATTAAAAAAACATTCTTGTTTTGCAAGCTTCAGAGCATGGAGTGCACCCCACCTCAGGACGCCAATTGGCAGTGAAGATGGTGCTCTGTGATACCTTGGCGTGGAAGGAGGATGTGGAGAATGAGGTGGCCATCCTGTAGATCTTGCAAGATCATGTAGGCAACTGCCCTAACGTCATCAAGTGCATGGGCTTAAAGAGCGGCATCGTGGATGGCCAACCAAGATGCGAGGTGAAAAGGGTGTTATTGGAGTACATGGTGGGCGGGAGCCAAGAAGGGCTAGTGTAGGAGCAGGGTTGTCTGCTGGAATCGGATGCAAGGGTCTATCTTAAAAGGCCTAGAATTTCTTCACGCATAAGGCATTATGCACACTGATGGGAAGTGCACTTATTTCTTGTTGGGGCCGTCAAGGACCGATCATGTCGATCAGAAATAAAAGGTAAAGCTTGCATATTTTGGTAGCAACATTGGCACTTTCTTAAGTTCACACACGTGGATGTACTTCAACATGTAGATGGTAGGAGATGGTGGATGGTTGAGGGTCGTGCAAGTTGAGCCGCCTATTATATTTGTAACGATTCCATCTCTAATACAGGAGTCGTGCGGGGTTGTTTGGCCACTCACATCTGAAGAGGCTCTAGGCCATGGCTGACAATGTCCAAGGTCGTGTATGTGAGAGGCCAAGTGTGCCATCACCACCTTTTAAGTATATGGCGTAGGCGTAGATGAGCTACACTACACCCCCCGCATCATATGAGCATATATGCTATTGTAGGTAAATTGGCAACAACAGATGAGCAGTAAGCGAATATAGCGTGACTCTTAGTAGCAAGGGAGCCTTGGAGGATTTCGAATATACATGCTGTTGTATGTACTGGCAACAGATGAGCAGTAAATACATTGCAACTCAGAGTAGTAAGGGAGCCTTCCAGACCCGAACTTGTCCACGGAGGCAATCGACACGAACGTGGCCAGCACATTGACGCCACCTAAACCAGTGTAGAGGTTCGACAAACGTACGTCACGTTCTCCCTACTCTATGCATGCTTGCTCTGTGCCTTGCTCAAATCGATTGCGATCACCATCATGTAGTGCTCTGCGAGACGACCTGCCAAAGAAGATGAATAGGATCTTTTGACGTTTCACCTTTTTAGCGTCATCCAACTTACTTTTTTTTAGCATCGTCCAACTTTTTTTACTAAGCCACGTGGCCTCACACCCTTGTTTGCTTTTGTGCAAGGGTGTTAGGCTACCCAAGGTAAAAAAGAAAGGAAAAGAAAGAAAGAAAACAAAAAGAATGGGATATTTTTTTAAAATTTACATTTATTTATAGATACATACATATATACATAAATATATATGTGTATAAATGTATAAATGTATGTATGTATGTATCTATAAATAAATGTAAATTTATTTATATATATACATATATGTATATGTATATAGATACATATATGTATATGTATATAGATACATATATGTATATGTATATAGATACATATATGTATATATAAAAATAAATTTACACATTTATTTATACATGCACACACACACACACACACACACACACAGAGGTCAAAATGGGGGGTTGATGTACTTGAACAAAAAAGAGAGGGGGGGCGTTGGGCATACGAGTGAATGTATGTGCGCTTATGTGGTGTGTGCACAAAAGTGGTGTGGAAATGTGTGGGTTGTGTGAGGTGCACGTGCACATGGGAGGGTGTATGGTGTTTCACTTGCGGGTGAAAAGTGGGTGCACACGCATATGTGCATGGGCGGTGTGAAGGTGTGTGTAGGTGCATGCATGAGTGACTATGGATGCACATGTGGGTATAAGTGTATAAGGTGCACTTGTGTGCAAGGGTGTGTCCATGTGTGAATGAATAAAATGAGTGCCCATGTCTATAAGGGTGTGTCCACATGCGAATGAGTAAATGTGCACCTATGTGTTAGGGTGTGTCCATGTGCAAATGAATAAATGTGCACATGCAAGGGGTGCATGGGAGTTTGCACATGCATGAATTCAAGGTGTGTGTGCATGGGAGTTTGCACGTGCATGAATTCAATGTGTGTGTGCACATGTAGTGTATAAAGGGAAGAGTGTACGCACATGGGTGAATGTGCACATGTAATGCACACAGTCTCGTGGTGGCGGATAAATGTGGGTGTATTTGTGCTTTGCACAAATGGGTGTACATGTACGTGTAAAACATGTGGGTATGTATGCCTAAATGTATGAGTGTAATTGTGTGTGCATGAGCGAATTGTGTGTGCATGAGAGAATGTGAAAGAGTGGGTGTATGCACATGCAAATGTGTAGTCTAAAGGGGAGCAGATGTGTACATGGGATGTGTGATGTGCAAATTTGCAATCTGAATGGAATCACATGTGCACAGACGGGATGTGTGATGTGCAAATGGGAATGTGGGGTGCAATGGTTAAAAGGGGAGTGCACGTGTGCATGAATGTGGGGTGTGTGCATGTGCAAGTGAATGAATGGACATGTGTGGGGTGTGCAAGTCGCAAATGTGCATGGAAATAGTTACATATGCACTGTGTGTGCGCGAATGTGCACAAAAAGCCATGTGTGTGTGTGTGCATCCGAGGTGGGGTGTGAATGTGATGTGTGCACATGTGTGTGTGAAAATGTGATGTATGTGCATGTGTGAAAATGTGATGTGTGTAAGAGTGGGTGTATGCATGCACAAATGTGCATGTTTTTAGTTAATTCTTGATGTTTCTTGTCATGTTTTTGTGTTTTTTTATCATTCCTGGTGTAGGTAGTGACTTTAAACTTGAGCGAGGGGCTATGTTACACATGGGTGGTTCAAGGCTTACATATGTGCACTCAATGGGTGACGGTGGAGAATCAAGCTTCACCGCTAAGGCTGACTTTATTGGTGTGCTTGATTGAGCTATGTCTTTCCAATTCTAGCTTACAAGTTGGTTGATTGATCTCTCCGAGACTGGTGCAAAAACACACGGGCACAGTGGAACACAACACCCTGGGTGGCTCATCAAAAAATAGAATTGTTTGGGATACAACCACTACACATAGAATTGGTGCATCCAAGGGTTCTTCCCCCCTACTTTGGTGGGTGTGGCATGCCGGTGATGGCACGAAAGCGGTAAAGCTGTCTACGCCCTTATAGCATGCCACACTTCCACACACGCATGCAAACACACCAGAACACCAGACCAAAGAGCATGAACAAGACTCATATTTCAAAAAGGACTTTGACCTTTACAGAGGTGGATATCCCAAGATATCCCAGACACCAGCTACACCAAGCACCGCTCGCAATCTGCTTGCTCCAGCTCCTGGTCGATCCAAATCCCTTCGCTCTTGCTTCTTTGCAGCAGCCCTTCTCGCTCTCTGCTCTGCACCTCAGCTGAGATCCTCTCTGCCACACCACCAGTACACTGCCGGTCCTCAAAGGATAAACCAGTCACCCTTCTGCCTTTGTCACAACCCAACAACTAGCCCAAACCACACAATACCAAAGGCCCACCAAGCCTGCACCCTTTTGCACTTCGCCTGCCTGTAGCTGTCTCCCCAGTCACCTTAGCAATTCAGACTCTTCACTTGATAATCCAGGCGCCTTCCACTAGCACCAACTCGTGCTTCAAAGTCCAGCCGCTGCCATCTTCACCTAGCCTTAGTACCCGCAGCAGCTATGCTACCTGCACCTCATCCAGTTAACCAAGAGGGCTTCTCTCAGCCCTTCACGTCCACTTCAACACACTTCATACACTGTGATGCCAGCCCTTTTACACCAGCTGCGCCTCACCTTGCCGGCTGCGCTCCACAGCTTCGCTAGCCTTCCAGCCCGTCACCTTACAACTGGCGTCTTTCACACCAGCTCCCACAAACTCCCACACGGCAGCTCCTTCAGCCAACCTCACATCATAGACCTGTAGCTGCGCTCGTACGCTCCAGAGGTCCCCAGAGAGTCTCCCAGCTGGATCCACTCAGGCGGCCCTCCAGCCCTCATCGCTGGCAATCCTCTCTCGCCCCCCTCTTCTGCACTGCAGCTGCGCCCTCCAGCCCTGTAGCTGCAACCGCCCACGAACACACCGGGCTCCTCCTCTCTTGGTCCAGCTGCGCCGACCTCGCTGCTCTTACTGCAGCCCTCACACGCGGCGCTCCCCAGCTACCACTGTCTTCGCACACATGGGGCTCTTCTGTCCTCGCACTCCAACGAGACCCCCCCACTGCTGCACTGCAACCACACCCTCGCTACGGTTCTACTAGGCGGCTTCCTTCTCACCCAGGAGGACCCCCACACGCGAGCCCACACGTCGGCTCTTCAGCACTCACGCCTGCACGCTCCTCACAAACACTGAGAGGCCCCCACTGCTGCTATCCTCTCGCAGCTTCCAGCTGCGCTCTCCCCTGGCCTCAGAACCCCCAGAGAGTCTCTTTCCTCTCCCACATAACTCGGTGGCCCCCTGCCCTTCCAGCTGCGCCTGCAGGTTCCAGAAGCACCCCAGCTGGCGGCCCACTTGATCTTCCACGCCACCTTCCAGAAATAAGGCCACTTTTATTTTTCCTAATTTATTTAATCTTGAAAATTGGCCACCCATATTGCTTTCACATTGAAGCTCAAGCATACTATCCACACCAATATTTATGGCCCAAGCTTCCATACACCTTCAAACACAGCTTCGATGCCCTTGTATTTTGACGTGCCCACACGTATCAAAAAGCCGCGCACAAATACGAGCCATCGAACAACTGATACTGCCTTCAGCCGAGCACGCTCCTGACAAGCGACACTCTCAGAATTTCACCATTTTCCTGCATATTCACTTCCATCAAAGCCAGAAGCCTGACTGCCGCATCCACAACGCCCACACTGAGTCAATGGGTGCTCCCATGACTTCACCACAACACGAACAACACTCATGTACACATGTACAAGTTGAGTCGGAGGTTCCCAAAAAACTACACACATATTTAGCAACCCCCTTTCTTCTGCTGAGACATTTATGTCCAGCAGCTTCTCAATCAGAAACTACTTATCCCCCTGGATCAAACAGAAACCTCGGTGCATCTTCCCTCCAATCCTTCACGCATTCCCCTCCATCAAACAGCCATTGATACACCCTGTCATGACCTACTTTCAGCAACCCCCTAGGCTCACCATATATGGCCTCATCACCATCCACTGTCACACTTCCTCCTCCAGACCAGCTCACAAGAGATAACCACTCCTCACCTCTACTTCCCTCTGTCACATCTGACTCCCACTCATAGTCATGTACCGAAACAACACTCATCTTATCATCAACCCCCATCTCACGGTCACAATCCAACTTGCAGCCCACATCACTGGCTTCCAACCCTTCCTCTGGGCAATCTGCTAGACTCGAACTATAACCAAACTGCTCATCCATATGCTGAGCATCCACATGCGGTGTGTCCACCATACACTCACTTCCCTTCAGCCCATCAACATCACACACAGCAACCTCGTGCACTGTAGACTCATCATTGTCGCCTTCCTGCAGTTTCTCCAGCTTCAAGACCATTGGCGATCCTGCAAGATTCTCCACATCTTGCACAGGCATCCCTACCAAGTCCAAGCTCCCCAAACTCCCAGGCAAAGCATCTTGGTCCCCCTGACCAACAACAATAGCCTCACATGCATCCTCACAACTCACAACCACCTCATCCTCTTGGGCATGACAAGGAACACACACCTTATGTTCAGCAACCACACCTCCAGAATCTATCACACCATCAACCAAAGGAGCATCCAGCTCACCATCAGTCACACCATCACTCCCTTCATGCTCAACTGGCATGCAAACACTTGTTTCCTTCTCCAAGGAAGCCAACTTCAACAGATCATCCAGTGCACTATCAAGTACACTGTCCAGCTCACCATCCACACTCTCACCGGCTGCAATATCCAACTCATCACCCGGATTATCCATACAGGCTCCATCCACAGCATCTTCATTAGTGACACCCTGATCATCACACTCCACCTTGACTGGCTGAAGTACTGGCACCTGCAAGTCAGTACTCTTCTCTGAATCAAAGAGATCATCCAAGCCATATCCATACTCAAACTCATCAGGCTCCTCAGCACTAGCATCACTCTCACAATCCACAGCACCATCAAGACTCCCATCCTTCTCCTCCTCACCTTCTGAAAGCTCTTCAGGGCTGATTCCAGAAACCTTATCCTTCTCCATTCCCAACAGGCTAACCTGTCCCATACCCTGCTCTGCAACTGTGACCTTATGGGCTTCACAAACACTGGACTGGATTGTATCCTTCACCTGCATATTAGGGCCACTCACCCTATCACTCATTCCCATAGGCAATTGATATATTCCACCATTAGCTTTGGCTGGTCTCTCACATTGCGGACTCATATGACCCCACTCACCACAATTCCGGCATTGCACATCACATGGATACCCTCTCCCTCTTCCAATATCTGCTGAATTTCCTCCAGAACCAGATGATGCATCAGTCTTCCTTCCCATGACACCTATGCCTCGTCCTCTTCCTGTGGACTCTATCCAATTCACACTTAAAGACTTCATGAGCTCCACTGCATCATGAACCTCCCTCTTCAATGAGTCCTCCTGTCTAGGAACAACAGCAGCTTTTCTTCCAGGATGCATACTCTCAATCTGTGGCACCTTCACAAACCTCTTCGGCTCTTCCTGCATTCCCAACTGCCTCAAACGTTTCACCTTCCACTCCTTTTCACGAGCAACTCTGACAGCCTCCTCAAAGCTATCCAGGTTCTTCAGCTCCACCTTCAGTCGGATCGTTGGCTCCAGACCTGCCACAAACCGCTCCCTCTTTATCATCTGCGGGGGTACTTCAGGAATCAAAGCCTCACACCATAGACTCCACAGTCTACCAAACTCAATCAAATACTGATCCACATCCTGACCATCCTTCTGCTGAATGTTACACAACTCCTTCCACACTTCATCCGGACTCTTCACACGGACAAACTGTGCCAAAAAGGCAGCTCTGACTACACGGTACTCAGGATCCTGTCGATGAACACTCCTGTGTGCAGTCACAAACATCTCTAACCATACTTTTGCATCACCCTGCAAGCAATAAGCCAAAATCCGAGAAAGGATCTCCGGGGTTGCCCTGTCCTTCATCAAAGCTGTAAACTCCATCTTCTCCAGAAACCTGGTTGCATTCTCCTGTGGCAATCCCCAATACTCCGGAAAATCCTGAGCCATCTTTCCAAATCTTGCTTCACACAGCCCCTATCTTCTTTCACAAACCAGAGGAAATCTGCTCCTCTGTGGAGGCACCAAAAAGTGATGGCACGAAAGCGGTAAAGCTGTCTACGCCCTTATAGCATGCCACACTTCCACACACGCATGCAAACACACCAGAACACCAGACCAAAGAGCATGAACAAGACTCATATTTTAAAAAGGACTTTGACCTTTACAGAGGTGGATATCCCAAGATATCCCAGACACCAGCTACACCAAGCACCGCTCGCAATCTGCTTGCTCCAGCTCCTGGTCGATCCAAATCCCTTCGCTCTTGCTTCTTTGCAGCAGCCCTTCTCGCTCTCTGCTCTGCACCTCAGCTGAGATCCTCTCTGCCACACCACCAGTACACTGCCGGTCCTCAAAGGATAAACCAGTCACCCTTCTGCCTTTGTCACAACCCAACAACTAGCCCAAACCACACAATACCAAAGGCCCACCAAGCCTGCACCCTTTTGCACTTCGCCTGCCTGTAGCTGTCTCCCCAGTCACCTTAGCAATTCAGACTCTTCACTTGATAATCCAGGCGCCTTCCACTAGCACCAACTCGTGCTTCAAAGTCCAGCCGCTGCCATCTTCACCTAGCCTTAGTACCCGCAGCAGCTATGCTACCTGCACCTCATCCAGTTAACCAAGAGGGCTTCTCTCAGCCCTTCACGTCCACTTCAACACACTTCATACACTGTGATGCCAGCCCTTTTACACCAGCTGCGCCTCACCTTGCCGGCTGCGCTCCACAGCTTCGCTAGCCTTCCAGCCCGTCACCTTACAACTGGCGTCTTTCACACCAGCTCCCACAAACTCCCACACGGCAGCTCCTTCAGCCAACCTCACATCATAGACCTGTAGCTGCGCTCGTACGCTCCAGAGGTCCCCAGAGAGTCTCCCAGCTGGATCCACTCAGGCGGCCCTCCAGCCCTCATCGCTGGCAATCCTCTCTCGCCCCCCTCTTCTGCACTGCAGCTGCGCTCTCCAGCCCTGTAGTAGCTGCAACCGCCCACGAACACACCGGGCTCCTCCTCTCTTGGTCCAGCTGCGCCGACCTCGCTGCTCTTACTGCAGCCCTCACACGCGGCGCTCCCCAGCTACCACTGTCTTCGCACACATGGGGCTCTTCTGTCCTCGCACTCCAATGAGACCCCCCCACTGCTGCACTGCAACCACACCCTCGCTACGGTTCTACTAGGCGGCTTCCTTCTCACCCAGGAGGACCCCCACACGCGAGCCCACACGTCGGCTCTTCAGCACTCACGCCTGCACGCTCCTCACAAACACTGAGAGGCCCCCACTGCTGCTATCCTCTCGCAGCTTCCAGCTGCGCTCTCCCCTGGCCTCAGAACCCCCAGAGAGTCTCTTTCCTCTCCCACATAACTCGGTGGCCCCCTGCCCTTCCAGCTGCGCCTGCAGGTTCCAGAAGCACCCCAGCTGGCGGCCCACTTGATCTTCCACGCCACCTTCCAGAAATAAGGCCACTTTTATTTTTCCTAATTTATTTAATCTTGAAAATTGGCCACCCATATTGCTTTCACATTGAAGCTCAAGCATACTATCCACACCAATATTTATGGCCCAAGCTTCCATACACCTTCAAACACAGCTTCGATGCCCTTGTATTTTGACGTGCCTACACGTATCAAAAAGCCGCGCACAAATACGAGCCATCGAACAACTGATACTGCCTTCAGCCGAGCACGCTCCTGACAAGCGACACTCTCAGAATTTCACCATTTTCCTGCATATTCACTTCCATCAAAGCCAGAAGCCTGACTGCCGCATCCACAACGCCCACACTGAGTCAATGGGTGCTCCCATGACTTCACCACAACACGAACAACACTCATGTACACATGTACAAGTTGAGTCGGAGGTTCCCAAAAAACTACACACACCGGTCTACCACTGCCCTCCATTCGTGCGGCTTAGACCTTTGGGGTGGCAGCACATGCATGACCTTGGGGGTCTCCACACCCGCTTGGCTTTGACATTCAAGGGTGTGTTTGTAAGGGTTCGGGGCACGAGTTTCTTTGATCTTGGTACTAGATGTGGGGGTTCCCCTTCGTCCTTCATAGAGTTGTGGTTCCACGATCCAACCAAACGTTGACTTTTAAGGTGGTACATGGTATTGAGATCATTGCCTGGATCTTTTTGAGGATTTCGAGGTTGTGGTGATGGTGAGGTTTTTGGGACCCAAATGGGCGGCCTCCCTTTGTAGAATCTTTTAGCAGCTTGATGGGATCCAATGGGGCTCGAGGTTTAGGTAAAACACTATTACATGGGGCTTCTATAGGCAAATCTCCACTCACAGGTGGTTGGACTTTAGGCCAAATGGTGGGTGGTTGTCAGATCCCTACATGCGTGTGTCGCTACTTTCTCTGGCTACTAGCCAGGGTACTCTTGGGTACCCATTCTTTCTTAGTGACCTCTATGAAGGGTTACTGAGGCTGAGGTGTGGGGGGTGGCCTTGGTCTTTGTCGCGATGAGGTTTAGGATCTCCATAATGGTTTGAGGGGGTGGTCTATGCAGATGAGGCAAGAGTGTTATGTAGTGTTAGGTTCTTATAAGTGGGGGACAAGGCTTGGGATGTTGATAAGTTCAAGGTTCCCTCATCCACCAAGGGTATGGTAACATTCCATGTGGAAATCTTGAGCATTGCGGTTTTTCTTTGCTAGGTAGATAATGTAATCTCTGACCCCACGATCCATCCCCTTGTAAGGATGATGCTCTCCTTTGTTATACACATGCGGGGAGGATCACATAAAACTTGTAAGACACATGCGGGGAGGATCACATAAAACTTGTAAGACACATGTTTAGTTATAATATAAAATTCAATTTTAAAACCATTGGATTAGGAGTTGTTTACCAAAATAATGGCTGTTGTAGATGGTGGGTGTCCTAATGAGGTCTATGTATCCTAAGAAAAAATGGTTTGGCTAGCCTTGATGTCAACCAAGGTGAGCTATGTAGCTAGATGGTCTTTTTAGGGGAACTCTAACTTAAGGCAAGTGAGTTCCACTACCACTGGTTCTATTTTAAATATGTTGCGAGATGACGAGCATGAACATGAATATGATTTGCCATTGTCCAAACATGAATCCAATCCTCAAAGTTGGTAGACTCCGAGAGGGGCTTATATTCTTTGTCCCCACCTTCACCATCCAACTTCTTGTTACAAGATCTATAGATATAAATCGACATAGTGTGAGCTTCTACATTGCATGCTTTATAAATATTGATTGAAGCAGTCTAAGTGATTGTGTCCCTCATTGGTGTAAGATCCCTGTCCCCACCGCACAACGAATTCAAGGGTGCTAGCAGTGGAAGTAGCACTTCTTGCACGGGGCAAGGTCCCACACTCGGGGCCTCGCCCACCACAGATATCCGAACAAGAGACTAATCCATCGGTTCTTCCAAAACCGAACCTGGAAAAACTTCCCTTGCCCAGAAAGCTTAGGCGATTCCTCCAAGATAAATTTTTCTCTAACATAGTCAAAAACCTTAACTAACTGAACTGATCTGACCGAACCCCTAAGTCCCACAGTCAGATCAGGGAAAGATTGCACTTGGATCATAGAGACCAATGCTTTTTTCCTCATTGAGAAGCATAGCCGTTGATTCTTTTCCATAGAACAATTTTTGTCCGAGATTTACTTCATCTAGCGTACCATAATAGAATTGAGTCTCAATTTAGGGATCCATCAGTCCAGCCTAACCCCATCCAATTCCATGGGTTAGCCAACTGCCCCCAACCATTGTAGTGATGGGAATCCAATTAGAAATTTGGTTAGGTTTTGTCCTGGGTACCAGGGAAAAAAGTTCCCTGGTATCAGGAAAAAAAGTTCCCAGGCCCCCTAGCTGGATATTCATGCAAACTTAAAACTAGTCACACCACTTACACACCCAATATGAAATTGCCTTTTTCACAGATTCAGCTGTCTTTAAAAAACAATCATTTGATGAAATCATAGTTACTGATCATAATCCTCCAAAATTTTTTGGTTGAATTTTAATTTCCAATCATTCCTTCCTCAGTGTACCTATGGCATCATTGGTGGCAACCAGAACGCTCACCACCTGTCCACTCATGGGTCTTTTCGATGGTTCCTAGCTCATAGTACTCGGCAATATTCACATATCAAAATGGAATCTTCATTGAAGATCGGCAAGATCAACCAACAGATCCATATAAAAGAACCATGGACTCATCCGTTGAGGACCAGCAAGGTCAATCAACCAGATCCATGCCTGAATTCAGAAAACAACTCTTACTCCTTGTTCCAATATCTTCCATGATGCACGTGTGGAGCCCGCACCGTACCCTCTAGGATCTTTCGCAGGTGACCTAACGCTTCACTCATAGGCCGCTTCCTTGGTCCCTCATCCACCGTATCGGCGGAAGCTCACCATTTTAATCGCATCTACTCATATTGTGAGATCCCCCTGTTCCCACCGAGCAACGGATTCGGGTACTAGCAGCGGAAGTAGCACTTCTCGCGCGGGACAGGGGTCCCACATTCGGGGCCTCGCCCACGGATATCCGGACAAGAGACTAATCCGTCGGTTTGTCCAAAACCGAAACCGAAAAAACTTCCTTTACCCGGAAAGCATGGGCGATTCCACCAGGATAACTCTTTACTCTAACGTAGTCAAGATCGTTACGGATCAACTGATCTGACTGCACCTTTAACGGTACTTGGTCAAATCAAGGAAGAACTTGCACTTGAATCATTGGGATCAACGCTTTTTTCCCCATCAAGAGGCACAGCCGTTGATTCCTATCCATAGAACAATTTCTATCCGGGATTTACTTCATCTATCGTAATAATAGAAATTAAATCTCGATTTACGGATCCATCAGTCCAGCCTAACCCCATCCAATCCCATGGGTTAGCCAACCGCCCAACCACTGTAGTGATGGGATCCAATTTGGAATTTGGTTAGGTTTTGTCCCGGGTACCAAGGAAAAGAGTTCCAAGGCCCCCTAGCCGGAAGTTCATGCAAACATAAAATTAGGCACACCACTTACACACCCAATATGAAATTGCCTTTTTCTTAGCATCAGCTAACTTTAAAACAATCCTTTAATGAAACCATAGTACCACTGATCACAGTCTTCCAAATTATCCGATTGATTCTCAAATTTTCCATCATTCCTTCATCAGAGTATCTATGGCATCATTGGCAACTAGAACGCTCACCACCTGACCACTCAGGGGCCGTTTCTATAGTTCCTAGCCCATAATACTCGGCAATATAATCACTTATCAAGATGGACTCTCGTTGAAGATCAGCAAGATCAACCAACAGATCCATATAAAAGAGCCATGGACTCATCCGTTGAGGACCAGCAAGGTCAGTCAACCAGATCCATGCCCGGTTCCAGAAAACAACTCTTACTCCTTGTTCCAATATCTTCCTCGACGCACGCGTGGGTATCCTAGGCGACCCAGAGCCCGAGCACCGTATGGTCAGCACCCTCTAGGATCCTTCGCAGGTGACCTAGCGCTTCACTCATAGGCCGCTTCCTTGGTCCCTCATCCACCGTACCGGAAGCTCACCATTTTAATCGAACCGAGGCTGGTCAAGACCTCGGCCGACCTTGCTACGCGAGACGTCCTCCATTGACTCTCCGTCAGCAGTTGCAACTTTATCAGTTAGGTCTCCACGACCTTAATCACAAGATGGTCAAAATGCTTTCCCAGCATTCTTGACATAAAACAGCCATTTACAAACAGCATTTACAAACAGTTTACAAATACAATTTCTATATTAACTCTCATTTTTCCACATTATCCCTCATGCAATCCACATTACTTATTCCACATTTCATTTATATGTGTACTCATCCAATCATATCATTTTCCATCTCTTCACTTCAGATTCCTTCACATCACATATCATATATTCACATCCATATCCACATCCATACATCCACATCCACATCCACATTCACATCCATACATCCACATCTACATGTTTATCTCCATTTTCACATCCTCATTTATACATCCACATCCCATATCCACATTCATACATACACATCCATATCCACATCCATATCCGCATTCATACATACACATCCATATCCACATCCACATGCATACATTCATTATCACGTCCTCATTCATACATCCACATCCACATACATACATACATACATCCACATCCACATCCACATTCTCATTCACATCTATACATCCATATCTACATGCACATTCACATCCATACATCCACATCTATATCCTCATTCACATCCATACATCCACATTCATGCATCCACATCTACATGCCTACATCCATACATACACATCCACATTTACATCCATGCATCCACATCCACATCTTCCTTCACATCCATACATCCACATTCATACATCCACATCCACATCCACATTCACATCCATACATCCTCATCTACATGCTTATCTCCATTTTCACATCCTCATTTATACATCCACATCCCATATCCACATTCATACATACACATCCATATCCACATCCACATGCATACATACATCCACATCCACATTCCCATTCACATATATACATCCATATCTACATGCACATTCACATCCATACATCCACATCTATATCCTCATTCACATCCATACATCCACATTCATGCATCCACATCTACATGCTTATCTCTATTTTCACATCCTCATTTATACATCCACATCCCATATCCACATTCATACATACACATCCATATCCACATCCACATGCATACATACATCCACATCCACATTCCCATTCACATATATACATCTTTATCTACATGTACATTCACATCCATACATCCACATCTATATCCTCATTCACATCCATACATCCACATTCATGCATCCACATCTACATGCATACATCCATACATCCACATCCACATTTACATCCATACATCCACATTCATACATCCATATCCATATCCACATGCATCTTATCATATCTTATCACTTCCCATATCTTTAATGCATACCTCTATGCATGAAATTCAATTATGCTAAAAGTAACACTTTTATAATAAAATATTCAACTTTTATGCATACCTCTATGCATGAAATCCAATATGATAAAAGTAACACTTTTGATATAAAAAAATTATCCTTTATGCATACTTCTATGCATGAAAATTAAAAATGATAAAAGTAACACTTTTGATATAAAAAAAATTTTCCTTTATGCATCCTTCTATGCATGAAAATTAAAAATGATAAAAATAACACTTTTAATATAAAAAAATTATCCTTTATGCATACTTCTATGCATGAAAATTAAAAATGATAAAAGTAACACTTTTGATATAAAAAAAATTTTTCTTTATGCATCCTTCTATGCATGAAAATTAAAAAATGATAAAAGTAACACTTTTGATATAAATTTTTTTTCCTTTATGCATACTTCTATGCATGATATTAAAATTCAATTTCTCCATGATTATAATGAAATTCTTTCAATTAATCTAGGATGATAATTCCTAGAATATGGTAGGAAGTCCTCTTTTTATGCTTTGAATGAAATTATTTTATGCATAATTTTTATAAAAATTTTGCCATAGCTCCGCTGCTATGACTGATAAATCTCAATTTTTTCTAAGGGATAAAGCTTATCATTAAGGAAATAATTAAAATGATCTCTAATTGGATCATTAATCTATAGTGGATTGAATCATCAATATGCATAAACTAAAAGCATAGAAAAAAGCCATTAAATTGGCCTCAAGCATAGCTTAAGTTTGGGTTAAGGAAAAGCTTTATGAAAAGCTTGATTTGGATTGAGAACGGGTCATGAGTATGACCATTTCTTGAGTGAGAGAGAGAATTTACATAAAAATCATTAGAATTTAAACATAAATGAAAATTAACTTCAATAGCATTTATTAACTTATGTAACTCTTCACTACTATTCAAACTTCAATAGTATTTAAAAAAAACCATACCAATTAAACTTCTCAAGCTTGAGAGGGGTTGAGAAGAGAGAAACATTGAGAAATTATAGAAAGATCAATATTCACTAATTACCTTCCAACTTGCTTGATTCTTTGTTCACGGTAGAGGCCCCCAACCAATCAATTGGTTAAGTATGTTGATGGAGCCACTAATGGGGATTGAAGAAAGAGGGAAGCTCCAAAAACTAGTGAATTATTAAATGAATTCATAGTTCTTGGCTTAGGTGGAGTAGAGTAACGATGCATAAACACTAACTATTTTTCAACAAGGGGGAGGCTTCTATTTATAGGAAAAATTGAGCTCCTAACCAAACAAACTGATTCTAGAATTTTCTAAATCAGTTTGGTCAATATTTGACCATTTTTAGGTCAGTTAAGCTAACTTTTTGGAACTAGACTTGAATGAGGAGAGAGGAGAGATGAAATATCTCAATTTTTATGAGTTTAAAACTCATTCAAGCATGTGAAATATGCACCTCCTTTAAAGAACTCCCCTTCCTTACATATGTGTCATAATGGAATCATTTTAATATTGCTCATAGTTTTTTTTACTAATAAACCTTGTACATTTTCAACTCTTCATCTTATGTGAAATATGCACCTCCTTTAAAGAATTCCCCTTCCTTACATATGTGTCATAATGGAATCATTTTAATATTGCTCATAGTTTTTTACTAATAAACCTTGTACATTTTCAACTCTTCATCTTATGTGAAATATGCACCTCCTTTAAAGAATTCCCCTTCCTTACATATGTGTCATAATGGCATCATTTTAATATTGCTCATAGTTTTTTACTAATAAACCTTGTACATTTTCAACTCTTCACCTTATGTGAGCATTTACTCATTTTTGGGTATCTTCTTTTTTACAAATTTGGATTTATCTCTTCCCTACACATGGATTGATGCTATTGGCCCATAGGAACCTTAATTGGACCATAGTCTAAAGATTTTTGAAAATCTAGACCCTTAGACTAAGGTTCTTTATACCTATTTCCAATTAATTCCAATTGCACATTGGAAAATTCTTTTTGAATTTCTATTTCAGGGGAACTCATCTGAATTATAAGAGATATTTTTCTATCCAAAAATATTCAAAATCTGAATATTCTCTCTCTAGAATATTTTTCTCTCTCTAGGCTAAAACAGATAGAAACAAGATCTTTATATTTCTGAAGAGGGTTGATTACAGGGGAAGATACTAGACATCAAAAAGGGGTTGGGGGAGGAATCTTACATTCTACCCCACTTAAAAAACGCGAGATGTCCTCATCTCGCAACTTGTGATAATTTCGCAAGATTCACGAATATGAGACTTAGAGAAAAATTTTAATCAAGATTAACCACCAAGAAACGTCTTAAAGAGAGCAAGATTCAAAATAAGAACAAGATTTAAACTTTATTCATTCTCGAAACTTATACAGTAAAGATAGAGGAACTCTTTACACTTCCATAAGCCCGTCCATCATATGGTCACAAAAGCAGTCCTCACAAGCTGCACAAGTATAAGGTAACTCATCTATGGGAATGATTCTGTGGGTTATTGCTGCGCCTATCTCAATGGTATGAGGTGTTCTAACAAAAGGACCTCTAAGAGGCAAGCCAAAAACGGGGTAAAGGCATATCTTCTCATGAGGAAGAAAACACGCCAGTAAGAAGACCCGCTCAGAAAACCCAGGATGTCTTGATCTCATGACGCAGTAGTATCGGGGACCCAAACCCAAAGCTTCAATAACCATGGCCAAGCGGACATTGTTACGAAAGTGCTGCTGACCCCAGGGTGTTACCCTAGTTATGTCTTGATAGGTCCGCCATTTTGTCTGCGCTACAGAAGTTCCCAAGTGAGGGAAAAGTGAGCGCTCATACTGCTCTATAAAATCTTTCTTCACAGACTCCCTTGCGTCTTGAAGGTGAGAAATCATTAGGGATAAAACTAGTTCTTGTTGCCAAGCCATGAAGGAGATTAAGAAAGAAAGGAGATCGATGGAAGTAAGATTACTGTGAGCGACAAGTAAAAGTTACGACTTATATAAAGGAAGGAGCTAGCGTAACTTAGAAGCCAACGGTAACTTGCCACTAAAGTTTTACCGTCTTTCCATGATTTGGATTTGACACATTTTTCTATAGAAGGCATTAAGAATTTTGAGATGAAGAGATAAAAGAAGCTTGTAGGCTAAGTCACCTACTTTCATTGAATTCAGATATAAGGCTCACAATATCTGGGGGATAACTTCATATACTCCCCAAGAGATAAAGAACTTCTTTTGGGCCGTACTCGAATGAAGACCAAATCCTTGATATCCAAAACATCGATTCTCACTTCTGAACTCATTGTTATGAATCCTTAAAACAGGTGGGACTCTTGAGAAGTGTTCTAGAAAAAGGGTCTTCCTTTGTTAAACAGAACTTTCTTTTATTTTAGAGAGGGAATAATTATAAGATCAGAAAGGGAGATTCTTACTCCTGTATACCTCGAAGGCTGGGGAGGAATCTTACATTCTACCCCACTTAAAAAGTGCGAGATGTCCTCATCTCGCAAGGTAGAGGACAACTCTTTTTCTTAAGATCCAATTTATTCTAGGGTTCCTTATATTCTGGTCAACCCAACAGAATACGGGGATAAATATCCCTTATATAGAACTCATCATTAAATAAATTCATTTCAGATCATATCATTCATATCTTTAACACGATAATGGTCCATCAGATCGAAATTTTTTTCTTTCTGAACATTCCTCCACGGGAATTTCAGTCAAGCAAGTCCTCAATTTGACATCCCTTAACTTGATCTACCGATCAAGTATTAACAGCAGCAATCTGACAGCACAACCCACTAATCTCATAGTGATTTGCTGAATTCATTATCATCATTCTAGTTATGAATATCATCACAGGGACTCGTCCCATTCCCCCTCATTGTGGTTTCATTATATTTCAACTAATTTTTAAAAATCATCTTTTTTCAATCAGAATTTTCAATCAGAATCCAAATCAATTCATCCATTCTCAAACAGAATTAAAAATCATATCAATCACATTCGAAATCATCATCTAGATAGCATTAACGCTTATAATTTCAAGTCTTAGATTTACTCGTATATACTGTCAGTAAAGAGCTGCAGTATACTCTCGGTATATACGGGTAGTCACGGCCCTTGGAATTATAAGGTAACTACTATCATGTCTAGGCCTCAAGAAAGTCAAGGATTCTATATAATTGCGGTACTTCCATCTGAAGACCCAACTACCAAATTACGAATTTCAGTTTGAATATCAAATTGTATGAATTATCTCACACAATTATAACCTTTTTGTGTTTCTTCATAAATTTTTGATATATTTGTCTTCTCAGTTGATCTTTATTAACCAAATGCTCTGATACCAATTGTGAGATCCCCCTGTTCCCACCGAGCAACGGATTCGGGTACTAGCAGCGGAAGTAGCACTTCTCGCGCGGGACAGGGGTCCCACATTCGGGGCCTCGCCCACGGATATCCGGACAAGAGACTAATCCGTCGGTTTGTCCAAAACCGAAACCGAAAAAACTTCCTTTACCCGGAAAGCATGGGCGATTCCACCAGGATAACTCTTTACTCTAACGTAGTCAAGATCGTTACGGATCAACTGATCTGACTGCACCTTTAACGGTACTTGGTCAAATCAAGGAAGAACTTGCACTTGAATCATTGGGATCAACGCTTTTTTCCCCATCAAGAGGCACAGCCGTTGATTCCTATCCATAGAACAATTTCTATCCGGGATTTACTTCATCTATCGTAATAATAGAAATTAAATCTCGATTTACGGATCCATCAGTCCAGCCTAACCCCATCCAATCCCATGGGTTAGCCAACCGCCCAACCACTGTAGTGATGGGATCCAATTTGGAATTTGGTTAGGTTTTGTCCCGGGTACCAAGGAAAAGAGTTCCAAGGCCCCCTAGCCGGAAGTTCATGCAAACATAAAATTAGGCACACCACTTACACACCCAATATGAAATTGCCTTTTTCTTAGCATCAGCTAACTTTAAAACAATCCTTTAATGAAACCATAGTACCACTGATCACAGTCTTCCAAATTATCCGATTGATTCTCAAATTTTCCATCATTCCTTCATCAGAGTATCTATGGCATCATTGGCAACTAGAACGCTCACCACCTGACCACTCAGGGGCCGTTTCTATAGTTCCTAGCCCATAATACTCGGCAATATAATCACTTATCAAGATGGACTCTCGTTGAAGATCAGCAAGATCAACCAACAGATCCATATAAAAGAGCCATGGACTCATCCGTTGAGGACCAGCAAGGTCAGTCAACCAGATCCATGCCCGGTTCCAGAAAACAACTCTTACTCCTTGTTCCAATATCTTCCTCGACGCACGCGTGGGTATCCTAGGCGACCCAGAGCCCGAGCACCGTATGGTCAGCACCCTCTAGGATCCTTCGCAGGTGACCTAGCGCTTCACTCATAGGCCGCTTCCTTGGTCCCTCATCCACCGTACCGGAAGCTCACCATTTTAATCGAACCGAGGCTGGTCAAGACCTCGGCCGACCTTGCTACGCGAGACGTCCTCCATTGACTCTCCGTCAGCAGTTGCAACTTTATCAGTTAGGTCTCCACGACCTTAATCACAAGATGGTCAAAATGCTTTCCCAGCATTCTTGACATAAAACAGCCATTTACAAACAGCATTTACAAACAGTTTACAAATACAATTTCTATATTAACTCTCATTTTTCCACATTATCCCTCATGCAATCCACATTACTTATTCCACATTTCATTTATATGTGTACTCATCCAATCATATCATTTTCCATCTCTTCACTTCAGATTCCTTCACATCACATATCATATATTCACATCCATATCCACATCCATACATCCACATCCACATCCACATTCACATCCATACATCCACATCTACATGTTTATCTCCATTTTCACATCCTCATTTATACATCCACATCCCATATCCACATTCATACATACACATCCATATCCACATCCATATCCGCATTCATACATACACATCCATATCCACATCCACATGCATACATTCATTATCACGTCCTCATTCATACATCCACATCCACATACATACATACATACATCCACATCCACATCCACATTCTCATTCACATCTATACATCCATATCTACATGCACATTCACATCCATACATCCACATCTATATCCTCATTCACATCCATACATCCACATTCATGCATCCACATCTACATGCCTACATCCATACATACACATCCACATTTACATCCATGCATCCACATCCACATCCTCCTTCACATCCATACATCCACATTCATACATCCACATCCACATCCACATTCACATCCATACATCCTCATCTACATGCTTATCTCCATTTTCACATCCTCATTTATACATCCACATCCCATATCCACATTCATACATACACATCCATATCCACATCCACATGCATACATACATCCACATCCACATTCCCATTCACATATATACATCCATATCTACATGCACATTCACATCCATACATCCACATCTATATCCTCATTCACATCCATACATCCACATTCATGCATCCACATCTACATGCTTATCTCTATTTTCACATCCTCATTTATACATCCACATCCCATATCCACATTCATACATACACATCCATATCCACATCCACATGCATACATACATCCACATCCACATTCCCATTCACATATATACATCTTTATCTACATGTACATTCACATCCATACATCCACATCTATATCCTCATTCACATCCATACATCCACATTCATGCATCCACATCTACATGCATACATCCATACATCCACATCCACATTTACATCCATACATCCACATTCATACATCCATATCCATATCCACATGCATCTTATCATATCTTATCACTTCCCATATCTTTAATGCATACCTCTATGCATGAAATTCAATTATGCTAAAAGTAACACTTTTATAATAAAATATTCAACTTTTATGCATACCTCTATGCATGAAATCCAATATGATAAAAGTAACACTTTTGATATAAAAAAATTATCCTTTATGCATACTTCTATGCATGAAAATTAAAAATGATAAAAGTAACACTTTTGATATAAAAAAAATTTTCCTTTATGCATCCTTCTATGCATGAAAATTAAAAATGATAAAAATAACACTTTTAATATAAAAAAATTATCCTTTATGCATACTTCTATGCATGAAAATTAAAAATGATAAAAGTAACACTTTTGATATAAAAAAAATTTTTCTTTATGCATCCTTCTATGCATGAAAATTAAAAAATGATAAAAGTAACACTTTTGATATAAATTTTTTTTCCTTTATGCATACTTCTATGCATGATATTAAAATTCAATTTCTCCATGATTATAATGAAATTCTTTCAATTAATCTAGGATGATAATTCCTAGAATATGGTAGGAAGTCCTCTTTTTATGCTTTGAATGAAATTATTTTATGCATAATTTTTATAAAAATTTTGCCATAGCTCCGCTGCTATGACTGATAAATCTCAATTTTTTCTAAGGGATAAAGCTTATCATTAAGGAAATAATTAAAATGATCTCTAATTGGATCATTAATCTATAGTGGATTGAATCATCAATATGCATAAACTAAAAGCATAGAAAAAAGCCATTAAATTGGCCTCAAGCATAGCTTAAGTTTGGGTTAAGGAAAAGCTTTATGAAAAGCTTGATTTGGATTGAGAACGGGTCATGAGTATGACCATTTCTTGAGTGAGAGAGAGAATTTACATAAAAATCATTAGAATTTAAACATAAATGAAAATTAACTTCAATAGCATTTATTAACTTATGTAACTCTTCACTACTATTCAAACTTCAATAGTATTTAAAAAAAACCATACCAATTAAACTTCTCAAGCTTGAGAGGGGTTGAGAAGAGAGAAACATTGAGAAATTATAGAAAGATCAATATTCACTAATTACCTTCCAACTTGCTTGATTCTTTGTTCACGGTAGAGGCCCCCAACCAATCAATTGGTTAAGTATGTTGATGGAGCCACTAATGGGGATTGAAGAAAGAGGGAAGCTCCAAAAACTAGTGAATTATTAAATGAATTCATAGTTCTTGGCTTAGGTGGAGTAGAGTAACGATGCATAAACACTAACTATTTTTCAACAAGGGGGAGGCTTCTATTTATAGGAAAAATTGAGCTCCTAACCAAACAAACTGATTCTAGAATTTTCTAAATCAGTTTGGTCAATATTTGACCATTTTTAGGTCAGTTAAGCTAACTTTTTGGAACTAGACTTGAATGAGGAGAGAGGAGAGATGAAATATCTCAATTTTTATGAGTTTAAAACTCATTCAAGCATGTGAAATATGCACCTCCTTTAAAGAACTCCCCTTCCTTACATATGTGTCATAATGGAATCATTTTAATATTGCTCATAGTTTTTTTTACTAATAAACCTTGTACATTTTCAACTCTTCATCTTATGTGAAATATGCACCTCCTTTAAAGAATTCCCCTTCCTTACATATGTGTCATAATGGAATCATTTTAATATTGCTCATAGTTTTTTACTAATAAACCTTGTACATTTTCAACTCTTCATCTTATGTGAAATATGCACCTCCTTTAAAGAATTCCCCTTCCTTACATATGTGTCATAATGGCATCATTTTAATATTGCTCATAGTTTTTTACTAATAAACCTTGTACATTTTCAACTCTTCACCTTATGTGAGCATTTACTCATTTTTGGGTATCTTCTTTTTTACAAATTTGGATTTATCTCTTCCCTACACATGGATTGATGCTATTGGCCCATAGGAACCTTAATTGGACCATAGTCTAAAGATTTTTGAAAATCTAGACCCTTAGACTAAGGTTCTTTATACCTATTTCCAATTAATTCCAATTGCACATTGGAAAATTCTTTTTGAATTTCTATTTCAGGGGAACTCATCTGAATTATAAGAGATATTTTTCTATCCAAAAATATTCAAAATCTGAATATTCTCTCTCTAGAATATTTTTCTCTCTCTAGGCTAAAACAGATAGAAACAAGATCTTTATATTTCTGAAGAGGGTTGATTACAGGGGAAGATACTAGACATCAAAAAGGGGTTGGGGGAGGAATCTTACACATATCCACATCTCATCACATCACATTCATTCACATCTCATCCATTCAGACCACATCACATTCACTCACATCACATCTCATTCATTTTACCTCACATCTCATTCATTCACATCTATCCCGATTCACATCCCATCACATCACATTCATTCATATCCATCACATTCATTCTCATCACATTCTCTTTCATTCATATCCATCACATTCATTCTCATCACCATTATATCACATCACTTCTATCCACATCATATCTCATTCATACACATCTCATCTCATTTATCCACATCCATCCAATCGTTTACATGTACAACTACTCGCATCTATCCATACATTTATATTTATCACTTCACATCCACATATATTCATGTCACATCTCATCTCTTTACATCACATCACATTCTTTCACATACACATCTATATCCATTCTTTCATGTACATCCACATCCATTCTTTCATATACTCATTTACATCCATTCTTCTCATACTACACATTCACATCCATTCTTCACATACACATTTACTCACATCTCATATCTTTCATTTACATTCTGATTCACATGACATCACATCTCATCCATTCATTCACATTTTTTTGATTCACATCACATCTCATCACCTCTATTCACATCACATCCATCCATCCATTCATTCCCATCTATCTGATTCACATCACATCTCATCACATCTATTCACCTCACATTCTCATCTTCTCTATTCACATCACATCCATCCATTCATTCTTTCCCATCTATCTGATTCACATCACATCTCACATCTATTCACCTCACATCTCATCACCTCTATTCACATCACATCCATCCATCCATTCACATCACATCTCATCACATCTATTTACCTCTCATCTCATCACCTCTATTCACATCACACCCATTCATCCATTCATTCGCATCTATCTAATTCACATCCCATCCATCCATCCATTCGCATCTATCTAATTCACATCCCATCCATCCATCCATTCGCATTTATCTAATTCACATCCCATCCATCCATCCATTCGCACCTATCTAATTCACATCACATTCTCATCATCTCTATTCACATCACATCCATCCATTCAATCATCATCTGATTCACATCTTATCTCATCACATCTATTCACCTCATATTCTCATCACATCTATTCACCTCATATTCTCATCACGTCTATTCACAAAATTTAAACATAGAATTTAAGAGGATTCTAATTTTTTATATAAAGATTCTTTACGCATCTATTTATACATAATTCAATTTTAAGAAAAATAACACTTTTGAAATAAAATTAAATAACACTTTTGAAATAAAATTAAATCCTTTATGCATCTTCTTATGCATAAATTCAATTTTAATGAGAATAACTCTTTTAAAATAAAAATAATTCTTTTATGCATCTTCCTATGCATAAATTCAATTTTCATGAGAATGACACTTTTTAAATAAAAATAATTCTTTTATGCATCTTCTTATTCATAAATTCAATTTTAATGAGAATGACACTTTTGAAATAAAAATAAATCTTTTAGAATGCACAAACGGAGGGAATTACTCTTTTAAAATAACCTAATGATAAACTTTAGTTCCATAAAATTTAAGAAAATTTTGCCATAACCTCCTTTGTATGGCTGACCATTTCTCAATTTTATCATTTAATTTATGACTTGAATTAATATAATTTGAATTCTAATATCTCTAATCTACTCCATTTTCTAAAAATCAAGAGAGTAAACAATGAAAAGAGTTTAATCAATCTTTAATTAGACTTTCTAGGATTGAGAAGGGCTGAATTGTAAAGAAGAGAAGGGGGTGGCCTTTCCATCAAGGCATAGCATCAGATTTTAATTTAACATTTACAAAGCATAAAATTTGAGAAAACCATAGATTTAAAAATTCACAATAAGTAAGAATTAAGCTTACATTGTAAGCTTTCCTTTGGCTTGAGGGATTGAGGGTTCTACTCTTGTTTGCAGCAAGAGTGGCCACCAAATTCACTTGGAGAGGATTAGGCCAAAAAAATAATTGAATTATCAAGAAATTCAATGTTAAATGGCTCAGGACAGAAGCAGAGTAACAGTGCATAAACACCATTAAGCTTTTACAAAGGGGGAGGCTTCTATTTATAGGAAAAAGTGAGCCTCTAACCAAGCAAACTGATTCTAGAATTTTCGAGATCAGTTTGGTCACTTTTTGACCATTTTTAGGTCAGTTTAGCTTACTTTTTGGATCTAGTTGAAACAGGAGAGAGGAGAGATAAAAATATCTCATTATTTGTGAGTTTAAAACTCATCCACACATGTGAAATAGGTGCCTCCTTCATGAGGGGTATTCCCCACATTGAGGTGTTAAAAATGCATCATTTCCTCTAAATATCTCTTCTTTTTTAACTAATAAACCTTGTCCTTAGTCAACTCTTCATCTTATGTGAGTATTTACTCATTTTTGAGGGATTTTATTTTATTCTTCAATTTATCTCCTCCCTACATTTGGATTAATCTTATTGGTCCATAGGAACCTTAATCCAAAATTTTCACAAAATCTGGACCCTCAGGATAAGGTCCTTTTTACCTGTTTTCAATTAATTCCAATTGCACATTAGAAAGTTCTTTTTGAATTTCTATTTCAGGGGAATTTAGTTTAATAAGAAAGGATATTTTTTCACCCAAAGATATCTAAAAACTGAGTTATCTCTCTCTAGAACATTTTCTCTCTCTAGGCCAAAACAGCAGGTAGAAACAAGATCTTTTATTATTCTAAAAAGGGAATTGATTACAGGGGAAGAAACTGGACATCTTGAGGGGCTGGGGAGGAATCTTACAATTGGAGAGAATACCTCAATCTATGGGATGAATTTTCCATGTTTTTAAGTTTATTTTTATGGATTAGTTACCCTTGTATATATAAATGTGTTTCCTAATCATGAACCAACCTTATGTCTCTCATGTCAGGCCTTCCAAGGATCATGGTGTATGACCCTCTTGTCTGAAAACCAATCATCACTGGAATGTGTGGTGAAAGCTTAGACCAAAGGTCTTAATCCTTGCATCCTGAAGGACACTGGAAGGTTTAGATGTGTTCCCTTAGCAAGCTTCACTATAAGGCTCGTGCTTAGGAGTGGTGGGATTCCTTAGGCCTCCCAATAATCCTTGGTAATTTTATTGATACCAGCACCACTCCTCCTAGTGGTGGGCTTCCCTAGGTCTTCTAGCATTCCTTGGTGTCTAGGAGTGGTGGGCTTTCCCACGCTGTTAAGAATCAAAAAATGGGATTGATCATGGTGATAGATACAAGATTAAGCATAAGATTAAGGTGGATTATACCACACTAAGAACTTCATGAGAGAGAGACAGAGAGATTGCACACTCAAGACCCAAACTCTATTGCATATCTCAATGAACCATACAATGATATAGGCTTTCTAGCCTTATCCCACTTTACACATCATCCTCCATGTGGCACTCCCTTTTTCACTCTTTTGGTCAACACTCACACACCATTCAATATTACATGTGGCATTCTTATCTTGTCACAATATCTTGCACCTTTAGGGTGCTTTCCCACATACACACAACACCACGATTACATCTCTCAACACCCCCTCTTAATCGAGGTGCATCATCCATCACCCATATCAATGTAGCATTGCACAAACGCAATCGCTACCTCTCAACACTCCCCCTCAATGATACATTGGAGTGTCCATCAAACAAACATGTGTGCGTGTGTCTACCATCTTAGACACCAAGTCCATCAAACAAATATGTGTGCGTGTGTCTACCATCTTAGACACCAAGTCCATTTTGAGCCAACTCGCTCACAACAGAACCACTGAGTCCGATTTGAACATGGAAGTTCGGGTGGGAACCAACCCATGCGCATGCACATCACACGTGCATCTCTCATGCACACATCACGCAACAACCATTTTGAGCTTCTAGGTGAGCTCGGGCAGGGCAACCCTCATACCACGGGTGATTACAAAACAAATCCACGTTTTGAGCACGCAGGCTTGGGCACGGTTACCCTCATAAATGTGGGTGAGATGATTTTACAAAACCCTTTTATGTGCTATATGCAAGGGCAGGGCACCCATCTAAAAAAATGATCAACATCCATGGCTTTTCCTAAGCCAATATTTTTCCATTATTTTAGGGCATAAAAGAAATGCAATTATATTTTGCATGTCTAGAACATGCTATGGTGGGGTTCTCAAAAGTGCAAGTGCACCACAAAAATGTTTTAAGGTATATGCACCACAAAAGAAATCCATACGGCCATCCCTTATATAGGACCATTTTCACCAAAAAATTTGAGGCTAAGGGTTTAACCCTTGGGATTCTAAGATCCACAAACAAAGGGTAAATGCTCAACATGTCATCATCTTCTTCTATATAGGACCATTTTCACCAAAAAATTTGAGGCTAAGGGTTTAACCCTTGGGATTCTAAGATCCACAAACAAAGGATAATGCTCACCACGTCATCTTCTTCTACATCCAATGGTCAACCTCTTCCTTTTTTTTTTTTGTTGCTAGCATCCTGAACTATCGGCGGCCATCCACTGTGCATGGCGACTTGTATTTGCAGATTGCAATGAATGTGCTAACTCTATGGACCCACCCGAGTCTTCTTCTTCCTCCAGTTTCACTGGTTGCTCTCTTTTTGCAACCACTGCCATAGCTAGCTCTTCTTGAGCTTTTTGCTACTCAGATTCACAATAGTTTAGCTTCAATTTCTGTGCTTGATGTGCTCAAGCTACTGCCATGTCCATGACTTTTCACCTCTCTGTAGTCTGCCTTTTTATTGCACCCATTTGTTGTTTCGATATCATAGCCAGGATGCTGCCCTCTTAAATCAACTAATTCTCAAGCTTTCATGTTGATTTTGAAAGTGTCCATCTTTTGTGTTGTTGATTATGCATTGCCAACTAGCTATCTCTACACTTTGATTCATTTTCCCATGACGGGTTGGACTTTTCAAACTACCTTCTGAGTTTGCTACTGCTCGAAGTGAATTGTTCATTGATTGCTCGCTTCCTTAATTCCTTTCACTCATGACTGTGAGCCCTCAGCTATCTAAAGCATTCGTGCATTTTTATAAATGGTTGCAGCTTTAGAATAAGCAACCATGGATGCCATGTTTAAGCCTACAGTCTCTTTGGCTTCTTCTTCTTTTGTAGAAACCCAGTAATATCTCATGAACTGCTGCTCCTGACCTTCTTCTTTTAGTTTCCAAAGCCATTCATAATGGCTACCATAGCTCTACCATAACATGGTTGCACTTTTTTTTCCCTTCCTTCCAAGGACACAAGCTCATCCATTGAGCTTATCCATGCTTTACCTGCCTTCACAAGAAAACCTAGTTGCATTCTCATTAGTCCTTTCATGGACAAGGCTTAACAAAAGCCTTTCTCTTTGCTACATTGCCTCCGTTTGAGGTATCCAAACACATGAATTTCTAGCCAAATCCATGGCCACCAAGCCATCTATAGCTTTCTTCTTACTGGTAGAGGAGAGGAACAATCCTCTTCTCAAGCTTACTTGCCAAGCTCCAATTGTGCACCCTTTTGTGTACTACCATTATGCTTACCTTCTTGAAGCACTCAACCATACTTTCTTCCAAGTGAAAGCATTCACATGCTCAACCTTCTTTGAGCAATTGACACTAGCAACATAAATTTGCAGTAACATATATGTGACTCCCTTTTGAAGTATCTCTCCATGTGTCCAACCAATATGAGCACCAAAACAACATTTGTTACAACCAATAAATTGAAATGGAGCTTGCAACCATACCATATCTTGAGACACCATTGTCTCCTTGGCAGCTTCCTTGTTGACACATCGAAGACTCCATAGTCTTCATACTTGCTGAAATCTCCATTTTCAGCTTCTTTCATGATGAGTAGGCACTTCATGTTGCAAAACTCCCATTTGCAACTCTCTTGGGCAGCTTCTATGCAACCTCTTTGTTGCAAATCTCCTCTCAAATCCTCACAAATGTAAATCCAAATGATAATATAAGTGTGCATAATTTTTTTTTCATAATAACTGAAAAATAATGCTTAATCATATGAACACATAACCAAGAAAAACTATACATAAATATCCACCATGACCAGAAGCCCACCCAAGCTCTGATACCATGTTAAGAATCCAAAAATGGGATTGATCATGGTGATAGATACAAGATTAAGCATAAGATTAAGGTGGATTATACCACACTAAGAACTCCAAAAATGGGATTGATCATGGTGATAGATACAAGATTAAGCATAAGATTAAGGTAGATTATACCACACTAAGAACTCCATGAGAGAGAGAGATTGCACAAGACACAAACTCTATTGTATATCTCAATGAACTATACAATGATATAGGCTTTCTAGCCTTATCCCACTTTACACATCATCCTCTATGTGGCACTCCCTTTTCCACTCTTTTGGTCAACACTCACACACCATTCAATATTACATGTGGCATTCTTATCTTGCCACTATATCTTGCACCTTTAGGGTGCTTTCCCACATACACACAACACCACGATTACATCTTTCAACACATGCCTCCCAACAGTCCTTGGTACCTAGGAGTGGTGGGCTTCCCCAGGCCTTCCAACAATCCTTGGTGATTATTTTGGCACCAACGCCACCATCCAAGACTTCAAAGACCATTATTCCTTTATAAATGACATGCAACATGTTCATTTCATCACTTTTTGAAGTATTACCCCTAGCTTGTTCATGGGTACTTTTTGGTTGTTCTTTTGTCTTGGGTATGGAAGGAGAGTGCTCACTATGGTATGACTCATCCTCCTCCTCTCTAGCTTCAGGCTCAGCTATGTGGGCTCTTAAATTCCCATTCATCTAGTTTGATAAGTCTCTCCAGAGTTGAGAATCTCTAAAAGAGAATTTATCGGGAATCAAACTTATGAGGATAAGAACACTGTGATGCTAGCTATTTCCCTTGTGTGATATTCACACTCGCTTAGCTCATAATCACTTAGAGGTGGACTTGGCCCTGCTAATGTGTAGGGGATGTGCATTGCACCTAGGAGGCGGTGCCTCTGATGGGGTTGAAATGAAGTCATCACTTATCACATTAGAGGAAATGTTATGGGGTGTAACTATGATTACCCATGAAAGGCCGACTTTCACCTCCCATTGAGTCCTCCTTCATTGCTTCCAGCAATGCAAAATCTGATCAGATTGGTTCCAAAGACAAAGGCTCTAGAGAACTAGCTCTTTTTGCAACCTTTTAAGAATGGTTATGGTTTTGGTCAAGACCTTTGGTAGGCACTAAGGTCCCCTCATTGGTTCTATGATTGGCTCTTGGATGGGGTTAGGGGGAGGATTAGCTCAGGTAGGGTCAGTGGTTCATACTCGACCACTCGCTCAAGTACTGGCACTCCAGTTTAGTGTACACCTTCCTTATTATAAGCTCTTAGGCTTATTTGATTTGCTCTTTCTCCTAAAACGGGGTTGGGGTACTCTTTGGGCTTCTTCGGAAGGTTTTCATAGTTAATTGGTTTCTTCTCTTTTGGAAGATTTGGTTTGAATGGGAGATTGCTCGTTATCTTCACAATGGAGCAACTTTAGAGCTATCATCTGAACCACTTTTAATGGTCATGGCATCATCGCCCTTATTAATAACTGATCATGTGTTTCATTTGTGCATGCTTTTCAATGTCTTCTAGACCTTTAGTTCTAGTTCATTAGCCTTTTTATGGGCTACTAGTTGTAGCCTTTAGGGCTTGCACATCTGGCTCTAGGGCTATTGGCTTTGAGGTCAAAGCTTAAGCTACTTCTTTGTTTCCTTAGATGTACAAAAACTACCCTCGACTTGGTTTATGATACCAAGTTAGGTACTATGTATAAATAACTGCACCTTGTACACTTAACAAGTTAAGGCTTGTCATATAAGAGAAAATAGTGTATGGTGTATACACGAGAATACTCATAAGAAGTAGGATCATTCACGGCACAAAACTTTAAAACTCAAATTGCACAATAACATAGATAGATAAGAAAACAATATTACTAAAGTGATACAATAGATGGAAAATCCCCACACCCATTGTGCTCCTATAAAGGGAGCTTTCAACAATGGCTAATATGGAATTGCTAAGACAAATATTGTATGCTAGTAGAAACTAGGTAGTGCACTCATAGTAGTGAGACTGACAAATTGTGTAGAGAAGGGGTTGGCCACCATGTATTTATTATTAGTATACACTCAACACCCCTCTCTTAGCATGTATCTCATAGCAATGATGTGATTGGCAAACTATGTAGAGAAGGGATACTCAATGATCCCCTCTCAGCACATATCTCACATCTATGTTTGGTGCACATTTATAAAGTCTCCCATTATGAGGAGAATCTACTGGTGCACGTGTTTGGTGGGAACCTCAGATTAGACACTGATGGGATCGTTATTATGACCATTGATGGCTAGGAATTGGTCAAGGGTTCAAGCACTAACTAGGGCCCGGGGTAGCACCTTGGTTGGGGGTCCCAGGGGGGGCGAGTGGCCCCTTAGTAGGCATTCGAGGGTGGGAGCTCCTGACCCGACAGTATGGGTTCATTATTAGTGGGCGATGGTTGCGTTTTGAGGGCAGTATGACCATGCCTATGTCATGTAACCACCCGTGTTATGTATACGTGCCTACCACATATAACCACCCAGTTGGTTGCATTTTGAGGGTGGTGTGACCCCATGGTGTAACCACCCGTGTTATGTATACATGCCTACCATGTGTAACCACCCGGTTGGTTATGTTTTGAGGGGAGTGTGACTACGTAACCACCTATGTTATGTGTATGCACCTACCATACCACGTGCACCACCTATGTTATGTGTATGCACCTACCATACCACCTATGTTATGTGTATGCGCCTACCATACCACGTGCACCACTATATATGGACATAGTTATCACAAGCTAAGACATCCAATGCTTGTGAGTATCCACACCCTCAACACTTAGTAATTCCTCCATCCAGAGTTTGTCTAGATCACCATCTAAGCTCTACTTAAGAGTTCATGGGGGGTTGGATAGCACCATCACATTGTATGTATCTGAGAGTTTTAAATTCTCTCCATTCTCTATCTATTTCATGTCTATTGCACTTTGTTTTGCTATCTATCTATTTGTTATGCTATATTCTTATATCTATATAGGTCTATACATGTGGGGTGACTATGACATGACTGCATAGGTCTGCATCATAGTTGATGCCACCATCCATGGTGTAGACTCGGTCCAAAAAGATATACTAGGATCTACATAGTAGTCACCCCACCTCCCATGGCCATCCAGGCTCATCTTGGGCCCTATTTGGGCCCCAGAATGTTAGGTTAGGTGTCCAAGAGTATAGTCTACCTACCATGTGTGGAAGATCATGAGATAATGGTCCAGTCTAGCATGCAGCCTATTTGGTAGTGTGTGCTAAATCTAATACAAGCCCTCTAAAATATGTGGCCTCATAGGCCACCTTCTTGTGTGTGATATGGGGATGATGGGAACCTAGGTGATACTTAACCATGGCTACTTCTCGTAATGGGGGCCGTACAAATATGAGCTAGTCTATGCCTAGACAAAGCAATATGTCGGTGGAGCATTGATATCCAACACATCAAAGTGGATGATGCTCTTGCCATTGGGGTGATTGTTACTCTATCATGACAATCCTTTAAGGCATGTTCAAATCCACACTTGTTACATGCACCTTTATATGGAATGGAATTGGGGTTCAGTACTATATTCAGGGATAGAGTTTGGGAACTAGGTGCAATGGTTCTATGAGGACACTAGAAAACATAGTGTAGGCCCCCACATTAGAAACATTGTATTTAGTGTCCTACATGCCATCTCTTTCTCTTTATTACACCATGGCTTTGAAAAGAGAGGTATAGTCAATGGCTAGAGAGTGCTCTGGATATCCATATTAATCATATGTGCTCATATGCCATATTGTTAAGGTCTCTTGCTCTTTATTACACCATAGCTTTGAAAAGAGAGGTATAGTATATGGGTGCTTTGGATATCCATATTAATCATATTGCTCATATGACTCATGGCTCTCATGTTTTAGACTCTCAAAGTCTATTGACAAAGTCATGGTACTTCTATATATATTGGTACAATCCTAGGAGGAATCGATTGGGATGGTATACTAGTGGGTATGGCATTGGTGTTAAGATATCAATCTCAACTAGTGTTTATAGCTTTCACACTTACACTATTGGCTAGGTTGGTGAGATTATGGGTGGTTTACAGGCTGTATGACAACCACTTTGGTGTACTAAAGTTATGGCATAGTTATAGCATTAGCTCATGTAACAGATGGGTTTACACTATGGACCGATCGACCTTTGTATGTTTTATAGTAGGATATTAATTTCCCTTATAGTATGTACTCTTATCTCTTTATGTCATGGTTGTAGAGAAGAGAAGAGAATATAAGAAAATTTAGCCATCTATCTCTCTTGTGTGCTTGTCTATTCGTGTGAGTGTGTTTGCTTCCAAGGAGCTCAAGCTCATCCTCTTCCCTGCATTATTCTTATGGTATCAGAACACTTGTTAGTGTGAAGAGCTCAAGAGGCAATCAAAGGAAGTAATACATGGGTAAGGGTAACTTCATCTCTTTCTCTTTGATTTGGAAGCAAATCTCTACATGTATCTACTATGCAAGAGGAGTATGCATGCACAATAGTAAGGTACACTATCACATCTTGAGGCACCCTTCACGTTGAAGCAAAAGGGCATTATATTAAGGAAGATTAGTTCATAAGAAATCAATAATTTTAGAATTTATATTTGAGGCCATTTTTGGCCCTACAAGTTTTTCACAATAAGCACTCGATGAAAGTGTCGATTTTGATAGCATGTCCAATGTTTAGTTTGGTGAAAAGTTATTACAAAATTTGGTTGCGTAGTTTGTGCAGAGAATCTAAGATTTAAAATTTGTTTATGTAATTTTTTCATTATTTATAGTATAATAGGTTCAAAGTTTTGATGTATTGGAGCTTACATGGTCTGTTTATAAGTGCAAAAACTTTGTAAGCACTATTTTGATAAGTTGCTATAGAAGATTTTGTAAGCACTATTTACAAGTTTGATAAGTTGTTGTAGAAGCTTTTGCATTATTTGGTAGAGAGCTTATCAAAAATTACGAGCGAGAATCTAAAATCAAAACCAGAAGTAACAAAATAACAAGATCACAAGAGTTTAAAATCAAAACTAGAAATAACAATAACAAGATAATCGGTCTCATACACAGGTGGAAGAAGAGGCCACTCTAGAGGCAAGGGGAGCCAAAGAGGTTAGCAAAGAATCAAATAGCATGGAGTGCTATTACTATGGCAAACCATGGAACATTGCAAAGGATTGATATAAAAAGCAAAATGATATCAAAAGTGCAAAGTTATATGCACCATCAAGTAAACATGGTGATGACATAAGTGAGCATATGTTTGTGATGCAACAGCTTAGTTCCACGATAGGAGATGTGTCACAATTGGGAGATATTTGGTATGTGGATTCTAGTGCCTCTAACCACATAATTAGTCATGGCAATTGGCTCAGAGATATGATGAAAAAATTGGAAACAAGGGTGTTGTGGGATAGACAATGGCACTTTACCAGCATACACAATGGGATGCACAATATCATCACATGTTTTCACATATCTTGGGTTTTTCATTTTTTGCATATCTCTAAACCACTCACCATGACTGGTCATGTGGTGCCATAATCCACATATCTTGGGTTTTTCATTTTTTGCATATCTCTAAACCACTCACCATGACTGGTCATGTGGTTAGAGGTGCCATAATCCACATATCAATAAATATCTTCCGATCCTTACGCATTTCTTTTCATGGAACTGAGCACGTGTTGCATCACAAACAACTAGTCACTTTTGTCATGACTACCCTATTTAGTTGATGATGCATAGCTGGTCACTTTTGTCATGACCTCCCTGTTTAGTTGATGATGCATAGTTACTACAACTTTTCACTTTGACATCATTTTTCTTTTTATAGTAGCCCTTTGCTATGTGCTCTGGTTTGCCATAGTAATAGCACTCTATGCAATTCGTACTCTAATTTCTTAACTAACCACCTTGGCCGCTCTAGCTCCCTCTTCCACTTATTTATACATTTGATTCCTTTGTTGTTGTTGTTGTTGTTATTGTTGCCCATGATTTCTATTTCCAAACTGGCCTTCACCTTCGCCTCTCTAGATGATGATCTCCCTCTGCCTCCACCTGCATCTGAGTAGAAGGCCTACTCATTTGAATTTCTAGAGGATGAATCTTCCCCCAATATTCGTCTCCTCACCTGGATGAGAAGAGCAAGCAATTCCTAAAAATAAAGAAAGTTCTCTAGAACTCCAATCAAGGTCTGAAACTAGTTATATTCCTTGCCAAGACCATTCACGGTCACTAAAACCATATCCTCATCATCTAAGGGTGATCTAATAGAAGCAGATGCCCTTGCTTCTACTGCATCACTCGTAACCTTCACCGAGTTAACGTTTATACTCAATTTTCCACTGAAAGTAGTTGTATTCCTTGCCAAGAACATTCAAGGCCACCAAAATCATATCATCATCTACAATAGGTGATCGCAAGGGTATCTGCACTTGTAAGGGTATCTGTAAGCCCCATGTATATATATAAAAATAAATATAATAAAAATTTCTCTTTTCTCTATTTAAATAATTATGCAAAAATACTATAAAAGTATTTTCCATAAATATGAAAAAAAACATTCTTTTAGCATTAAAATATATATGCCTAGAATACGATGGGAATTCCTCTTTTCTCTATTTAAACAAATATGTATAAATACTATAAAAGTATTTTTCATAAATGTAACAAAAATCATCCTTTTAGCATAAAAATGTTTATGCCTAGAATATGATGGGAATTCCTCTTTTTGTATTAACAAAATTATGCATAAAATTAAATTCATTTAAAAAAAACTTTTGTAATAGTTTTGGTGCATTTTCTGAGAATTCTCAAAATTCTACTTTTAAATAAATACCCATAATTATGAAATGTAATAGGAAATCCTCTTTTAAACTAAAATTTTATTATGCATACATAGCATAAGTATAAACATAATTATATTTACACCTTTTGATTATTCTTAAAGTATCCATTCATCACTATATGAAAATACTTACAAAAATATTAGCATAACTCTCTTTCAATCTTTAAATGAATTAATATGATTTTTCTTAATCATAAACAAGCTTAAAAGAATTAATATCATTTTTAACTAGATTAAAATCATAAAAATATTTAATGTACTTCTCTAGCTTATCAAGCCTAGAGTTTTGATTAAGATAATGAGATTATCATTAAGATCCATCCTTCTAACAAGGATCTAACCATAAAGATGGTTAATCTTTCAAAAGGAGAGATTCACTAATAAAAAAATATTATAATTAAGCATAAAGATTAGCATTATACCATTTAAACATTATGAATCATTAAAAGCTTGATTTCAAGAAAAAACCATTGATTAAAAAGCTTCCCAAGCATTAGAGAGGTTGGGAAGAAGATAACCATTGATAAAGATAGAAAAACACCATGGATTAAGACTTACCCCCCTTGATTTTTGGCTTGATTCTTTCAAAAAGAAGTGAAGCTCACAAAGAAAGCTTGGCCACCAAGCTGGGGAGGGTAATCTCCAAGAGAGGATGGAGATCTATGAAGCTCCAAAGCTTCCCAAAGTAGAGGCGAAATAGAGGGATAATAGAATTACACTAAAATGAAGATAATATTGGCACAAGATGAAAATACAAAGGAATGAGGGTCTATTTAAAGATGAGGGAGGCCACTAGCCAAGTTTAATTGGGATCTAGAGGCTTCTAGCTTCATTTTGATCCATTTTGGACAAGTTTTGGACCAGTTTGGCTCACTTTTTGATCTAGTTTCAAGGAGGAGAGCGGAGAGATAAAATATCCTAATTTTTTTGAATTAAAAATGCAAGGTAATGATGAAAAAAAGGAACGTCCTTCATGAGCCCTTTACCTCCTTATTGAGGTGTCAAAATTTATTTATTTTACTAATAAACCTTAATTTTTAACTAATAAACCCAGTACTTGGTCAACTCTTCATCTTATGTGAGCATTGGGGGATTTTCTTTTATTCTTTGTGGGTTTCTTATTGAAATACTTGGATTAATCCTATTGGCCCTTTAGAACCTTATTTGGACCTTAATCAAAAATTTTTGAAAATGTGGACCCTTAGACTAAGGTCTCTTATACACATAATCAGTTAGTTTTTAATGCACATTGGAAATTTTTTTTTGAATTTCTGTGTCAAGGGAATTCATCTTAAATATAAGGAGAAACTTTGTATCCAAAAATATCATAAATTTAAATTACCTCTCTCTAGAATATTTTCTCTTTCTAGGCCAAAACAAGGAAAAATACTATTTTCTTGCATTCTGAAATAGGGGATGATCAAGGGGACTGACAGGAGAGCTTATACATCTTTTAGTAGCTGAGGAGGAACCTTACATCCTCTCCCACTTGAAAAACGCGAGATGTCCTCATCTCGTAATGTGGGGGTAGTCCTTTATCAAAAGTGCTCTAACACATAGCAGTCCAATGAAATAGGGTGCTCTTCTTGAGAAGGTTAGTCAAAGGGAATGCTATTTGAGCATACCTGGGTATAAAGATTCTATACCATCCAGTTAATCCCAAGAATCCTCTGACTTCTTTCACTGTTTTGGGCTTTGACCAATCCATGACTACTTGGATTTTAGTGGGGTCAGGAGAAATCCCATCTTTAGATACTATGAATCCCAAGTATTCTACATGGTCAGCAGAGAAAGTGCACTTGCTCTTTTTTGCAAAGAGTTGGTGCTTCCTTAGGATCTCCAGGACTTTATGCACATGATCTTCATGATTAGCTACATTCTTAGAGTATACCAGGATGTCATCAAAGAAGATAAGAACAAATTCATCCAAGTATTCTCTTAGAATGTCCTGCATGAGGCGATTAAACGTTGCTGGGGCATCAGTTAATCCGAATGGCATGACTGTGAATTCATAATGCCCATAGCGAGTATTGAAAGTTGTCTTTGGGATATCTTGTTCCTTGATTCTGATCTAGTAATACCCAGATTTGAGATCTATCTTTGTGAACATTTGGGTTCCACTTAACCAATCCAAAAGTTCATCAATCCTAGGGACAGGATACTTATTTTTTATTGTTAACTGATTTAATCCTATGTAATCAATACAGAGTCTTAGCATTCCATCTTTCTTTTTCTGAAAGAGAACGGGCACACCCTAAGGTGAAACACTGGGTCTTATGAATCCTTGCTCTAGCAGTTGTCTTAATTGTTCCTTTAGTTCTATGGCTTTAGGAATTGGCATCTTGTATACATGCTGGGCTACTAGCTGAGCTCTGGGAGTTATTTCTATCTCATGATCTACTTCACGATTTGGAGGCATCTCAGTCAGCTCTTCTGGGAATACATCAGCATACTCACTTAGCCATTCTGGTTCCGTAGCCTTGCATTTTCTATCTACTAGACTCATTTTAATGACATAGATAGTTTGCCTCTTTTTGAGTCCCTTCATTAATTTAGAATCTTTGACTAATTTTAGAACTGGGGATCTAGAAATTCTAGTTCCTTGGACTTGATTCCCGTGCAGGTCAAGGAAAGAAATGGTTCCATTGTGAAAGTGAATGCCAGCAGGATTCTTATGGAGCCAATCCATTCCAAGGATTCCATCTCATAGATTCCCAAGGCGAAGACTCTGAACTGGCAGTCTGTCGCATTCCCATCTAGATTAAACTAAATGCGGTCTGTCTCATGGTGTGTGAAAAGAATCTTCCCGCTGGCCAATTCTACTTACATAGGTTTCCCTGTTTTTTGATCTAGGACTAAATTACGCAAGCATCCAGAGGAAATAAAAGAATGTGTACTGCGTGAATCAATCAAAACCTTGAAATGCTTACCCTTGTACTCTGCTGGAGTCTGGAGGACTGAGAACTGACGATTCTGCCCTTGATGTTCAATGGCGGCGTAAATCTGTCCTCTTTCTTCCTCCACTTCCTCAGCTATTGTGGCGGCTCTAGTTGCTGCAGTCTGAGGTGGAACTCTCTCTCTTTGGTTTTCCCAATTATGGGAAGGAGTTCTGAGACTACTTTGCATTGAGACTGCAAAGGAGTTCTGAGACTACTTTGCATTGAGGCTGCATGCTGAGCTGGCACTCTTCTGGGGTTACCCTGATTTTGGCGAGGGGGACCTTGATTGAACTGATACGAAAGAGTCGGTCTTTGAATTCTAGGACCTTGGCTTACTTGGTCCATTGACATAGAAGGAGTTGGGCAATCCTTGAGCTGGTGCCCAAAACCTTGACAACTAGAACACCTGTTTTCACTTCGAAGCTCTTCCTTCTACATCCTGGAAAGAGTCGGAGTACTTGAAAAAGTGCTCCGAGGAAAAGGTCTTCCTTCATTTCTGAAACTTCCCGTCTCCTAGTTTTGATTGGGACCTTGGTGTTTTTTAGGAGGCGGAAGGTTGGAAGTACTTCCCGGTGTTTGGAACCTTTTGAAGGACGAGGGAGCTGGCTTTGGCGGGACCTTAACAACAAAGGCCTTGGTGAAGTCCTTCACCATCCGCACTGCTTCAA